>NW_011369945.1:4722926-4769330 GCF_000735185.1 Notothenia coriiceps
AAACCGAAGAACCGGTTCTGAACCTGAAAAGCTCTAGCACGGAGCTTGAACCGGAGTTGCGTTGGTGTGAAACAGGTAAAAGGGCAATGCAAATAAAGCGGTACATCACAGGTGACAGTTTTCCCATGCACCTCTGCAGCAAACACTGCCGTGTGCTGGGTCCTGACCGGCTGCTTTTGTATGTATCATCACTGCAGCTGTTGTTACACTTTCTTGTTAATGTGAACCCTAACATCTGATCAGATACATTAAGTGACAGTGTCAGCTGCTAGTGTAGAGGATCTTAAATCCAATGAGCCGAGCTATGTTCTGAATCCCCCTCACACTGGACTCTGGGGAAAGGCGAACACATTTTCATGGCGCAATCTAGACAATCTTGTTGTGTCAGCAAAACCATACTCCACGGTCAGTCACAACACTGCCACAATTCCCAAGTGGCGACACAATCCCACCAGCTATAGCCTTAATCTCAGAGCCAAACACTTCTCTCTCACTTCAGTGTTACTTAAACACTGTAAAGGTCACTGACAGCAACCATTGTTTTATCGCTTTTATGAATTGTCTTTTTGTTGTTTGTGTGTTTGTTTTGTTTTGAATCATAATGTGTTCAATGCCTATGTGAAGCATTTTGGATTGCCTCTGAGTGCTATACAAATACACTAACTAACTAACTAACCTTGACAGAGTTTCACTTTTTTGATGCTTATTTGGTTATAAAACCTTACTCTAACACTCTGCATATGACGCTTTCCTGCTGCATACTCAGTCCTCTCTTGCCTTTCCATCTGTTGGAGCTATTGTGCCTCGATTATAAGTAATGCACCTGTGTTATACATTGACCTCATAAAGACCACATTTCAGCATGTAACTCTACTCCAAGTCATGTTTGCAGGCTACATCATTCAGACTTACATGATAAAGTCATACGTTGTGAATTGGGCCGTAAACATTTGCAAAACATTCCTTCATGGACAACAGTAGGCCTACTGAGGCCAAACTGATTCAATGAACACTGACACAGTCAAGCTATTGCTGTTGTGATTCCTGAATAACATTTGATTTGACATGATACACAAAAACAGTTATTGTATCCGCTTTCACTTCGCTCAGTCCTTTCCGTGACATTCTGCATGTGTGGTCTGACTAACTGTAAACATGCCTATACATGTATGTGGGTAACATTTCTCATTATGCCCCATGGGCCTTTTTTTATATCAGTGCTTAACAGCCAACCATGTACTGTTCATATACACATATAAATACACATTGTGATGGAAAACAAGGTGGACTATTGTATAGATGTATTCAACATCCAGCACAAATTGATATAAGTATGTTAGGACCTCTGTGGTAAACAGACAATACCGCTGAAGGTCTACAGTGTTAGGACTGGTCAGTGGCCTTTACATATTGTTCAGCAGGGAAACAGCCTCAGGGGAAATGAGTTATTTTATGTGTTGATCCTGCAGGGAAGGACACTGAGCCTTCCCTCAGTCAGTAAGGGCTTAATCTTTTTTACAGGCGGGCTGTGGAGTCCATTAAAAGCGATCTCTCCCATTTTCTAAAAGGCCATTTCTTAAACCTTAACCACTTTAACCATAGGTGGGATATGTCAGTGTTTCAGGGCAAGAAAAAGCACAGTCAAAAACAAAGCAAGTCTATGCATAAAAAGAACAAGTGTCTATTGTTATAGAGATAAGTAGGGAACAAGAGCTGTGGTGCTCTGTAACGTCACTGTATTGTTTCTGAGCATGTTTGGCATCTCAGCAGAGCAGCGGTAATCAAGATGATCAAATAAACACCCTCACATTCGCATTTACTGTTACCTCCTTTTTCTTCATTTTCTACCTTCCCACATGTCTTTGGTGGTTTCTAATCTCAAACAATAAAGAAACAGGTTACAAATTATAACTCTAGTCCTATGAAAATTGATAATGGCACAAGTTCCCCCCCCCCCCACTTTAGTCTTTATTATTTACCTACCTTTATATTGTTTTATTTATTTTGTAGGTCTTAAAGGATTTTATCTTATTTAATTAATCTAACATTTTTCTTTGTTTTTTCTTAAATATTAATCGATTAACCTTTATTAGAATGATGGCATTTCTATTACTATTATCTTTTTATTTTTATTTGTGTACATTGTTGCAGCAATTCAGTTGACTTGTGCCTTATCTGTCGGAGAGAAATCGTTATTTATTTTATTTGATTTCTATTATCATACCTTTTACCTCCTTGTGTCTATTAACCTGCTAACATTTTATATTTTGAACAACAAATAATCTGAGGGGAATTTCTTGTTGTTTAGTTTAACTTGTCATTTTGTAAAGCACTTTGAGCTGCATGTGTTGTATGAGAAGTGCTATAAATAAAGCTTTATTATTATTATTATTATTGGACTATGTGACTGTTGCCAGCATCCACTTATTTATGAGCGACTAAAAGGCCTTGGGCCTATTACAGCCGTATCCTATTGATTGATTGATTGATTATTATTATTGGTGGATGACGGTAAACTAAAATGCCCTGCCAATTTGACCAACACTGACGAGTCCTACCTCGGTAATAACTGTGATGGAATCATGGAGGCAGAAGACAGATGACAAAGTCTATTTGTCCAGCAGCTAGTCAGATCAGCGGTTGTTCAGACACAGGGACAAAGGAGAACAGTTTGGAGCAGCCAGCGCCACTGACCTTTGCTGTCCTCTTTCATGAAAGACTCATAGGGGAAACTCTTTGAAATACTCTGCCCTGACATGGCCCAGTGGTGATCAGAGCGGGGCAGAATCTGACAGAGTCCCGGGACAAAGGCACTGGTATCTGTTATAGTTGTCTGTTTGGATGAAGTGCTCAGGAAAAGTTGAAACTTTTATAGAACTGCTAAAGTCTTGGGTCTAGCCATGCTGCATTAGAAAACTGCCTGTTGATTTTCCTCTAAGCTTAAAGAGGTTAAGAAGCATCTCCTATTGAAGTTTACTGTATTGTTAAGATTCAAAATGGTAGAAGAATACCAATGTCCCTTCATTGTAATTTATTTTGTGGCACTTTCTTTACACTTTTGTCTTACCTCACTCAAAGAATTGTTTTTTTAATTTATTGACTGAATTCATAATTTGGGATTCTACAAATATAAGAATAATTTAACGTACAAAAACAGCATAAAAAGGCATTTCTATTTACATTTCTATTAAAATATATTTTTACAAAAAGTTCCCAATTCCATTCAAAATGTTTTTATAGATAACTGATAAGGGCAATGAGATTCATAAGACATTGCATTTATTTAAGATACTGTATTTATGTCAGTGCAATTAAATTAATAATGATTGATATACTACAACACTAAGAAAGTGGATCACATCACTCCTGTTCTGAAGTCTTTACCCTGGCCTCCTGTGTGTCAAATAATTGATTTAAAAAATACTGCTGCTGGTTTATAAAGCACTGAATGGTTTAGGCAGAGTCAGAACTAGTGCTGCGTACCGGTACGCCGAACCGGTACTGGACTTGTAAAAAGTTTCGGTTCAAGTCCGGTTAAAACCGGAACGTCAGGAACCGGTACTTACGTATATTCTCCTTTGTGTTCTAAACCATCTAAAACCTTCCATAGATCGAGAAATTTGCGCTGAGAAAAGACGAAAAACATTGTTTTGGCTTCTGATATGGCGGCCATTACTGAACTCACGAAGTCTCGCAAAATATCGCAACTGCTCGCGAGATCTGTGTGACGTCAAGGGAAACTGGCTTAGACATAGTGGACACTGACAGCGTGGGATCCTGGTTGCCATATTTGGTAGTGTAGCTAAGCTAACTCCTTTGTATGTATGGTGATATANTTTTCTTAATATCTTTCATTTTTGTAAAGCACTTTGAATTGCCTTGTGTTGAAAGGTGCTGTCTAAATAAACTTGCCTTGCCTTAGAATACTATTTTGAATAAACAGACTTATGGTAAAAAGAATCCTGCTAAACTATGTGTTGAGTTTATCATGTTCATACTTATATTTGATAGAAAACTATACAAATATGGAGGTTTTCCACACAGCAAGGACAAGAAGAAAGGAGAACGTTTGCAAACCCAGTAAGGGTGAATATTTTACAGTAGAGGGGACAGGCTTTGTATAACATATTCACTACAGTGACAGCCCTTTAAAACCAGACTGATAAGACCTGCCACGCGTCATGGGTTATTGAATTGGGACCGTTTGTGTCACTCTCCCATGTCTCTTCCACTTTCTCATAAAACAACAAGCTATTTGCTACACAGCCAGAGTGTAAACATCATTGTCAACACATCGCAGCATGTGTCTTTCAAACACCGATCAAATGGCTTTTGAGATGTGAATTCCCTCGGAAGTGTACATCGCTTTTCGTTATCCAATTTGAGCAGCGGGTGTAATACACGTCAGCATGAAATTGGAATTATCAATGTAGCTGGGAAAAAAGACGGAAATCTCATAAAGTGCGATAGACAAAGCTTTTGAGGGAGGCTGAAAGTGATGCAGTGTGAAAAAACTAATACAGAAGATATGCCACAAGGGAGCACTATAATAAACTGCTGAGAAGAGGTGGGGGGGGGGGGGGGGGGATATGGTTAGGCTTGAGCACTACATACAGTAAGGTAGTTGTGTTAGAGTGTGTGTGAGCAGGAGCGTGTTTGTGTGTTGTGTGCTGTTTACTGGGCCTGAACCGACCAAGATGCAGCTTGAATTTTTGTTGCTCGATCAAAGTCCCTAGAGTAATCTCTCATAAGAACAGAGCACGGGCAGGCAGGAGGATGCCCATTTCATTCTGGAGTGTATTAAATCCAGACACCAACAAAACAGTATAACTCAGCGTGGGAATGTAATTTTGGAGAGGATGTGGATACAACAAGCTTAGAACAAAAAAGAAGGGGAAAAAAGTATTCATAAGGCTGGTGTTGACACTAAACCAAGATTGGAATGAAGAATGAAGAATAAAAGGATGGCAACACGCCTCAGTGATTGCCCCGTGGAGGAACTCCCCTGTGTCCGAGCAGATATGTCTCTTCTTCTCATCATGGCGGGGCAATTTTGTCCCGGTTATAGCTCCTCCATCTTCTCCCCAGCTACTCCTTATTCCAGCATTTCAATTTCCTCCCTTGTGAAAGGACTCAGTGCTAACCTACTTCAGACTTTCTCTCAGACGAGGGAGAAGCAGAGACGAAGAGCTGCTGGGCTCTCAGTTCAGTCCTGCTTCCGGTTTCCCCAAGGCGTGTGAATGCAGATTCAAAGACAAAAATATGCCCGAAGACCATGTTGTGGTTATGATCCCTGCCTCATGAACTACATATCCCCATGTTGGCAAAAGACTGCGTAAATGAGAGAACTTCCTGTCATGAGTTTCCTCTATTTTAAGGCACTATTATCAACATCAAAACATGTTAAGGTGAGTCGATGGACAACGTTATGTTGAGTCAAAATAACGGCTATATTCCCACTAGACAGTCAGGCATTTTGCATTACCTGTTTAATAGAATGCTCCTGCAATGGTACCCTTTACAATCTGAATTGTCATAAATAATTTAATCCTGGACTATACTTCAATTTAATTGGCCTGAAAGATAAGGGACTCCAAACCCCATTTGCACTAAATCAAATCAATTAAAACCAATCTGCTCTCAATCTAATTAAGCTTGTTGACATATGCCATCTACCTTTGCTGTCATCTGCAACACTGAGGTGTCATCCCACTAGTCACAGAGGAACTATCCCTGCTGAAGGCTCAGAGTATGAGGAAACGTTTCCCTTCTTTACCCCTAAGTGTTAGTATGCACATGAATCATTTGCATTTATTCATCCCTGTCCGCATTTTTCTTGTCACCTTCGATATAATCTGAGCCTTCCCACCTTTCTAAGTTTCATCTTTCATACTTTTCATTTCTGCACCAGCACTATCTTTGCCTGATTCTCTTTCCATTTCTCTCTGACTGTTTGCAATGCATCATATCCTCTTTCACCTCATCTCTTTCACAAGCCTGATGCTTCCTCTTCCACTTCAACATCCAGGAAATCTCTTCTTCCCTGTTGCCCGATGGCAATGAAACATTTATCCACTTCAGAATCGCCTACCCCCCGAGGTCCCCCTGAAATTGTCCTTCAAAGGCTCCTGGTTCAGCCTTGTGTGTCCCCTAAATGACAACAAGTAACTTTAGAATGGAGGCAAATTTGAAAACAAAGAAACAATCCAAATATAATCAGTGTGTAATACTAGCTGCTTAAGATGTGCATGCCTAAATTGAATAAAAATGCTAACAATGTCTGTATAAGTGGGTTACCTCTCTGTTAACTTGCAGGCAGACTACTAAGAGTTATAAAACATTTAGAAAGGTGATATGTCTTCATTTATGCTGCAAAGACATCGGTGAATCATCGAGTTAAGAAAAACTTCAAAAACTGAAAGTCATTCAGTTGCAGCCGGCTGACTGCAGTAATAAATAAATCCTGACCTTTATATGAGAACAATAGGTGAGCATCTGAGCTGTCAAATCCACAACTCTATGCGTTACAGAGAGACAAACCCCGCCCCACAAGTTAGATTTAAAGGGTTAGCGTTAGCCAATCACTAGCTGCATAGTTTTCATGGTTGAGCACTCTGTTGTGCACTATTGCTATAAACAACACATGGTGTCAGCCAGCACCTTGCATTGTGGACTGAACTCCCTTTGGATGCAACCCCGAGCCTCAATCACTTCATAAGTGTGATGCATGAGACAGCAGGAAGTAAGATAGAGGCCACTTCTTCGCATTCACGAAACCATCGGGGACCATGAGTGTCCTCATACCTGCTGCTCCAGCCTCCAAGTGTTGCCTGAAGGGATGTAAAGGTAGTCTCCCCCTTTTCTGAAAATGGGACATTGCTTTCCCCCAGAGAATGTGAGCTCCCAGCAAATGCCTGCTTCTTTTCTTGAGCTGTAGCGTCTCTCAAAGTCAGCTCGACATTTAAAGGATTTGGGCCTCCGACTATCAAAGGGAGGCATAGCAGGGGCTGTGGGAGAGCTGTGGCTTCAGCCCGGAGTTTGATCTAGCCTGGGGCAGAACGGGTCAGTCTCCCAGATTAGGCCTGCTTTGGGAGACATTGCTTCAGATAAACCCACAGAAATGCAGGTAAAGCAAATAAGTCATTCAAGCAGTTTCTTGGCCTACATAGACAGCTATGGGGCAAGGGTCTGAATTGATTAGCGGCTAACAGATGCTTTCAGCTAGTATTACGCGTGCAGTGGGTGTAAGCACAAATGCTGGAATTGTAAACTTGAACTCTTTCCCTCTGATCTGTCTTAAGCTTATTTCCACAGTTGGAAAATAACTGGATTACAGTAGTAGTACAGTATGAACAGACTATTTCTTAAGATGATTTAATTAAAAGCCATCCGTGATTGTAGAAAAAGGCTCTGTATTTGAGAGGCAGGATAAGAAAGAAAAAGCAGAATGGTTGTGTCATCTATCCCTGAAAAGCCTGGTCTCAACCCCGGCTTACAGAACAACATGAGCACAACCCCAACATCCACCTTTTTTCTATAAAACACACCAGAACAAGCTGCAGCTTCTTGGATCAAAACCGGATAGAATCCTAATGAGCTCTCTGAGCTGTACTCTGAATCCCACAGACACTACACTACAGCGCTCGTATAACTTACCAGTGAGTCATTCCTTTCCTCACCAGGAATCAAGTTTCTCTTCACATCATCAAACAGACTTATCTTACATTAAACTGAGGGCACGCATGTGTGTAATGGATCTCTTTTCTTGAATCTGTGGGTTTAAGATACCAACTTAAAATCACTATTAAAAAACCTATAACATCCCTATTTTATCACACACCACTGTTTGTAAGTAGTTATTAATTAACTTTCTCATACAAAAAAACATAACAGTGAACCACAGTTGGGATCTAAACACTGACAGTGGCTGCAATTGGAAAATAAAACAGTCTCCATGGCAACAACAGACCAAGTTGTTCTTGCTATCCTGCCAAACAGCGGTGAGCCAAAGAAGAAGCACGAAGCATGACGTTCTTTCATTAAGGTTTAACTAACATGCATTTGACATTTAACACACAGCCCATGCTGGTCATTACACACTGCTGTTGTGGAGGGGAAATGGCTTAATGGCTGTCACTCTTTAACACACAGTATAAGAAATACATACATGAATGTGATGTTAGAAATAGCTATTTCTATCAAAACAAAACATACGGAAAACAGTTGGCAAGTCTGGCACTTATTTGTTGTTCTTTGACTGAATTAGGACCTCAACCAAGGGTAATTTCACTGGAAATGAGAAAAGGTTTTGATGGAAAGTTATTTAAAAGCAGTAGAGGTGTCACAAAGTTTTCCTGTCAATTTTGTATGGTGTACTGAACTGCTTCCTCTTTGCCAAGGGGAATGGAGTGGATGAATACAAAGGTACGGGCAGCAGAATAAATAACAAGAAAACACTTACCTACATTTAGAGCAGCAGAAAAGGGAAAACATGAATAATAATATCAAGGCCTCCGGGAAAATATTAAAAACACAAAAAAAATATATAAGTGTCACATTAAGAGAACAAAGTCTACACTATTCTTTGTTCTACATTTATGGAATAACACCACAGGGAAAATACATTGTTTTGGCATCACAAAATGTATGCAGAATGACAACAGATGCCAGCAGGTACCACAAATTGCTTTGTGTGCTACGCCTCATCAAACAGGTTAAAATAAGTTAAATGAGAATCTTAATGGTGGTGCCACTTTGAGCACATTTCACAGTCGATGTTCTGGATAAACGTTAATTATTCATTCCTGTGGGAGTTACTTAGTAATAGGACTGTTGTTGATGGACTGCTGAAAAAAACATATTTGCAATCTCAAAAGGATTGAATCTTAAACACAACTTTAAGGTAAACACTGCAACAAAACCTTATTTTATTAGGTCAAAGCCCTGAGATAAATGAGCTAATGATTACAAATGTTCCTGCCGTATGACTGTGGAGGATCACAGGGCTCTCCTAAAAAAAACTCTGGCCAGCAGGGAGCGTATATATCATGTGGATTTACTCTCAACCATCAAAAATATAGATGCTGGATGGGGATCACATTTCACAGTTAGTAAGGATCCCCTATGCAGCAAGCCCTGCCAGGCATCAAGCAGCCAACGCAAAGAGGGGGGGAAGTGAGTGGACAGGGTGAAAAATGACATCCACATCTCGGCCATAGATCATTCAGAGGGCAGTTTTCCGATGGAGTGTGAAAAGTGGGAATGGAGACATTGGGATAGGGTGGTGTGAAGGTGTGTGTGTGGGTTGGTGAGGTTGTGCACTGTGCCTCCAGTGAAGAGCTGGGAACTTGCACAAGCCTCTGCACTGATACATTTCCTATTGGGAAGATTACTATTCATTATTGAATACTGTATCAAACCAGGCGGCACGACACAGAACATTACCTGCAAAGGTCATGAAGATACGCCTGAGTTATTATTTTGTTGGTTTGCGGGTGATTAGCACCTTGCATGGGGCTCAAGAAGAAAATTCTATCAAGCCAACTATAGACAAAGTATATAACAATAAGCAGACTAAATCAGGAAAGTTATTTTGTATACATATGATGTGGGAGCAATCATTACTTGTGTGCAGTCCCTGCATCTCAATGAGGATGAACAGTGCTGGGGCTAATTTAATTAAACATCTACAAAACAAACAAATACTACACATAGTTTAATGAAAATGTAACATTCCCGTGGTGCTTCTGCTCATCATCGCTTTTATCTACTCCATTCACCTCATAACGCCCTGGGATATTTTCACATTTTAGCAGTGAAAAATGATCATAGATTTTTGTCCACGAACATTCCTGAAATAAATGTTCCGTCTAAATGACTTAATGCTTCTATTTCACATTTGCCCATTTTCCATTAGAAAGGCAGTACAACACTACATGCTACTCAGAGGCAATACAATACAAACACTATTAAATGATAGCAAATGATTTGCCCTCTTTATCATTTGGAAACCAGCTTCCACAAAACCAAAAAATTAAATATGTGTGAAGTTATTGGAAGTCAAAGAAAAAATATTTTGCTTGGATCCAGCCTGTGATCCGAGAGTAGGAGAGAGCTGCAGTTACTTCCAGCTATACAGCAATAGCAAGACTGAGAAATCGCCTTCGACAAAAATCCTCCTGTGGTCTGAGAGGGAACACGACAGAGCGTTAATTACCAGGCCAACACTGGAGAACAAGGTAAAAGGCGTGTTAATGAAATACTAATACGTTTCCAATTTGAGTCCTTTGGCTTTGCCATCCTCTAAAGTGATCTCAAGGACTCCAATTCCTTTCGTAGCTACTGTCTGTTATTTCCAATTACCATGGCTCACATGACAGAAGGGAGTTTAGAAACCATTATGTCGAGGGAATGAATCCTTTGTGTGTTGTCCTTTGATGGAGGACACCCAGTCCGGTTTACAGGATGTCAGAATTGAGGTACAAAAAGGCTAAAGCCCTTAACACTCCTAAACAGAGAATGACTTAATTGTCTGCCAGCCATTTTGACCCCTCCATTCTGCATTTACCAGTTGGAGTACAACCTAGTTTGGGTTTTCAAGAGGGATACGGTTTATGGTAGTCTTAGTAACGGTCATATTACGCTACTTTGCACAGCAGCAGTATTCAGTTAGAAAATGTTGTACCCACATTTTCCTTACAAGTAAAACCAATAATGAAGTTAAGTCAGTGTTCTTAAGTATTCAGAGTTGTCAGGTAACTGTAAATCTAAGGTTAGGATCTTCAAGAAATGTAATGGAATTTCCACTATGGGCATCCTGCAGGTCCATACCGTCATTTCACAAGACTGCACACTGCACTGAACCCCAAACTGATAACATAAGTCAAAAGGAAACTCTTCAAGTGTTGGCAAGAACCAAGTAGAAGGAAAGCAGACAGGGATGGGAGATATTCTCAAAGACATTTGAAGATATAGCAATGTCTCTGAGGCAATCATTTGATGCTCTCATTCCGTGATGGCTGAGTGTCACTACTTTTGCGCTCCCATCACTCAAGTGCATCCAGCACTCCAAGAAATTGATTGTAGGAGGATAGGGTTGGAACAGTGCACACATACAAAAGTACACACCAAGCTCGAAATAAAGCCGTTATTCTCCGTGCACAAAGCAGTCTCTCTTGTCTGGAAAATTGATTTCTCATTGATGGTTGTTGTATTAGCTCAACACTGAAGAATAAAGTCTATATTATCCCTTGAAATATTTGGAATTAATTACCTTTTCATATTTAAACACGGAACAACACAAAAGGTGAAAGAAAGCATGTTCAATACTGCACCAAGTCGAAGCTACAAAACCTGAAGGTACTAGGTTTTATCGAAAGTACTGCATCGATGGGATCTCGAGACGAAATGCTGCCCCATCGTCCAGGCGATTGGTGAGGAATTGTGTTTGAAGAACAGAGCCTTGTTGAACAAAGCTGCTCAGTTCACTACGGTCCTGCCAAGCTAAAGCAAAACTGAGACACCAGGTAATGTTAACAGAGGTTGCAATGAGTTTACAGTAACACTTTGTATTGGGCTAGGGTAAATAATAATGTTATCATGAAGTGTTCAAGTAATCATGTAAACATCAATCAAATAAAATAAATACAGTTCTTTAAATGCATTGTTCTTACAGCAAAATCAAATACATATTAGAGAGTTTATGATTAACAAATTATGAAATACCACACGGTGGAAGTAGGCAAATAGTGAATGTTAAAGTATATCGTACTTATTTTTGTGGTTATTTCCCATGTATCAAACTGGGTATTAAGAATTTTACTGGAATTGGTATTGACAACAAAATGTTGTGGAGGGTGGCATTTCTTGACAGAACAGTTTAAATTACAGGCTGAAAGCTTTTAAGATACATTTGGTGAGGAATGTCAAATAGTCAACAACCCATTATTGAATTTTAGTCTGTGTGCATGTTTCTTTGGATTGATATTGATACGTTTTTCATCAAAACTGAAAACATAAATCTTCTTTCTTTAGACAGATTAAGATATTGATTTGTACGTGTTTACTTTCAGAGGGGCAGAACCTTAACAGCTGTCATAGTATCTGCTCACATTACACGGCAGCTGAGCTCTGAGAATCTCTGGTGAGTACAACCCCATCATACCAGGTATAGAAACGGATTAGTTCAGCAGATTATTTGCCTCCCCTGAGCAAGTCCCCTATAATCATTGCAGGCACGACTGTACTGTATGTTTCCCTCATCGAACATGAAACATTAAAGTATAGCTCTCTATAGAAAGGATTGAAGGTCAGTAGAGGTTTGGTGTTAATTAACATATTTCAATTATTAAAGTAGTTCTATCGTAAAATTGCTTCAAAAAATTAATTCCCCCAAAGCATTACACGAAAAATGGCTTTTGAATTCAGACGCAAACCCTGAAACCAGATTTGGTAACAATTGCTGAATACCAGGATGTCACAATATAAGAACATTGAACATATTTTCTATTAAAAAACGAGTGAATAAATTAAGACTTTGTAGCAATGTGTATTACTCTGAAATAAATTGTTACTGCAGTAAGTCGGAGCATATGATAGAAAGCCCTTTCTTCAGTGCGATATGTCTGTGTGTTAACATTGCTTTGGTTTCTTCTACCCATATTATACAAAAAAGCTCTGTGTCTCCGAACGATCGCATCCCAAGTGGTACACAGGTGTTTCATTGTGTCTACCTTTAAAAGTCTAATAACATCTTTCTTTATTTTGCAAATGTGAAATGTTTTCATCATACTTTTTGTCTTGGGATGTAATGCTGTGGCCCTTAGACATCTGATTATCCACAAGACCTAAAAAGCTTTCAATAAAAACCCATGAAACATATTATCATATGTTTTTCTCTTTCTATCCTGTGGCTCACAGTATAACTCTCAGGCAGACGCGAGGACTGTGTTTGTATTGCACAGCAGTGGTCGATGATAACTGTGATGATAATGGGACTTCGGCCAGTATCACATTACCCACAGCTGATGGCATAAAATGTGATTATCCTTTGCCATTTTTTGAATGGCAAATGATGGCAGTTTCAGTCCAGCTGTCTGTGTTATCATTAGTATATACAGCATTAAGCATTGTGTTGGATGGCTCTATCATCCTTATGTATTTTATAACGTTACAACAAAGTCTGGTGCAGTTACTATATGCCAGAATTTTGTTAGTATTTCGGAAGAAATCTGAGGGTCTTCTCTGCTTAATGAGACCAACCATAAATATTCATCCCTATTTGTTAGACGGACAAGAACATACACGTTTTTAATAGGAAATATAATAGACTAGGACACGAATATGGAATTGTGAATTTCGCACGAAGATGGCCCCGAACCACACACGAAGGCAACATTTACATTACATTTAAGACATACAACTACAACGAAAGTAACACAAACAATTATGTTAAAGTATTATGATACTGTAGCCTACTGATATTTTCCGACTTTGTTCTTTATTTTCTCCGTCTTTATATGTAGAAGATATTAAGTTTTCTCCGTCATGTTGTTTCCATAGCAACAACAACTTCCTCGCCTTCAATATAATATATTATATCCTTTTTAGTTTCACAGAACACAAATTGGGTTATTTACATAATATGTTTACATGATTTTGTTGTGCAATAAAACAACCAGATGGACACACGATAAAGGAAATGTTCAAATTCGGCTCTGATCGTAGCAACATCGGGCCATTCGTGAGGGCATCTTAGGCATGCCAAAGCTGTTGCCACCGCTCCCGAAGTTGCTGCCGGAGCCTGATAAATTCCACCGGCGGTCATACGATGGCTTAAGATGCCCTCACGAATGCCTTACGAAGGGCAAAATGGACACACGAAGTCAACACGAAAATGAACCTTCACAAGGTCCTTCGGCAATGCTTTGTGATGCCAAAGATGTTGCCCCACCGCTCCCGAAGTTGCTGCCGGAGCCTGAGAAACTCCACCAGCGGTCATACGATGGCTTAAGATGCCCTCACGAATGGCCCGATGTTGTTACGATCAGAGCCGAATTTGAACATTTCCTTAATCGTGTGTCCATCGGGTGTCAATTTCGGGACAGTGTGGCAGGGGCTTTAGGAATTACACATTAAAAGATGAGTTGTGATACCTGTGCTTAGTTTTTTCTACATTGCAGTTATACAATTCCAACATATTTTTTCAAATTGAGTTGCATCTAGGAAGAAATAAAGTAAAAAGGCTTCGTTAAACATTCATAAAAAAGGCGTGTCCCACAAATTGTAGCATTAGGAATTAAAACAAATTATAGTGGATTATTATATTTCTACTGTTCCGTTAAATCCTTGAGCTAGTTTACTGTATCACCGCCTGTGAATATAATTGGTCTTTAATGAGTAGGAAATGTCTAGAACTTAACCACACATGTTTACAAAAACAGACATATCCTAGATCCAGTAGATGTGTCATATTTTATCAGGATAGCTTCTCTTTCCGTCTATTGGTTGGGATAATCTGAGAATGTCATTCAGACGCCGGTTTCTATTACCATTTTAAGCGAGATGAACTGAAAACATTTTTTGGGAGAAAATGCTTGAATTCTGAAATGATGCTTGTGATGTGTTAATCATCTTCTGTAATGGAAATGTTTTCCCCCCAGTGCACTGTAGGATTCTGGCCAAAATGGGGATTGTAAAACTCCCCAGACAAAGTCAAATAAAGCACCTCCCTTTCCCGAACAGCTTACACAAGGTCTTTAGTTCAGTGACACGGCATCTTTATCGGGCTCGCTTTGTCTTCTAAATCATTGCTGAACCATTGGACATTTAGGAGAAGCCTCTGTTTTTGTTTTGAGGAATGGCAATGAACAGGGAAAGCATCGTGGATTATTGAAGTGATCCTCCCTAAATTGTTTGTCAAGCCAGAGGGTGTTTTGTTGCTTTGCTCTCTAAGGTGTTTCTCTTGTGCTTCCCCAGCATGATATCTACCCAACACTTGGCTGCGTGACATTGGACCCGCTGGATTTAAATATCTGTGAAATCTCCTTCAGGCGGGAGTGGAGAAACGGTTCGGGATATGCATGTGAACAGTAATAAACACAAGGTTATTTGACCGAGAACAAGAGCAATATGGATTATCTGTTCAACCCTGTTTAATTAAAGTAAACCAAAAGGTTAATTCCACTGTCAGTTTGGATTTGTGGAAATTGCAGAGACCAAGGAAAAAGGTACATGTTGTTATCTTACAGCAGCTGTGCTATGCAATTCCTCACCATAGTTGTGCTATAGGCTACATCTTGTGTGAAGTCTTATCTTGCAAACTGTGAGAGCTCTTAAGAAATTGCACGAGAACAGCTACTGCATCCTAGATGTAGCATCTCAGTTTTTTTGTATCCCCTTTCCTAGAGAGATGGGAAGGCAGAGATGGGCATCCGCCTACTTTGCATTCTGCACATGCTGGACGATTCAGGGCCTGTCAGGCAAGAGCTCTCTTCATCTGAGGTGCCTTTGAGAGCTCGGGAGAAAGAGATGCATGTGAGGAGTTCTGAAGGAGGGTGAACTTCACACTCGCCTAATCTCTACTCTGGATCGGTCTGTCGTTCAGCGGAAGCACCAGCTAGCGGACTTGGCACTAATTCAATCACTGATTCTTGATTGGCAGGGGAGTGTGCTGTAGCCCTTGGGAAGTGAAAAAAGTCCCTTTTGTCCCCAAAGAAAGATAGGGGGAAAAGGCTGTCTCCCTTTAGACTGAACCAGACCGCAGAGGGCCATCTGTTGGAGCCAGAACTCAAAAGATCCAAAAAGGCTAAAGGAAGAGCAAGACTGCATTACTTGTCAAAGTATTCAGGATTGGAAAACATTTACATAAACTAACAGATTCGCCCTCTAACTTAACTGCAGCCTTTTTTTCTTTATCTTTAATGTGTCTTTTAAATGTTGTGAATTATTTACAGCAAAATGCCAAGGCTTATTTTGCAAGCTAGTCATAGAGAAACCCCAACATGGCTTCCAGAATTTATGTTTGTACAAACACGAATGTATTATGCCAAGAACCTCTTGATTGCTGCCTGGATTATGTTTTTGTTGGCAACATATTTAAGTCAAAATATGTGCAAGCACTTAGAACGTTTGGGAAGGTGGTTGGGTGCTTGATAGGCGTACAGAACGTTTTTCCATTTCAATTATTTTATTTGATTTAGCAGATGTTCATTAAAATGTTTCCACATTATGATAAAAAGAAGAACAATTCAAGCAGCATTGTAAGTGTTTCTGCTCCTACAAATTAGCAGTATGCAAATGTTATTTTTAGGAGAAAGGTTTGGATAAACAGAAATGAATGCTTAGTTTGTATAGCCTACTGTAACACATGAACTGCTATACCAGACATTTACGAAACCAAAAACACACGTTTAATATGAAACCTTAATATTTTAACAATGCCAACAATTCATAGAGAAATTGGAAGGAAAAAGTGTCTGCCGGGGAAGATAATTACCTTTCAAGTTTGCTCCTTGTTAAGGCAGACATGCTTTAAGCATTTTATATGACGCTAAAGTCTTGCCTAACACAGTTTCCAGACGGATAATGATACCAAAATAGCATCGATAATTCATTTCATTCCATATTTTGAGCACAAACTGTATATTCTCAATTCTTTAATCAAAAGAAAATGACAATAACAGCAGGTAACACTACATATACTTACATTAATGTTTTTGTATTATTATACATTTCACCCAAAGAAAAATGTCTGATATAACTTTCAGACACTGTCTTTCATGCCTAACCAGGTAGTATAAAACATTAAATAGAAACACATCCTAAATACTCTCACAGAATTAAGCCACATGCTCCTCTATTACATTTGAATGACGCTTCTCCAGAGAGTGACACTATTATGGGAATAATTATTTCAGCTGTATGAATAATTAAACATAAAGTTATCCAACTTTTTTTCTCTCTCTCTCCCTTTCTTTTAATCTCACATTATCTGAATTATAAATCAGAGAGGTTGTCACACTGCTCCTACGCATAATGTGCTGTCTTTAATATTTGGGCTGATAGGTTGAACTTTTTTTTCACAGTCTACCACTGAATGTGTTAGAAAATACATCAAGGTACAAAGTGGGTGTGAGGGTACTTAAATAGAAGTGTCTGAGGTGAGGTGTTAAAGTGTATTAACAGCATTATATATTGTATGTCTATATTCAACTTTAAAGGAACCTTGTTTTGCAAATGTTCAGGTTCATAATTGTATTCTGTGCCTCATGCTTTATTTGTATCATCCTGCCTGTGCTGCAGCACCTCTTTTCACCCTCTGTCTGAACCCAGAACCCAGTCTGCTCTGATTGGTTAGTTGGCCAGTTCTATTGTGATTGGTCTACTGCTTAGAGATGTCCCGCCCCTATCACGTACAATGCTAGCCAAAAGAAACGCGAGTGTTACGTAGTGATGTCTCTATTTTATTGAAGTAAAGAAATGAGGGAGGAGTGTGGTGCGGTGGATTGTGCGTTGGTGTTCGGATCAGGTTCAAACCCCACTGCATGTCGTTGTGTCCCTGGGCAAGACACTTCACCCCAAATTGCTCCTGTGGGGATTTCCCACAGTAGTGGGTATGTAAGGCGCTTTGGATAAAAGCGTCTAACAAGTGACATATAATAAAATGAGTCTAGGCGTTTCAGGCAGGGGGGAAGTTTGCGGGAGAAATTGCAATTTGTGTTATGATTGTATTTCATCTTTTAGTTTTTGTACTTTATGTATGATTTTGATCTTCTGTGGCACTGCATGAAATATTCCAGAACACATGTCTTTACTGGGAATATATCGTACATAGTATTGTATCGTACAGCAAAATACATGTCAAATATGCGGTAGGGCTTGAAGTGAAAGGGCACACGATAATACAACAAGATCCTGCTGGAGGCTACCACTGCTCAAGGTCTTGTCCATGTTCCAAAAACATATTTAGCTCATGTCCACGAATGTTTCATGTGTAGGTCCTAGCCAAAAAAAAAATGTTTTTTTCTTTTGAACAACTCGACACACTGAGTGCTACGAGAAGGCTTTTTTTTCTTATCTGACACCACAGATTCCTATCCAGCAGAAATGTGTTATAAGGTTCAAAGGAAATCTCTGATAGATTTTGACTTCACCAGAACATGTTACCTATTTACAGTAGTAGTAGATGTGCAACTTTTAACTTCACTAGTGGCTGCAATTGACAGAAACCTCCCCGTGGTGCAGCCTGGGAAACGCTGGTTGAATGAGATATACATCCAATAGGATATGATCTGATACTGCCAGTAGGCCAATCTCTGTATACTTACCTACGCAATCAAATTGATGAAGATGCCTGCCGGATCTCGACAGCGTCACAGATACCTGCCCCTCTCTGGACCTGCACTGTCAATCAATGCCCCCCGGTGCAGTCCAGAAGACCTGGCAGAACCTACCCCATCAGCTGTGGCCTGTGCCTGATACTGGCAGAACGACATCTGAGATTGCTACGGACTCGAAGAAGAAGAATAACTTCACTAGTTTCATTGTGGGCTAATGGAGATTAAAGGAAGACAACTTTTCTGGGGTTGCGTGCTGTCCCCAAGACAACAATGCTTATGGGTACAGAACATTCTGTTTGTGAGAGACTTACTTCCTGGCGGCGCCTTCAAACACATTATCTATGTTCCTGATACCGTAGAGATGGCAATATGCTCAGCATCCTGCGCCACCAATTGGGGAAATAAAACTGTTATATAGTGAAATGAGCAGGTGATTTTCTGTACAAAGCTGTTCCAACAAGTATATGACAATAAATAACAATATGACTATATGCCCTCTTCTAGGAGTACATGATTGTCTGAATGCGAGCAATAGAGATTGACTGAGCTTTTGTTGTGGTGAGAGGCTGGAAGAGAACGAGTAACAGAAAAGGGTTTGATAGGAAGTGAATGAAAGAGAGTGGAGCTGCTCATGCCAATAATCATCCTGTGCTTTTGGGGACGAGTGAACAATCAGTCGAAAACAGTTCAAAGGTTGCCCTATCAGTGATGCAATGTGTCACCTCTATCAGGGTAGAGGGAGAAGACAACTCCTGGCCCATAATGGGTTGCGATAATTAGTGATCAAATCAAGCATCAATACCCTGGACTCTGGCCCGAAGAGAGAGACACTCATAAAGATTCATGTCAATGCGTTTGTAGTTTTTATACCTACATGTAAAACATTTTGTATGGGTGCTCCGATAGAGTCAAAGCTAAAGAGGTGTATCTGCTGGATCCTACTTGGATTTCAATTAGTAATTTGTCATTTTCTATTATGTAGCAATTACTGTTTTCCTAACAGGTTTCTTAAAATATTAACCCAAGGCTTTGAGTCATTGAAGGGCATTGGCATCAGCGTGTGGAATGTACTTACTTTACTATATGTTTGACGAAACCTTTTATTTCAAACAAAAGCTGTTTTTCAGTCTCATTAAAATACAAAATCACACCCTTTTTGAAACTAATGCTGAATCTCCTAGCATTATATCCATTCCTATTCCACCACTCACCAGTTATTACAGCTCAATCAACCTACTTCATGTTCACAGGCTACAACAGGGCTGATACTAAGACTGTAGCAGCCACATTTATCAGTAATGGTGCTTCAGGTTACTGCTAAACAAACCCTCCTCCCAGCACTTTCACTTGTGATGAGGGAGGTTGGAACTACTCGCCTGGCTCACTCACACCGACAAGAGAGTACAACTTGATCAGTATTCTCCATTGAGGCTCCTTTACAGAACACAGCATGCTGTCTTCTTCTTAAATAGGCTGAGGAGAAACACCAGGTGGCCACTGAACACATAGCTGCAGTAGAGTTCACTGCACATTAAAGTAAAGTCTGATATTCTCAAACACAAAATTCCTCAAGTTTTGCAAGAAATTATTCCAATGTTCTCCATACAAAGATTAAAGGTTGTCGGAAAATATTTACTGCGGTAATTGTCAGCTTTCCACTCAAGAACCGCCTGTTTCTTCTGCTTAGAAGCTAATACCGAGAAAAACAAATGCATGAAATACTAGATTCTCAAATATGTGCTTATATATACAAATATTAAATATTAAATATGTGAGCTTGTCTAGTTGAATTAAGAAATGCAAATGGCCTCAAGTTGATGGAAACCTTCCTCAGACATGCTATGAAATCTTTGTGATTCCTCAAATGTTATTGATGCAGCGAAAGTGAAAGACAGAGAGTGACGGATACAGGTAGGGGAGTGAAAAGCAAGGACAAAGGCATGAAAGAGTGAAATGAGTATGACGTTTGCCTTGTAGAATAGCACACCAGCTGCTGCCGACTTTCATTCCCGCTATTATTAAATAAGGGATGAAGGATGTTGTGTACCGCCATGTGTACACTTTGTAATGAGCTCAAAGAAGCCATTTTGCAGCGTAGTATCCCGTTCACGCAGGGCACCGGTCTGATGTCTTTCAGAAGCATCCATTGTTATGGTAACAAACACCCAGTCGTACAAAACAAATAGATGATCTATCTGAGCTCTAGGTTTTTTCAAGTCCACAAACTGTGAGTGTGGATTCGAATGCTTTTTTGGACAATTTGTTTTAGCTCTGGGAGAAAGTGATTGAAACAAAACAAAGCCTTTTAAACCTCCTATGCATGTTTGGTCACCTAAAACTACTTTTACTTGTTGCTTAAATGTAATTATTTCTACTCAAACTAATATACCAGCTGTTTGGTGCTTGTTGTCTCATATATAAATCAAAGTACCATTGCTTTCTCCAGTGTAGTTCCACTGATTTCCTTTTGTTAGAAACTATAAGGCATCTGTATCGATCAGAGGACATTATCCATTATAGGATTTTTTTCTAATTTCTGTTGGCAGTGCAAAGGCTCTCTGTCAATAACCTTTATAACAGGAAGTGAGCTTCAAGTTGTATTTGCATCAATATTTGTGGAAAAACATTATGGAGTGCATTATTTAGAGATCAATAGCTTTAAACTTTTATCCCCAACCAGATTCACAGACAGTACAGATTGTTGGCGGTAACTGAGCGGATAGTGGATAGCGGAATGTATTATATGGAAAATGATTTCTTCATAAAAAAATGGGCTTAAGTAAGATAGTAAAAAATAATAGAACATAAACTGAATTCCTCCAGAAACCCCTGAAAACAGTGCTTGATATGATGAGTTGATAGCTGCCTCAAAATTTTGCAGGAATCCCCCAGATGTTTCACTTTTCGATTTCCCACTTACTGGACAATTGAGGAGGAATGACAGGACGCGACAGACATCCCTTCTTTGCATTAAGACAGGGTGACACTTCTTTCCTTTAAACCTCCACCACAGCTCCCCTTAGACTCTTATCCTCCTGGAGAAAAAGGTTCAAACAACTGAATCGATAGCAATTTAGGACAACACTCTTGTCACTTCCTCCTCCTTCTTCATCTCCCACCACCCGGACTGCATCCTGGGAGACAATTTGCTGTGCGACATTGCTCTGATAGAACAACAAAGAATGCCCAGGACGAATGGCTCTTTGGTGAGAATTGATGGGACTCTGATCAGACTTGTCGCTGATAAACATGTTCCATAGCACTAAGTCTTGGAGGAAGCCCTGCCTCTGTACTCACAGGCATTGCTTTAAAGGGGGCAGTGAAGCAGTTCTTTGTAATCTAACCAGTAATGATGCATGATTACTTCCTTACCCATGCATTCGATCGATTAGCCAAAGCTTTGGAAAATGGCATGCACAGGCACAGCAAAGGAGCACATCTAATAGTACATTTTACAATTTGAATTGAACAGGTGAAATACCCTCTTTCCATATTCCTAGCATGAAAGATGTATTTGATTCATACAGCCATTCCATTGGAAGCAATGCCCTAATGCATTCAAAAGAAAGTTTAATTTAGGTAATGTATAAACCATTATATCAGACAGGAGAAACTGCAGCCAAAGGAAATATTTCCGACATACAGTAAGCTTACCAAAGCTGGCAGACTCAGCAAAATCTAAGGTTGGTAGAATTTTTTAATCAGACAATACAATTATGGATATAACTGACCTTCCTGGATGTTATTTTTTGTGCCAAAACTCAGAGTTCCTACAGTACTACCTGTTTTCTCCCCTATGTGCCATATTTGCCACAAAATTATTGATCTGCCCAATGTTGTCGGAGCTTAAAAAAATACATATTTCATAGAATTACAATGTTGTAACACAATGTCAACCTGATCCAACTTCCTTCCAGCAGTTGGCTGCTGGATGCTGATATCTACATATCATTTTTGAACCTGCCATTCTATCTTACAGTGCAGAAATTGCACGGCCCACCTCCTAATCCATCACCACCATTATCTCGGAGTGTCCTGTGAGAATTAGCTGAGAACGAGGTGCCATAATTCACCTGCAGTCAGCCCTCCATTACCACTATCTCCTCTCCAGGGATCCTGTGCTGCTTACTCCTCTACCAATTTAATGGGCTCCATTTTACAGAGAAGATATATTTTAATATTTATCACAACAGCTTTTTCTAAATTATAGGTTTATAATAAATATGGTTTTCCTCCTCAAGTATTTGTTTCTAATTTGTAGTGCTTAATAGAAGCCTGATACTTCTGTCACTATTGATTGATTGATGAAATGATAACGGCTTAAATACATCATAGCTCAATGACTGAAAAAACGTTTGCTGTAGGTGCCGGATCAAATAGACACCCAGAGTATGCACATCACATATGATTGAATTATGATTATGATTATGATTGAATCTTAACAACAGCAGCAGAGGTTAAAAAATGAAAAAGTCTAGCATAGCTGTTTGACATTTTACCTGTGATACTAATGCCCTTTGTGATGGCTTATCATCTAACAATTCTTGGCAGCACATACATTTTCATTAAAGAGGTGTTTAATAAACAAGTAGGCATAGATTAATCTATAAAGTTTTCAGATGGGTATCCCATTACAACTATTTTTATTCCGCTCTCTTATTGTTATTTTGTTAAATATTTATGTAATTTGGCAATCATCATAAAATGGATCTCAAATCTAAGATCATCCTTTTTTCCGAAGTGGTGGGCCGTGTGGACTGGCTTGTTCAAATCAAATTGAAAGCTTCTACCCTTTTAAAAAAGAAAATTAGTTGTCTCCACATTCAGAGCTGCTATGTCTTAAAGGTCACCATCAATGATGAGAGCTGTCACTTTTGGTTTTTTCCAACGGATGATATGCGGCTTATATTATAGGGAAGAGAGACTACAAGGAAATAGCAGTAAATAAGTTGTTTTTAAGGTGAAATTAAGTCCAAGACAAAGTGGTCTGCCCTTTGGTAGCATTTGGTTGACAGCATCAGACAGTAAAGATGGGTAATCATAACTAATGCTGTTTGAAGTTTATAGTGATTATATTATCCAGCTGAAAAGACCTCTGTACCTGTCATGGGAGCAGGCAATGTGTAAAGCGCCTTGTGTAGCTTAAAAAAACATTCATAAATTACACTGGAATATTACAAATAATAATGTATAATTAATGTAATATTAATGGTAATAAAAGTAATAAAATATACACTAGCTCATGCATTTTGTAGCAAGTTTTGTCTTGTAATCAAATTAATCACGGCAGTTATAACAGTTTTCAGAGATCCCCCTTTGATAACACAGCATAACATAAATAAATGTAGGCAAAATAAATCAAAAACAAAGTGAAAACAATGTTTAAGACATGTTCGGTTAAGGCTTCATTCTGAAAAACAAACATGGGAATCCATTCTAAAGTGCATTCAAAGAAGAGGAAGCCCACGAAGAAAAAGGCAATCAAATATTGAAGACTCTCCTGGGCACTGGCACGCAACAGCCCTGTTAACCTGACCCAACTCCTCGGCTGTCGCCAAATGCAGCTCCACTGCACTGAAATATTAACCGCCTGCAATCTGTGACACACATGGCTACTGAGAAGCCTGAGTGGGGCCTCACAATTGATCCACATGTGATGGAAATGTAGACATCCAGACGTGGACTTTCCATGCTATTCGTATATTTAGTTTATAAACTATTGTTCTTTTCAAATGCATAAAACACACATGGCATACGGTCCTTTGCATACTGTGTACCATAAGCACTAATCCAGTACTGTATGTATTTAACTTAAGCATAATGTGCTTTATACACACAGATTACCGATTGTGTTGTTTGCAATAAATAATCAATAAGACATTTTTCATAATTTAAATACTGCAGAATAACTTATATGTACATATTATATGACATCAGGTTAATCTGTGCCAACTACGGATTGTTGATAGCAGTTTTACAATCCTCGGGATACACATTTTTATCTTTAATTTGTTCGAAGAATGTCTGCATCTGGATCCTTTATTATACTCAACACCAGTTATTTCAAAGTATTAGAATCATTTAACAAAAGGGTTGGGGTGTTATGTTCAGATTAGGATGGCAATTGGAGAAAATATGGATATAAAAGGAACATTAAATGGATGATAACATATTGTACGGAATAATATTAACATATATTCTCGATAAAAGTAGACCAGTTTTGAACCTTGTGGCACTCCATTACTGGTAGTAAAATGATTTAACACCTGTAATATTCTACCTGTTAGGGAGCAGTTTGAAGAGACATTCTGTCAGCTTTGAGACTCACTTTTCTGAGGAGGATTTATGAGCTATGGCATTGAATGAGGAACCCTCCTTTCATTGTAAAGCTCCTCTCAATTATTCCTAAAAACCTACAAACATTTATAATTATTCTTTTAAACTTCATTCTGAATTTTTCAGAGCATTAAAAACCATTGTGTGCTGCACTGTAATAAAATACAGAAAGGCCACACATCAGCCAAAACAAGGAACAGCTAATAGTGATCATCGTCTCTCTGGAGTCTCCTCACTGTTATATTCTCAACCTTCTAATATCATGCTACTTGTCACAGGTCTAACTATTACATATAATATATTGAGAGTGTTAGTCGTGTATTGTGATTTCTTTAAAACAACTTTACTGAGATAAATACATGTTAAGCAGAAACTGTCTGTATATTTAAAATGCAATATGCTGTGGAACAAGTATTTCTAAACTAAAGTTATTACTGTATTAATTCTGGGTTACTGAAGCAGTGCCTCTCTGTCTCCCTAACCCACTTCATGCTCCAGTAACAGCTATGGCTTTGGGCTGAACAGATGATGAAGTTGTTGCTGTTTTCATCGGATCACAGCCCATGGACGCAGGAAGGGGGGGTGCCGCACCCCCAAGCGCGCCACAGATTTTCCGCTGCTAGGCTCCACTAGCACCCCCTCCCCTCCCAGCGCGTCACAGTTTCGCCGCTTAAAATCTGGGCTGATTTTACGGCAAACGTCAGGCCTTTTACTTATATGGCTAGTATAGATATGTTCACTTGAAATGTATATGTATTTGTGCGTTTAAAAGCAATCAAAAACATCCTTGTATGCCAGTTTATTTGAAACTCTCCTACACAAGCAACCGTGGCTCTGGCTGTTGGCTCCATGATACGGCTCGGGAATGAGTCATCCAGAAATCTCTAAGCGATGAATTAGGTGTCCTTTGGTTTAATTAAAAGCTGTTCATTTTTAATGATGATCTTATTCTACAATATTCTCGTATGTTATAACAAAACATAAGGTTTGGCATGTTTTATGCACAATGTTATCGCAAGGTTTTTATAAAACATCAGGATCATTTAAATTGTTCAATTGAAAACCTGGTACCTACCCAACCAACGAATAACTGAATAGTCGATTATTCGGGTTCAGCCCTAATCAAAATAAATCTTAAAAAGAGGCAGGGTCATACATCATTTGGGTGATAGTTCAGTTAACACTGATGGTTTCACTTTATCTCCGGACAGGAAATTAATGCGATGCCTCTAGGTGATTTAATGGAGAGGAAAATGTCAAGATGAGAACATGGAGAAGACTTCCTCTGCAGCATTTTTTTTTCCTTTAGCTTGCCCTGAGCAAGGCTGACAAGATGAAACCAGACTGGACTCCGAAGAACAAGGGCTCCTGTTAGGGGACTGCTCTCTGACTCATCCTCTGCAGCTCTAACAAGCCGTTTGCAAAGGGACACGTCTTTGTTCAAAGCCAGGCAGCATTCACTGTCTTTATCTTCCCTCTTCTCTTTGTGTCCCTCATCCATGCCCACTCACATGTTAAAACTACAGATATGCATAAAAAACAGAGATACAGTGGGGCAAAAAAGTATTTAGTCAGCCACCAATTGTGCATGTTCTCCCACTTAAAAAGACGAGAGAGGCCTGTAATTTTCATCCTTGGTATACCTCAACTATGAGAGACAAAATGAGAAAAAAGAAATCCAGAAAATCCCATTGTCTGATTTTTAAAGAATTTATTTGCAAATGATGGTGGAAAATAAGTATTTGGTCAATAACAAAAGTTCATCTCAATACATTGTTATATACCCTTTGTTGGCAATGACAGAGGTCAAACGTTTTCTGTAAGTCTTCACAAGGTTTTCACAAACTGTTGCTGGTATTTTGGCCCATTCCTCCATGCAGATCTCCTCTAGAGCAGTGATGTTTTGGGGCTGTCGCTGGGCAACACAGACTTTCAACTCCCTTCTAGAGGAGATCTGCATGGAGGAATGGGCCAAAATACCAGCAACAGTTTNCCTCTCAGATATCGTAACACTATGATACTGGACAGTCTTTGTTTTATTCTCATCTAAAAACAGGGATGATAGCTCATATATGAGACTTCAAAGGTCTTTTATTTTGAAACTCTACATCAGAATGTCCTGATTTTTTCTGAGTGACTAGATGGGGTGTCCTGCTATCAAACTGGAGTGAGATGGATTTATGATACTGGACAGTTTTTGTTTTATTCTCATCTAAAAACATGGAACAACAAGTGTTCTCAAAGCTGGTAAAGGTGCAGCTAGTTTGAATGACTTTGTATACTGCAGGGCAGCTTGTGGATTTACTCCAGGTGGAACTAAAGTCTGATTTAACACTTGATTAGATTTCACATCATTCATCCAGATCTGTAAAGTAACTAAAGGTATTAAATACATATAGTGGAGGAAAAGTACACCATTTACCTCTGACTTGTGTTTACTGCCAACCTAAAAGTACCTAAAAAAATAGTAAAGTAAAGTTATTTGGCTGATTGTTGTATATCAGCTCCGCCAGGTTATATGGGATGCCCAGTCTACGTACAGATGGGTCACTCATTTTGAAATATTAAACTTAGTTTTCTTTTCTTTAATTTTTCATCCTCATGTAGAATGCTATCACGAAACACACATTTGGTTGTTTATAGCATAAAGAACATCTGATTTAATATGAGGTAGGGAAATAATCATTTGAGTATAAGTACGTGTATATAAATATGTCATTTACAACAGCTGTAAGATGCTTGAAAAGCTTGAAAATGCACCTTGAAAATAATTGAAAAGTGCTTGAATTTGACTTTGGAAAAGGTGTAAGAACCCTGAATAACACAACTAAAGAGCCTCATATTGTGTACAACAACTGTACTCAAAACAGACACAATGCTACATGATGATCTTGTCAGTTGTGTTACTGGGATGCTCGATCTGAGGCAATCCAAACACATTTCTCCTGTTTGGATACCACATTGTATTTTCATACAAATTGATGAGAAGGGATTCATTATAATGCAGATTAACACAATGTTCATTCAAAGAACAACACACCCCTGAGCAGAAAAAGTCATGCTGTGTTAGCCGGAAAACTGCATTGACTGCGAGAGCATAGCTTTATTACCTTCAGTCTATGATTCACAATTACAAGCGGGAGGCTTACTTAGCAAACACACCAGCAATTTAGGGTTATTGGATAGACTCCTAGAGGTCTTGTTGGCTTTCCAAAGTTAAACATTGATCAAGATTTGTCAACCCAAATGGCTCTCTCCACTGACCAAACCTGCTTCCTAGCAACATTGCATTTTTCTGAAAGTGAATTTGTGAATTTTTAAAAAAATTACAATATATTCATGACTGATTGCAGAATTGTAACTGATTTATTTTGACCAGATAAAGGTCTGTTGTACTTATAAAGCTTGTTAAGAAAGGCAACGATGCGACATGAAATCTGAGACGCCTCCATTTCACATGTGAGCACCCCATGAAACATCGCAGCTGATGAAGCGTGTTTCTGCAGAACATTGTAAAGATAATGTTGTTTATACGACAATGTGCTTTTGCTCGAATTGCATTTAATTGAATGCAGGGGGGGGGGTTTCAAAGCAATTACACTGAGAGAAATCTAATAATTGAACAAATAGAAATGGTATTTTAAGATGAGCATTGAGGTGTCCGAGGAATTCACGCAGAGAGAGGGCTCCAACATGCTTCAACGTCCAACCTGATGATTAATATCTTGATCATGCGGCCTACCTGCTCACTCGCTCAGATATTGTGCCTACAGCAGAAAGACGTGTGTGCCAGTTAAAGTAGTTTGTGCAAAGCCAGTGCCAAAGCAATAATTTATTTTATTTATCTTACTTCTCTTGCTATTCATTGCTGCTGTTCATTACCTCCGTGACAGCCCGAGCTATGGCGTACATTGATATATGGGGAAACGGGTTGTAAAGTGCAGGGGAATGTTCCAAGCTAGACATTTCCATTCATTGTAAAGAGAAATCCCATCACATTGTAGGTAAGGAAAAGGGAAGGATAAAAACAAACATGTTTCATGTCCTGCTGTATTGATTAAGGAATAATTATTGTCTAAGTAAACCACTATCCTGACATGTATACATTTCAATGATTCAGTAAAGTCTTGAGTGATCCCCGTCAAAGTGGATGAATTTGGTTTCATTGGTAAAAGACATTGCATGTAAGTGAGTAACCGAAGTAAGTGAGCATCACTTGAAATGCTCTTATCTGATTTCATGCACATCTTCAGGAATGCCCATGGCTAAAATGCATTATCTGGATTTCAGGTTTGTACTCATGAGAGGTGTTCTCACTGAACCTGAAAATGTAGTAACAAGATATTCAAGTCTGTATTCCAATGTCTACACTTGCTGTGGATGAATTGAGAACGTATTTTAAAAGCAGACATTGAAAGGCTTGAGAAAAATTAACCTGCTCAGTTGTTTTCAAGGAAACATCAATTTATCTTGACTGCTGTTGGTTTATATTGCAGTGCAGCTGATTACATTCTGACCCTCATCACTCTGTCATTAAACAGTGATTTATTGGGAAATAATCAATGTTCGCCAGTTGCTCGACAATCTCATTCTGTCAGCTGCACAGGGAACCATTACAAACGTGTATGGCGGATAATTACTCTATCTCATTTGCATATTGTAATGTAGAGCGACTCGTTCCCTCTTGTATGTTTGACCTGTTAGTAAAATCTGACCTCTGGTCAGAGATTAAACAATGCTTGCAAATATGGCATTTGCTCCTTGTGACAAATAGGACAAAAAATAATGAGTTCTAGGGGAGAGGCTTTTTGGCACTGTCGAGTGAAATCCCTTTCCCCTGAAAATGAAGGCTTTTGGCAACACATCTTAGTGTCTCAAACTGTATTTAAAGGGGAGAAAAAGAAAATGGAAAAATGAGAAAAGAAGCACGACTTGACCTCATGTTGTGTCATTGTGACCGCTTGTTGTTTATCTTTGTGTATTCGGCAGGATTAAGTGGATTGTTTACAGGATTATCAGACGTCCACTTTGTCCTATGAATGCAAACTGTGGTAATTTGTCTGTCCAGTTAAAATGGAAGTGTAAAAACCGATTACCAGTTACTGTGGCTGACTAGGGGTGATGTCCATCCCCCAGTGGGATGCCAATAACACCAAGCTAGAAACCAAGCAAATGGAGCTCCCCCACCATTACAAGAGCCATTGTATACTCAGTATTCATATTGAAATTGCATCAAGTAGTACGCTTTAAAAAGTGTGATTTCCAGTCAATTGAGACATACTGTATATTACCGTTAGCATTCACTCACAAAAGATAGTTCTCTAAATAGATGGTGTGGATAATAAACAGTCATAGGCTTTAGTGTAGACAGCAAGAGAAAAAGAAGTAGGCTGAAAAATGGCACATACATAAAAAGAGAGAGACAGGAAGCATTACTAATCTCAAGTGATGCATTTCACATGTACAGTGGGGCAAAAAAGTATTTAGTCAGCCACCAATTGTGCAAGGTCTCCCACTTCAAAATATGAGAGAGGCCTGTAATGTTCATCCTAGGTACACTTCAACTATGAGAGACAGAATGGGGGGAAAGAATCCAGGAAATCACATTGTAGGATTTTTAATGAATTAATTGGTAAATTCCTCGGTAAAATAAGTATTTGGTCACCTACAAACAAACAAGATTTCTGGCTCTCACAGACCTGTAACTTATTCTTTAAGAGCCTCCTCTGTCCTCCACTTGTTAACTGTATTAATGGCACCTGTTTGAACTCGTTATCAGTATAAAAGACACCTGTCCACAACCTCANGCTGCACCTTTACCAGCTTTGAGAACACTTTCATGATCAATCATTATAAAACATATCATATATATTATTCTGAAATGGACCAATCTGCACAATGACTACTTTTACTGTCGCTACTTTCACTATATTTTGATGCAAATACTTTTCTACTTTCACTTGAGGAACATTTTGAATGCAGGAATTTTACTGTAACAGAGCATTCCTACACTCTGGTACTTCTACTTTTACTAAGTACAAGATCTGAGTACTTGTACTTTTACTCAAGTACAATATCTGAGTACTTAGTGCACCTCTGGTAGTGTATTAGCCTGAATTGTAGCCACAAAATCACGCAGAGCTGCATACAAATAGACTCACAATGGTAACAAGTGGAAAATAATATTTACAAATGTGTACAATGATTTGTAGGTCATTTTGACTACTCAAGACACCTGACAAATACATCTTCAAAGGAAGACTGTTTTCATTCTACAATTACATGGGATTAAAGCAAAATGTAGTTTTACTTGTATAATACTTCAATTTTATATAAAAGACAGTTTGTTTTCATCTGTTTTCAAATAAACAAAGTATTGGCTTTCAGAATATTAAACTTGTTTCGGTAAATTCAGATGATAAATACAACTTTGAAGCTTGTAACGGCATAATTACAAGCAGAGAACGGACTAATGTAACATCACAGCAAGCATAACAACAGCCGTTGTTTCTTGTGAGTGTTTCCCATTAGTCCGTTCTCTGCTTGTAATTATGCCGTTACAAGCTTCAAAGTTGNGTCTGCCCATCAAGAAGTTCAGGATCCAAGAGGGCGCTGCTGACGGCCTAACTTCTGGGTCAGCATATACAAATATGTCACCACTGCACCACTATATACTCCAAACAACCGTTTTTAAACACATAAGAATGCCATTACCTAAAAAGCAAAGGATATGTGTTTGGGCACTGGGTGATTAGAACACCTGGTGTAATTGTATATATTGGAGACAGGTGGTGGTGGGAGCCAGAGCACTAGTAGGCATATGGTTTTTTACCAGGGTTTTCCAGCCACAACAAAGGAAAGCCATAGGAAAGGCTTGAGGAACAAACCAAAGGAAACATGTTGAATGATATTGGATCATAATAAAATGCACAAACGGATACTCTTGTCTGGACCTGGATCATTGCCCTGCGTAAGTTCCGCTAACTGGTGCCTCAGCCGCAGTGTTATTTTAAGTCAATTATCAGTTTTATTTCTATATGATTTTGACCGTTACAGATATGTATGGCAAAGGGCTTTGTAGGATCATTTTAGCAGGATACACACATTAACCCTGTGACACTGACCCTGTTCAAGTCTTCCAGCTTCATTGGCTTTATGTGCTCTGTCAGTGTCGAGACATTCTTCCCCGGTGCAGCCTCTCAACCGCTGACACACAAATCATCACTGAATAATACCTCGACTCCTCACCAATGCCGCCAGGACAGGCAGGTCGAAGCAGCAGTACGTGAGCCTTCTAAGGAAAAGGCCTCACATGGTCACCTTGACTTTTCTGTCGCACCAGGAGCATACTCTAGATTTACAATGAGTCCATGAACTCCTCACAGCTTCTAAAGAAAGCCCCTCTGATACATACATCTATGAATTGCAAAATACAGCAAGCATAATGAATCTAGCTACTTGTGTTGCCTCAGACTATAATAGGAAGTCATGCTGAGGACATCTGTGATTATAACGTTTAATTGAGTTTGCCATTTTTTCTAGAAGTTAAACATTTGGTCACATTAACCAAATGGTTTCACTCTATATTGTACACTTTTACATTATGCATGCATGCCACGGCAGAGATACATTAAGATATTTCAAATAGAATACCAGTACTTGTAACTTATATTATACCTGAGTCAATGCAGTACGTTAAGGTATATACATACATGAGATCACCTGCTCTTTTAATGAAATAACCTGATCCTTTGAATGCAAGTGAAGCTGATGTTATGTTATTCATTTCCATTATAATGCCTCTTCAAATATCACGGGATAAAGAATAGTTCTTGGAGGGAGGAAGCCATTACAGATACATTTTAAACCCTCATAACATTAGGAAATGATTTCTGCAGGGTTGCAACTGAATATTCTATAAGTGTTTCTCCTGCAGATCTATAGAAAAATACTTCTTAATCAGGCAAACATTAAATATAAAAACTGCCTGACAGAGACGTACTAGAATCGTTTTTGCAATGCAGTAATTTAGTTTGACACTGACTGAGGATATAGATATTGTTATGTGCATGCGTCGTATATGTCACATATAATCAAATTAAAACTGACTTGATGACATCTGCACTGTGTATTACACTGTGAAACAGCACTAAACAGTGCACTCCTATCAGCCGTGTTTGTTTTGTTAGGCAAGTTGAGTGCACTGCAGATCCATCATTTTTGAAGCCAATTCCAGTATTCATGCATCAAAAAAGATCATCTTGACAAGAGTTTTAATTTACAAGTCAAACTCCAGTTGACTTCATCTGCCAGTCGCCAAGCTTTTGACAGATTTCAGATAACGTGTGAGTTTCTAAATGTGTGTGTGCGTGAAAGCATCTGTTGGGAGCACACCCATACTTGTGTGTGTGTTTGTGTGCCCAAACTTGAGTGTGGCAACGACTGTGTAGGAAAGTGCCTCTGCATCTGTGTTTGTGGGAGAGAAAGAGATAGGAAAGTAACAGAGGTGATGTTGTGTGAAGAGACGGGAGGCTGCAGACAGATAGTGTCGTTCCCTCAGTATCACCATTAAATCTTAATCTCCTGGCCCCTCATGGGAGGAGCCAGCCGAGCATGGGATTGTGTTTTGCATCTAAATCAAGATGTTGTGTTTCTTCAGAGGGCTTTATTGAGACAAAGTTTGATGTCTCTGTTTTTAACTTTATGTCTGAAAGCACAGCTGCTGTCATGTGCACTAATGCCTTTTTTAATTCAGATGGCTTGTACAGTGTAATTATAATCATATAACAGAAAGGGGGGAAACAAAACTCCTAAGAGAGAGTAGTTAAGTTATTATGCACTGTGTAGATATTTCAGAAGGTTACATCATGGGGGATGAGTTTTGGTGGTAGTCATTACCACCAACTAAAATCAAAGGTTGTAATTAAAAACTGTTTTCCCTCATAATTCGTACTGATATACAATATCACTGTATTTACTCATAGTGCCTATTAGTCTACATATAAATGAAATTCTAGGCTGATATCATTTTTTTAAATAATACTTCTGTAAATTAAAATAAAACGTTATCTTGTGAAATATAGTTGTCTGCGAGGAACTAGTAGTTTGAAGGAAATAGTTTCACATTTAAAAAAACAATATTGTACCCTACTGTATGTACTCGAGTTAATTTTCTTAAGTTAATGTACATTCCACTAATAATAATTTCATATCATCCAATATTATACTGTATACAAATGTTAAGCATGTTAAGCAGAATTGTAATTAGAATTGTTAATACCCAAACAAATCCTAAACCTACTAAACCTATAATCCAGGCTGGAGGCATTGTTTTAAGAAAGTCTTTCTCTCTTTTTTGCATGTAACAATGACAATGCTCCAAGTAATTAAAGAATCCCCAGAAAAATCCAACTTTGCTATCAGATGCAATTAAATAGTTGAGGGCATTGCCTTTAAGCTGCCATCAAGACAAGATGTACAATGTCTAAATAAATGCACATACATTAGAAATAGGGTGCTGGTGAGATGATGGTTATTATAGATGTCAAATAGTTTGGCGTAGTGATCAAAAACGTATTTAAGGAGTAGTGTTCATTCTCTTTAAGGGGTACAAATATGTCATGTTATAAGAATGGTTATAATTTAGATGGTGACAATTTTAACCTTAAGTGTTTCTGTTACTGTAATGTTTCAGTGGTGAATGTGAATAACTCAATACAGTACATTAGTCAAGGCATGTTGCATCCCGTTAGCCTTCAGTCAAATTGACCTAAACATTTGCTATATTCCGAGTCAAGTTCAAAAGTAAACACACCACCATGACATGTGCTGCTTTCACTTCCTCTCTCAGTGTGAAATGTCCCATATTTCAACACCACTTTCCTATCTTTTCAGTTGGCAGGGAGGTGAGCAGTACATGAAGCATGTTGGGTTTGGAGATCCCTGGAGGGTTGCCCCACAAAATGCTGTCCTGCTGCATTTTATTCCCTGTGCAACGATACAATTGAACTTTGACAGAGCTTTTAATTATGATTAATGTAGAAACACAAGTGTTTACTTGGAGAGATTCAAAATTCTCGTGCTGACAGTTGCAGAAAGAGGACATGATATGTATTTTTTATATTTTCCGTTGTTGTTTTTTTACAAATGAAGTGCTACGTCTTCCCCGAACATCAATTGGATACAGTATTATTAGATCTGGCTGCACATTTTGAGAAATGAAAGGGAAAAATAATCTGCCTGACATTGAGATGTATTAGAAAGCCTGGCTCCTGTTTGAAAGGGAAAAACACACTAAAAAGACTGGTTTGTGAGAAATCCTCCTTACTGCAGATAGAAGACGGGGATAAACAGCGAGGATGCTCTGTACTTACTTCAGATTTTCAAATGGATATGATTGTTTTTCCATGCTCCTTTCCTCTAGTGTGAAAGCAAAGGCACCCTCTTGATTCTAGGACACATTTAATTTAGTGAATAATGCAGGGGAGATGATTTATAGAAAAATAAAATAAAAGTTGTTTGCATTTTTAGAGATCTGCCAGTGTTTCCTTTCATACTGATGAGTGTCAAATGCCAAACATTCAAATTCTAGCTGAGTAGATATTGAACTTGTGTTTCTCTTTGTATTGAGTTGGTCCGCTAGACATGGACCACATTTGTAAAAAAAACATTAATTTGAATGGAAAGCACACCATTCATCTTGTCTATTATAATTGCTCTGCTGCCCACATGCCTCATTATTCTTGGTAATGGAGTCACCATCTCCACCAAGTTTATTGATTGATCATTATTTTCTCAACCCTTCCTTCCAAACAAATCATTTAGAGTCTGGCAAATGTCAAATATTGCTGTATTGTTGTTTCGAGGAATTCATTTTACATAATATTTTGTGTTGGAAAACCCCCAAAAGCATAACAGGGCCTCTTCAATGCTATTGGGAAACAAACTGCAATATTAAGTATGCAAGTAACGTTTTGGTGTTCAGCACTTTTAAAGACAAAAGTTGCAAAACCCCAGACAATAAAAACAACTAAGTGAAAAAGTAACAAACATAACAGCAATATAAAAACGTGTTCATTGCCACACTACGTGGTATATTCAGTATATGATAAAGATACTGTGATGGATCGTGTTAATTGTATCTCCCATTATAAAGTAGCTCTGCATCACACTTGACTACTTTACAGTTTGCTCTCAGTTCTCATCAAAATCAGGTTTTCTCCCGGGGCCTTACTGCCAATTAATTTCGTGGCACCAGTCTTTTTTAAAACAGGTGTCGCTTCTTTCAGAGGGGTGGATCGGCCATTTTAAAAAGAACCTTGTCATCTCTTATTGTTTAGAAAGGCTAACCCTCCATTATCCACTGACACTGTCCTCAAAATGCTATTATGGGCTGATTAGGGAAATGCCAGCAGTGATCAGAATTGTTGGCCTTGATTAGGGAATATTCACCCCTTGTGTTACTGTCAAGAACAATCAAGAGGAGACATGGTTTGCTAAGTGAGTGAACGTGACTGGGAGTGCCATCATCATCATCATCATCTCTGTAGCACAGCAGCTCTCATCTCTGAGAGAACATATTAACATGCTGGCACGCTGTCATCCCCGGTGCCCTACTTACACCAGATGGGACTCATTCAGGTCTTTCACAAAAACACAAGTGTGAAGGGATCTTAAATGTCAGTCTCAATATCACCAAAGCCATAATTAAGAATGAGCTGGCAGAAGGACATGAACTTTTGTGTCCCAGTTAGATGGATTGTCTCACATCAGGAGTATCGCAGGTTAAATTACCTGCATCAGCATCAAGAGGCTACGCACAAAGTCCGATTTGTATTTTCAGTGTCTCATCACAGTAACAGAAGCCATTACTCTTTTATTAGCATAGTATTTAAATGCAGAGAGTATGTGTTATTCAAAGAGAGTATAACACAAGTGCAGTCAACACTGTTAGAAAAACTTTACATGACAACATACTGTATGGACATAGCATACAGAACATTACCCTTTGGTTGTTGATGCAAACAATATGTAATCTGTGTTTCACAACATGTTTGTTTTTGCATGTAATTGTCCTATGTCCTATGGAGTTCGAGCACAGCTACATGTGCTCAACTTGAGTAGCGGAAAGCTTTCCGTACACTTAGGCCTGCACTTACGCCTGCACTTACCTACTCATCATCATGTGGTGTATTGCTGTTGAACCAAGGAAGCTTGGCATGAAAGGTTTAATTAAAAATACGTAGAGATGTTATGCATTGCTCCCTTTACCATAACAACATGTGTCACCGTAGTGGATGAAAAGCAAAGTATACAGTGTATTGACAGAAGGGAATAACTTTGTGAACCTTTCCTATAGAAAGCCAGGTGGTTAATTTATGTATTTGATTAAAAATGCAGAAAACTACATTTTGAAACAGTTTATCAACTATTTTTCCCATATCACATCATTCAATAATAAACCATGGTACAGATTTGTATTCATATAGCTGACTCCCACACTACACTCAAACAATGTAAATGTTGACTTTAATTAAATGTAGTTTGTCTACAGATTAAAAATAATAGTATTTTTGTAGTTAAGCAGTAATATTAAGTTTAAACAAAAATGATTAAACTATATAAATACATTTGATTAAAGTCAACATTTCATTTTTGGAGTGTACCTAGACCTTTTACTTTAACTGTGGGTGCAATTTGTCTGTAGCCTGGATAGATATGTTATTTTACTTTAAATTGTATTTAAAATATTTGATATCAATTGTGTTTCCTTTTCAGATTATATATACACTGTATATATGTATTAGATGTGATTAATCAATATACAAACATACATATTGCCCGCCTTATCACTGATAGATCCAGCATAACCATAATGGCAGCCCATGTTATCTCACAAACAGACCCACATAAACATCACAGTTATTAACGTATGTGGACTTTGTTTGTACACTACAGTAACTCTCTATTGGGCCTCTGTGTTGGCACTGACTGAGGTTATCAGGCAATTGGTGCTGCTTCTGCACAGCCTCTATAAATGCAGACCAATATGCATGAAGGAGCGGGAGGTTTGTAAGGAGATGGTAGGGCGAGCTAACCTTTGAAGAAACCAGAGGTGAAAAGACGAGGGCAGAAACCAGGTGTTTATAAGATGTTCCTGTCCAAGGCTATGTCCTCTCACATAGCCCACAATTATAGCAAACTATAATAACACAGTGCATTCTGGGAAATCAAAGGCTGCACTCAAGGTGGCTTTCTTCCTCTTGTGTTTTTTTTTCTTCTATTGTTTTCCATACAGGAAATGCAAGGCTTCTAATTAAGTCTTGGAGGGGAGGATGAGCCGTCTTAGTTGGCCAACTGTGAGCAGCTATCGCAAACTCAACTTCAATGTTTAATTTATTTGTGCTCAATTATTTATGGGTGCCGTGATCTGTGTGTACATGGGCTCTATGCAAACGTAGAGTCTGTGCAGTGTGTGTTTGAGTTTTGGACAAAGAAAGGAATAAGAAATATGAAAAATGAAGCATAGTGCATAAATATGGATAGGTCAATATAAATGTGGTCTGTCTGACAGTTCTGTATTCTCTGTCTCCTTTTCCATCCTCACTTACTAAATTATACATTCACTGCACATTATATATTTCCCACAGAAATCACCACATTTAAATTCATAGTATACAAACACACGTATAAACTTAACCTATAGAACGTATTTTATTTATGCTCATTCTGGAATATCCTTAATTTAAACATAACAAACCCAAACCCAATTTAAAGCAGAAAACATGCAATTTTGTTTTGAAAGCAAGTCGTGAATTTAAAACGAGGCAAGCCTACCCCAATCAGCTTTATGTATTCACAAATGTTTCTTCAAAAGTGGCATGTACACAAATATACCCTCTCGCTCAACATTTCTGGCCACATACATCCTCTATGACCTCAGCTATACAAACGATATCAGCAGCAGCAGATGATGATCAGGGGTAAGAAGGTGGATGAGGTACCAACACCCATGACACAGCTGCCTACAATGGCCAAGAGGACAATTTGTATGTTCCCTCCACCTCAACCTTTAATGTGCAGCAATGCGCTTCTAACATACCGAATATTATACACTAGGCAGAGCCAACTGAAGGCTAGATCCACGCCTCAAAAATGGCTTGGATCAGCAGGTGTGACTGGGAAAGATAGCCCAGATTTGAAGAAGGGGAAATGCAGGGGAAATAAATATTTCATGCAACTCTTTCTCACAACACAGTTAAAAAGGAGTGGGGATACAGATCGATAGAAGTAAGGGATCTGGCTATATAAAGATAAAGTTACTGAGGGAGGGCAATAACATTTCAAATAGCAAAAGAACTGGAGATATACTTCAGGTTATTTAAAAAAACAAAACATATGTGCTTCTGGTGTTGGGAGAATCTAGAATGTTTTGATTTTCAGACCATCATTTATATTTTATACCAATCCTACTATTACAGTACCACTTGCTTTTAACACATAGTTAAATGTAATAAGGTACTTGCTTTATACTTTATGGTGTTAACTATAACATGGCATATTAACATAGTGTTGAAGGTAACCCAAAACCAAACCTAACCCTTTTTCATGATTCACTTGACTAGTCCATGTGGCAAAATGTAGAGGATCAAAGCGTATCACAACAGTCAGTCCATGTCCGCACAGAGGCTGACCCCGGGACGCCTCCAGTCAAACAAAAGCATCAGAGCAGAGCGTGTGTTAAATGGATGGAGGAAGCAATAATGCATGCAGTGGTCATGCTTGGTCATCATATATAATGCTGACAATTTACATGTATGGCCGTACCTCCAGAAAACATGGGAATCTTATTTTTGAATATGAGTTTATTGCAATAGACACGTTAGGATTTCAACAGCTAAATATATTTCCACTGTGACTGTTATGTAAAGAACCCCAATGCTGGTGAATGCACTGTGACTGGCTGGGAATACTGATAGGGTAATGGCCAATTGAGCAACCGCATTGAAACAAACAAGCTGGTGTCATGCAGGAAATTAGACTAGAGAGGAGCAATATTGCCCCTAACAAGCTTACAGCACTTTGAATAAGGTGATTGAGAGGGAGGCAGTTTCCTGGGCAGGAGTCGGACAAACAACCTTCAGTCTCACATATCCTATGGCCCCTGTCCAAGAACTATATACACACACACACACACACACACACACACACACACACACACACACACACACACACACACACACACACACACACACACACACACACACACACACACACACACACACACACAACAAGGTAAGAGAAGGCACTTAAGGGCCTCTGCTTCACTGGATAGGTTCAGTATCCAAGAGAACATCTCTGGATACTGTACTGGATACATCATAGGTGAGAATGAACAATAATTCATCTAGCTCAATCAAACAGTACCTTTTGAAGCCATACATTAAGTTTAAGATGAATAAATAATCTTCACCATTAATTGATAGGTGCCTCAGCCCGTTATACAAGGCCTTGCTAGTTTCAAGTGCTTCCCACCTCTGCCTTCCTTCTTCTTATTTAAATAAATGTGGGCTCAAATATATAAATTGGTATGCTGAAATCCAATGGAAGGTCATGTATATAATAAAGGAAGTGAAGGTCAGTAATACTTAACCCAGAGATTAACTAAATAATTGATTGAATAATACTTTCAGTCATTCTATCACTTCAGTCAGACAACTCACGTGTTTAATATGTTTATTATAAGCAGCATATAGTTTGAGTTTGGCGTCTAGGCTCGGGCCTCTTCACTCCACAGATTTACAAAGAACATTGAGTGATGATTAGATAACTATCCCCCGAGCCTACAGGTGGAAGCTGGGGTGGTGGTGGGGCAGGCGAGCAGCAGCAACATGAAACGCAGCAGGAACATGAACGCAGCAATAGCAAGTGAACACAACAGTGGCAGCAGCAGCATAGCCAGGCAGAGGCAGGAAGACCTGGCAGCTTAAAAAGAGCGGCATGTTTAGGAGAATGTGTTTGGTTGGTTGTAAGAGGGAGGAGGTGCGTCACGTGTTAATGTATCATTGGTGCTCAAGTTGACTGCCTGAACTAGCTCGCAGGCTTCGCCCCATTTCAGTCTAATCAAGACTTTAAAACATTTCCTTTAAGTGTTATGACATATACCATGTCTTTAGTAAAGTCAATGGACTGCACTACAGTCTAAAGCTGTTTTTAGCATACATTTAGATTACAGTGGACCTACTACTAATGGGCTACTACTCGCAGGAATGCCCACAAGAAGACAGGTCTAGACACCGAAGGGTAGCTGGTTTCATCTCTGTCAGTGACAGAAGGATGCTTTTGTTAGTTTGCTGCTGGAGGACATTGCATCTATTCACCACTAAGTGCCCTTGAGCAAGTGTCTGCAACCCCCACAACTGCTCCAGCAGCTCTGCACCCTGCCTGACCCTGTGCTCTGATCCCTCTGATGAAATGCATATCAATTTGTATGTAAAACCTAGGAAGGCTATGCAAAGACATTGATCCTTGAAGTACAACAAAGACAGAATTGATGAATACATTGTGGAGAAATGAGCCTACGCACACTTAATGCAGGCCCTGCACTAAAGACAACATTGAATCATTTTAATATAGCCTTTTTTAAACAGGAGGAGGAACATGTGTCTTCCACCTCCCCAACAAACATCAGGAGTCCTCTTCCTTGTGAGAGGCCCTTGATGTGAAGTCCTCAGCCATTTACAGGGAAATATATGATGCTGGTAGCTCATAAGCCTACACTTTATGTGTTCAATTGGGAGTGGGAACTTGAGTGATGGTGCTCGATGAGGGAGAGGACTTCTTTTTTACGCTTGATTGAAGGTGAACCTGACCTCTGGTGTGGGCCGGAAGGACAGTTAAAACCCAAGCAGTTTAACATAGGCGTACTCCCCAATTGTATTGGCTCTGAGGGGTCATTACCTCAAGGAGATTGGACAGGAACACTGCCAAGCCGGGCTCATTATCAGTTTGTTGGTACAGGTGATTAAGGTTTACTCTACCATAAAAATCTAATAGTCCACATAAACTACTGTATATTCGTTTTTCCTTCTGAATTTAAATAATATTAGTCTCCTTGCTTTAAAATTCAAAGAGGATGGCTTGTATTGTCTAATACTCTGTTTTTAATACCTTTTTGATGGACAGTTTTGGCAGTAAAGGGTGAAGAAATCAATTTACAACAATACTCTACGCAAGTAGCCTTAATGAAAAAGGAAATTGAAACAAAAGAAGCCACTTTAGCAATAAACAGGAACAAATGTGGCATTTCAAATATATACAGTAAATAAAAGGAGGCAGAGCATGCTGGGATGCAGAGGGGTGTGAAGAAATTGGCCATTTGTCAGCGGGGATAAGGTCACTATGTAACTTGCAAGCAGCACGCCAATTTACTGCAGTTGGGATGTTATAGCTATTGGGGGCTTTAATGAAAAGCCATTGAACTTATAATGATGTTCCATGTTTATTATCTTATTTCTGGTGATTATTGAACATCATCACCAGTGTCACCGTCATAATTACGACACTGAGGCCAGCAAACTGCAGAAAAGTGACAAATGGCAAATAAACTCCACTGCTTTTAAGGATAGCTCCGTGTGTATGCTGCAACATTTTGGCGGAAATGGTTATAAGAGTTCATCACTGTGTATGGACATAAAACAAATATTTGAGGGTATTACAATAAGAGTATATGATAAGCGCTGTGTTTCTGGTCTGAGACCCTGATGAAAGGTGAAATGCGCGGCATCTCACTGGCATGTGGCATATAGACACATCTATAGGTAGCCATCATAATTAAGTCTGGATGCTTTTATACACACTTGTATAAGTCATATTGAAGAATACTTGGTGAGTGCTGGAATGTAATACAAAAAACAAGCTTTGTATTAAAATAGGAATGCACATCACATTATGATTAAAGACCTTTCAGCGAGTGACCGCAGGGCTTGTTTATATTCATCCATACTGTGTTTGTATGCCGCATTAAAGGAGCTGTTGTCACCATTGTTTTCACAAACATGTATGAGCAGCATAATGAGATGTGTCAGAAAGCAGTAGGTTTGTTTTGATGGGACGGCAAACATCCCCACAGCTGCACAATGTAGATTACTAATTATTACCACATACTGTAAAGGAGTTACTACCTGCTGTTCATGACCCTTCTGGCAAGCAGTACATGAAAGCCACTTTCACAGCTTGGAACTCTGTCAGAGTCCCGAGAAATAAAACGAATGCTGAGTCTTTGTCTGCCGAATTAGTATTGTCTCTGAGCCATAGTGTTTCGACCCTCAAGAAAGTCTCAAAATTATCTTTGTTTTGACAGCGTGCCATTTTATTATTATGTAAAAAACAAACAAAGGAATTTGAAAGGCCATGCAGCAGATTGTGCACTTTGATGTTTATCTTCAAAAGTACAGCACAACTTGAGGAAAATGAACTGATCATCAACAACAACTTTGTTAAAACCATTCGTTTTAATTATTGTAGTCTATTTTGAATGCATTCATCCAAGCATTGCTAACTTAATTAAGCTAGTTACACACAGCCATGCGCCATGTGTCATTAAGTTGCAACCTTTTAGCTGTGGTGTAGACCTGAAACACATTGATTGACAGCCCATAACTAATTAGAGCCCATCACCTTCTTTATAAGTTGAAGGCTGCACAGTGATTCATTCTTGTATGTATTTACCAAAGCTGAGCAAGATGCAACATATACATGATATATTGCTTTGTACAGTACTTGCGTGTTAAGCATGGTGTTAAGTCATGCATGCACTGCTAGGGTTAAAGCCACACGGTTTTTAACAAGGCCGCATCTACACATTCATCTTTCCTCTAGCGAAAACACATTTGTTTATATCCTACATGTACAAATAATGCATGGTAAAGTTCTTAGACTTATTTTGAACCTGGTCGGCTCTTCAGGCATAAATAACTCAAATAAAGACATATTCTAGGTCACAAGAAAAAAAAAATGATGACACCAGTGTTTGTTTGTTTTTTACTGGTCTGAGATCAGCAGGGAAAGAAAAATCAGTCTAACTCCCGATCTACCCCGACCCTATGTAATACAATACAAAATAAGCACATCATTTATATGTACTACTTAAAACTATAACATTTGAAAAAAAAGGGCTGGACACACGGGAGATTTTTTTTTACTGCTATTCAATTTCACCCAATAGTTGTTATCCTGCCCCAGGAATATATTAAGAGGACAGGTGCCTTCTGTATTCTCTTTGCCATTTTGTGTGTTTATGTTTTTGTTGTCCACTCACGAAAAAGTAAAACCCAGAGAGATGGATTGCCCCCTCCTGCTTTTGTCATTCCTGCTGTTGAGATTGTGTTGTCAGTCTTGTCAAAACTACAGCTGTCAAACCAAGCCTCTACTTAATGCTGTCACTTGGTAAACCATAGCTGGTTGCACCCTTGTCACCCTCAAGGTCTTAATAACTAACTTTGGTTGATACTGTGAAAGATGAATAGCAGTGGTGCCAGGCAACCGACTCATGTGGCACCCTTATCTTTCAACTTGTCTTTCCCATTCTTGTTTTAATTAGATTAAAAGTTATGTTCACCTCTAGGGGGGAAACTGCAGGCCTGAGCCATTGTGTGCACAGCTCTTTTTTTAATGCGCAAATGCTGCCAAGACTTTTCTCTACTGGGGTGCTTAGGTGGCTCAATTTGTGCTTGGGTCAAACATCATGCTAACTTGTAGACATTGGCAATGTTCTAATCTAAGATGACGCGGCGGCTAAAATGTGTTTATTAAGCAGCAGGTTTGCCCTTATCTGACAAAGAGTGCCTTTGTTTCTAGGGTTAGGGTTAACTAATCCCGTAACGTTTAACTATTCCATATTTTATTCCATTCTATTGTTATGTAAATACTGTTATATTTCACTATATTTTTTATTATTTTTTAATGTTATTATATCTTTCTTAAAATAGTTCTCTATCTGTGTTTTTAATTTTTTGTTTTACTTGTATGTATGCACCATGACATCAAGTCAAATTCCTCGTACGTGTCAACCTACCTGGTAATAAACCTGTTTCTGATCCTAACCCTAACCCCCGATTCTGATTAACTATCACTTACTTGTTAGCTATGTCCCTGCAACCTTCTGACTAATATTCCCTCTTCAACAATTACCTTTTTTTTCCTTTTCTCACTCACATACTTTGATGCAAGTGATGTATGATATGATTAAGCATGACGAGTACATGTAATTAAGAAACTGGACTAAGTTCAAACTCCAAGTAGCACTCATGACACATCACTGTGAGCAAATTAGTGCATGTCATGAAACATCTTGTCCAGATCAGTGATGTATGTTGTTTGGCTGCTTGTCAGCTGGCAGATCAAGGCTAAGCTTACTGAATGTGCTAAAGCAGTAAGCATAAAGAAACTATAAATACAAGGAACTCAATGTAATCCAAGGCTTTTGCCCGTGGGACTTGTTTCAAAATGATATCTGTGTGCCGTTTCGTCCAATTTTGATCACAAGGACATTTGGTAAGCAATTAGACAGCTTCATTTCAAAGAGTTATGTAATTCTGCATTACAGCTTACATGTATCCTTGATAGTGTTTCCATGTGTTGTTTCTAAAGGAGAAAAAGATGTCCAAGCTCAATAATCAAAACAAATTGAACAAAAAATCCACTTTGAAACGAAAACCATTGGGTTAACAGACTCAAGCTGCTTAATTGAGTGGTTCCCTATCATATTAAGTCTTAATTGGTTGATTTATTTTCTTGACAAATTGCTCGGCATAGACAATTACTACATTACCAGGTAATTGTATAGTATTTGTATCTGATGGTGAGCAATAATAGCTATTAGTTTTATGTTTTCATGGGAAGAAACAAGAATATATGATTGAATGAGGTCAATAGTATTGTAATCTTAGAATATTACATGAGTAGATTTTTCAACCACCCATACTAGCCAACACAGGGAGAACATGCAATCAGCTATCATCCCTGTTTTTAGATGAGAATAAAACAAAAACTGTCCAGTATCAAAAACTCATCTCACTCCAGGGTGATAGCAGGACACCCCACCTAGTCACTCAGAAAAAATCAGGACATTCTGATGTAGAGTTTCAAAATAAAAGACCTTTGAAGTCTCATATATGAGCTATCCTCCCTGTTTTTAGATGAGAATAAAACAAAAACTGTCCAGTATCAAAACCTCATCTCACTCCAGGGTGATAGCAGTTTTTGTTTTATTCCCATCTAAAAACAGGGATGATAGCTCATACAATAGAGATTTCAAAGGTATTTTATTTTGAAACTCTACATCAGAATTTCCTGAGTTTGTCTTGAGTGACTAGATGGGGTGTCCTGCTATCACCCTGGAGTGAGATGAGTCTTTGATACTGGACAGTTTTTGTTTTATTCCCATCTAAAAACAGGGATGATAGCTCATACAATAGAGATTTCAAAGGTATTTTATTTTTAAACTGTACATCAGAATGTCCTGATTTTTTCTGAGTGACTAGATGGGATGTCCTGCTATCACCCTGAAGTGAAATGAGTCTTTGATACTGGACAGTGTTAGAATATGACATAGATATATGTATATTGTATATGACTTATATTATTACTGTGCACCACATTGTCTATGTAAGTAGCTGCGACTACTAACTGTGTTCATTGGTTAGCTGCTGTACCACATGATTGATGATGT
>NW_011369945.1:4769347-4790985 GCF_000735185.1 Notothenia coriiceps
GGGGGGGGGGGGTGGGGGAACATCACATCCTCCCCCCTGATCCTCAACACCGGAGCCCCTCAGCTCCAACACCATCGTGAAGTTTGTTGACGACACAAGCGCCATCGGCCTGATCACCGACGGCGACGAGGATCACAACCTCCATCTCAATGTCAGAACCAAGGAGCTGATTGTGGATTAGAGGAAGCAGCAGAGAGAGGGCAACGCCCCCATCGCCATCAATGGGACTACGGTGGAGAGAGTCAGCAGCTTCAGGTTCCTGTGTCCACATCACTGAGGACCCGACATGGACTCTTCACACTAACACCATCACCAAAAAAGCTCGACAGCGGCTCTTTTTTCCACCGCAGGCTGAGGAGGTTCAACATGGACTCCAGGATACTCTGCTACTTCTACAGGTGCACCATAGAGAGTATCCTGACCTTCTACAGGTGCACCATAGAGAGTATCCTGACTGGCTGCATCACGGCCTGGTACGGCAGCTGCACCGCCCTCAATCGTAAGGCTTTACAGAGGGTGGTGAAAACTGCACAGAACATCACCAGGACGGAGCTGCCATCCATGGAGGACCTCTACTCCCAGCAGCTCAGGAAGAAAGCCCTCAAGATTATCAAAGACCCCCATCACCCCGGCAACAATCTTGTCTTTTTGCTGCCGTCTGGCAAGCGGTACCTTAGCATCAGGATTAAACCCACTACACTCAGAGGCAGTTTTATCCCATAGGCCATAAGACAATTTAATGCCTGAGCTTGCACAATATTTATAGTTGTTATTGCTTTTTTTTTACTGTCATGTCTTGTAATTATATTTTTGAGGAACCTGTGACCCACGTTTTTCATTCATTACACCACTACACTGTAGTTGCGTATATGATATGACAGTAACACTTTTAATCTTGAGGTTTCCAAGGGGTCCAATAAGCAATGGAAATTCCCCATTGCTTATTGGACCCTATATTGAATATATTGATATATTTTAGAAAAAAAAGCTTTGTGGCCAACACATGTGTATGATACTGACACGTTAGTTCAGCAGGATAATCTCCACGTAATAACAACATTTTTGGAGGGTTATGTAACCGGCAGGAATACAAATCGAACATAATGCTTTCAAGGGTCGCAAGGGTTGGGCGCCACCACCAGTAAGCTAAAGGCGGACTGCTTTATTTAGGTTGAATGACACAAACCAGCAGTGGAGATGTGGGATAATTACTGACTTGTTTTATGTCGTAGCACGGTACGTAAAAATTCTCTTAAGCTTGTGTTAACTACAGACCTAATTTCAGGCTTCTGAACACAAACATATTCAAAAAACATTGACTTTGAGACAAGGGAACCTTAAAGTGGTGACATGCCCCAAACAAATATGTCCGTGTTTTAATACTCATTACTGAACAACTATTTTGAAACTGTTATCAGTTAGTAGTATTTCTTCCTCTGTGCAAATGAGAGAAAGTGACTTAGGTGAATTAGGTTTCTGGTGTTTGCACGTTGTGAGTAACATTATTATGTCACCCTGACCAAACAAACACCACAGGGAGGGATTTTGTATACGCTTTGTCAATTTCTCTGTTCCACAATAGCACCAAGACAGACACAAATGTAATGAAATAGTCCAAAGTGAACACATAAGTCTTTGGAACAAAACCACTAAGAGACAGTAAATGTTTGCTGCTTACCACTTTGAGAAGCAATCATCCCCTCAGCCATGGCCTATTCTTCTCTCTCTTCTTCAGCTGTGGTTCTCCCTATTTTCAGTCTTTTGTCTGGAAGGAGAGGAGAGGGAACAGGTAGAAATAAAAAGGAAAAAACGATGTGCGAGTATAAAATCCACAGAGAGAATCAATACATAAAGTTCCCGATTTCAAACATCTTGAAAACATAATGCTAGGAAATTAGAAGAACACACAGTAAAAGAGACAATAAAAGGTTTTTTGATGCAAATAGCTTCGCGGTATGGTGAGTTTTCAAATCACATTAAAAATCACAGGATATATACATCTATTCTAATTTATTTCAAACTAAGCAAGGCTTACAGTGACCTGAGTCCTGGTTCGATTTTTTTTAACAGAAGTTCCTGATCTTTTTAGAGTCCCGAGCAAACAGTGTGACCTACGCAATGCACACTGGCCCCTGCCTGCTCCTCTCTACTATAATGAGTCCCCTTATCCAGACTGCAGGAGGAAACACAGAGGATGGTGATTATGCAAAAGGCGTGCCTGAGTTGGTAATGCGACGATGAATAAGAAAGAGAGAAAGGAGACAGTTATCTCCTTAAAGTCCAAAGGCAGAGAGATAACACAAAAAAAAGTTTGACTCAGGACACTCTTGTTAAAATCATTCTTGACACCCTGTGCTATTAGTACGCCATTAAGAGTTCAAGGACAATGGCTGTCCTGTTTTTTCATCATTTATCCGTTGGATCCCTTTGTTAAGCCTGAACCCAGATCCTCACGATGTCCACAGAATATTGATGCACTGTGAGGGGGTGATTTTCCTGACTTTATAATAATCCTCTTTTATGTCTGCCCTTGATATAACAGATACACCAAATACATTTGATAATCCAGAATGAAAAATCCATTAAAAAAAATCCAATTACCGGTATATATACTAGAGTCTATCATAAGACATCATTTTAGCCAAGCTGGCATTGCCAAAAAGCGGAAATGTCATTGAATTATGTTTACGCATTTATGGTACCCAGAGTATTTAGTATACATGTAGTAGTACATAATTTGTTGACACAGTGCCACCAATAGCACACATGTAACGATCTCAACAACTGATAAATGCCTAAACCATGTATCCTCCCATCTTTAGCAATTTGTTGACCTATAGCACAAGGTCGACTTTTTTGGTCACTGAAACAAATACTGCCACACATATCGGATTCATTGCCATCAAATATAACATTAATCCCCCACATGGGATGAATTGGAATACATGTGATGATCACCTGACTTTTTCATCCAACAGTGCCATCAGACCAAGATGGCTGTGGTCCTATTCTTTGTTAAATTATAAACTTATTGAGACATTCACTGTTGCAGTGTGTAAGGCCCGTTTGTGTAAAGCAAATGTACATTAAAGTGGACCTATCATGCTATATTTGAATAATATAGTGTAGGGCCATACCTACTGTATATAAGGCATATTTAAACTTTTTATTTTTCAAAATACCAAACAGATCATGCATTTTAGCCATTCCTCATTTCGCTCAATTTAACACTGTCTTTGCATGGGCTGATTCTGAGAGAACAGCACCATCTACAGGCCTGGCATATGTACTACAGCCTCTCCAGCGCTTTCAATGTCCGTGGCTGTCTCCTCCTGATTGGTGGAGTTGGCCCAATAGCCGTAGCGCCACTTCTGTGACGTCATAAAAGTGTTCAAATCTGGATCAGTCTGTATCAGATCCGTTGCAGCCCCTTTTTAAGAGATTTGGGTATGGAGGAAAATAGAGAGGGTTGTATTTTCTGACACTTGGTGAGTTCCCTGGAACACCAGGGACACATATTCATGTATAAAAGACGTACAAAAGCGCATTTTGTATGATAGGTCACCTTTAAGGCACTATGTTCACATTGTATCTCTCTAGTTTTGTAACAAACTATCCATCTATATTTACTGATCATTGGTGTAAATGAATACCCTTTAATTATCAATCTGTCATCTCTCGCCTCAGCATAAACGTTACAAACTACTCTGCCTACCAGACTGCTTGGCCCTGAATCGTAAGGATGCATTAATATGCCATTTGCCACCTGGAATCAAGATTCACACCAATCAAGACAATAGTGTCTCTCCTTAATTATGTGAACATAAAGCTTCTTAATATGCACGAGCAGCTGGATGCTGTTATAGACATCAGAGCTTCATCAGCATTTGTTCTTAACTACCACAGCCCAAATCCAGGTAATTGGTACTTTATTCTGTAGTATTGAGAGGGGCAGATGGGAAATGGTATGTTTTTGTTTCTCTCTTCCGTTCTCACTGATGAGCTGAACTAGAGAAAATAAAAAAAGGTGAGAGGTGAGAATCTCATAGTTCAGAAGTATGCTTTGAGGAGGACAAGGTTATAAGATAATATTTTTATAATCATCATTAAAAAATGTATAAGATTTAGTTTGACTATATTTTTGTTGAGAATATGACTCTAAAACTTACCTGAGAAAAGTTTTTGGTAAGAACATTTTGAAAATAATAATGTTTGTTAAACTAAACAAACATTCAACACAGTGTGATGTTTATACATTTAGTGTAATGTTTTAATTGTAGTCCTTTGCCAAAGATACACTTTATGCCAAAATGTATTTCCTTCCAACTAGTGATACACTGCTAATAAAGCAGAACCAATTACCTTGCACAGCTGGGCATGTTTTATATGTTCCTTTCGATCGCAAGCTTTTGATTGCTTGTAAATACACGCCTGATTTATACTTCTTTACAGTGTAAAACGCAGTGGGCCCAATGACAGGAAAGCAATTAATCACATTATTATGCCAATTAAGAAGTTGGTCTGCTCCAGTGAAGGTAGAAAAAAGCAAGGGGATTGAAGATGTGAGAGTGAAGCCCTCCAGGAAGTGAATGTAAGCCATTAAAATACATCCATCACTCCCCTCGTTTACATAGAGACACGGTCTTACATGTATGTGCGTTTTTTTTATGGAAATGTTGAACCAATTGGCCTCCTGTAACATAACCATTTTTTCATAATATGCATTTATTTGAAAGGAAAAGGATATTTATGATTGTCAAGCACACTTTACATGACCCTGGTTGCTGTTGTTAAGATCATACGATAAATGACAACATCTCCAATTATCACCTTAGAATAAAGATAAAAACCAAGAGATTGATATATGAGACTGAGCATATATTATTTCACACTGCATTATGCCATGAAATCTTCAATAACATCAGCAGGGACTACTCTGGAAAATCATTACATGCATACTAACTCTTAAATCTACTTCGAGGTTCACATGAGTCCCTTTCAACTTGGACTTCAGCCTTCACTTAAAACTACATACGTTTTTCTTTAAGCCTGAAATGTGAAAAACGTTATGATATTATAACGCTTGGAAGAAGAGAAATGTGATGAGTGGTTTGTATTTTGTCAAGTAGTGTTTTGGTAGCATTACAATGTGTTGTTAATTAGAGGTGCTGTTTACTAATGGAAATAAATAGTAACTTTCTGCAACCACATTTCAAACCAACAGAGCGTTGAGTAAGAAGATGGATTTTTTTGACTTGCTGTAAGCTAACTAGGAGCTAAGTACCTTTGCTAGCATGAAATCGATGAACCCTCCACACAGTCAATGTGATCAGGGGATCTTTGCATCCATATGGGAGCCTTAATGTTGTCTTGTAAAATCAATAACTAATCAGAAATGTCTACTACTACTAGCCATCTCCTATTGATGGAGGTAGCCTGGCGTTACAGCTGTTTCTTCAACCATTCACATAGGTTGCTGTGCCAGTCCTTCCCTCTGCCCTTCTCTCCTTCCCTCTTCTGGCTAACAACAGTGGACAGTATAGATTATACTGTAATCAATTTAAAACCACTACCACTGATATTAGACACTTTAAATGCTTTTCAAACCAAAAACAAACTTTAGAATTGACTTTTTTAAGGAACTTGAACTACTACACAATAAAACCCACTATATTGAAGCTTTGCTTGACCTTCCATATGAATTTATGGTCAATCTAATCTCTGCAATTAATGCTTGTTATTTATAGTCTTCATTCTGTATTCATTCATTGTGTTTAAAAGGGCTTTGCTTCCCCTCCATGCTGGAAATGGTACGCTCCATTATAAAATACTATAACCCAAAAGTAACATTTACTGTGTATACACCAGACTCAGATCACATTCAATTTTCCAATAAGGATTTGGCTAGTGCATTTAAGCACGCTCAATAACGCTGCTTTACTTTTCTGTCCTATTGGGAGTTTTGCAAAAACAAACAGCCCTCTAGGTAAACCTCTTCACATCAATCTTTCATATGTAGTTTCAGGGATTTGTGTGATTTTAACAGTTCTGTTATCTACCACCTGGAGTCATCAATTGTAGTGATCTGTCAACAAAAGCAGCAATTCAAGGTATCACAAATCTATGATATATATAGAACAGTATGCATGATGTTCAGTAAACGACCAGTCAAAATCAAAGGATCCAACGTGTTTTTAAACGGAGCAGAAATATAACTAGTCTCCCAGTTCAAGTATCTTGGAGTCGTATTGGACTCAAACTTGACTTTTAAGAAACATCATTATTAAGAAAGTATCAAATACTTATTGCAGCAGTTTGCATACATTTGGTACCCCTGCTGGTCTAAGAGTGAGACAAACTCATTCAGTTAAAATTCATTAAATTATGTCTGCCACCTTATATATTTATATTTAAGGCTTTACTGACAATAATGTCACCTAATGTTATTGATTTAAAATATCAATATTGTGGCTTTCCAAGTTAACATTGATTGATATGACAGGGATTACATCAGCATATACTTCTGCCAGGGGATGCCACCCCTCAAAATCTCTTGCCACCCCATGAATACTTTTCTAGATCCGCCCTGGTTACGCTTGACACATTTTGTAATGTTTTAAGTGTTCATCACTGTGCATTGTCCCTGCCAAATAAACGATTAAATAAAATGATATGATTTAAATGTTGAATACAATCATCTCTATTGATGGAGGACAGCTTTAGGCTGAAGCAATATCTGAAAAAAAGCAGCCATGAAAAAAGGCAAGAATACATAGAGGTGGTATTAGCAACAATAACAAATGTACTTACATAACTTAAATGTCAAGGTAAATGCTCAATTATATAAATGTGCACTTAATGGTGTGTATTAATGTTCTGAAAGGACTATATGTTACCACTTTGTAAATGAAACGCTAAGTTTGGCCCTTAATAGAAGCAAAGTATAATCAATATATTTTTGATAGCAAAAACTGGTCATATTATTCCTAGGTAGGCCTAATAGCTTTCTGGATATTTCACACCAACACATGCCAAGGTTATCTGTTTGTATGCGACGCGTGCATGTGTTTTTGTACCTACAGCCATACACATTCTTTCATTTTCTTTCACTGCATTCCTATTTAAATGTCCAACATGTGTCTGCATTATTACATATTCTGTTTGTGTGTGCTATGTACATTTGCACACACGCAGATTGTATTTTGTGTCTGTGCGCTTCCATTTTGACAGTATGTTCCTTGAGGGCCTTTGAATCAAGTGGAACCATTTTGACTTGCCTTGGCTTCGGGGTCGCAGCATGACTCCAGAGAGGAAGAGAAAGAGCACAGCGGCTGCGTTAGTGGGGAAGAGAACTACACCACCACATGCTCCCGATCCGCTTCTCTTAGCCGGCTCACTGGCCCATACCCCGCCTTAATAAGATGCGGCAACACACACAGACACATGTAGCACGTCTGTTCTAATTATATTGGAAAGCTCTCCTGTCTCCTCCTGCACCCCCTGGTGGCACAGATATTCACTCCAAAGGCTTTTTGTTTTTCCAAAGGGTAAAATAACAAACAAAGTCTGTCATGTACAATGGCAATTAAAACAGAAAAGAAACAAACAAAACCAGAGCAAACAGCAGACACAGTAGGGAAAGGGCAGTGTGTTGTGCTATAGCTTATAGGTATTTCCATATGTTTACATTCATGGTGCTTAAAACAACATTCTTTGATAGACAGATACAATGTGTTGCTCTCTTGTTGTTCTCTACCTGCATCTTTCATTACCTTCTTTAGCATCTGTGTGACACTTTCTCTGGGGGAGACTGGATTACATTCCAGCATGATAAACTTAACAAGGGAAAGAGGAGTTGTAACAAGAAATGTTTTAAAGCTACACTTTATTGCTCAGGCATCAGATATAAAAAATATCCTTGTGTCAATCGCCCTCAGGAGTTGAATACTGCTTAGATGATTATAATTGTGCAGCCAGAATACATCACTAAGTAAACTAATGTAGCCTCTTGAATAGTAGTTCAATTTCTGGCCATTGTTTGTCTATGTTAACATATTTTCTGTAAAATGACAAGTGAGTAGGATAGACATATTTGATTTGTCTTTCTTTTCACTTCACTTGAACTTGTTAGTTTGTTACCATGTATTGGGTGTCTTAATAGCGGGTACTTTAGGTAAACTTGTGATGTATGGAGCTCCTTTGCCAGCTTAATTACGTTATATTGGTTCTGTGTTTAATTACTGTTGATTAAATTATAGATGCATGAAAATAATTAATCTGGCATTTGAACAAATGTACACTTAATGACAAAATTAAACTGTTAATAAAACTAGTTGTGGATTGTTAATTATACCTGCAATTTATTATTTCACCTCATTATTCTGTATTTTTCAAGGAATAATTATCATATTTGTAAATTGCTCTTTTTTTAAAGTCGTTTACACTATTTATTTACTGCATATGCATTATCTTTTTTATCCAATTAACAAAACGTGATTTAACAGAGTTAAATATAGTTTCACATGTCTTGTATTATACATTATCTTGTATTATCTGTTGCTTGTATAGCTAACTGACTGTGTAACATCCAGGAAGGTGGCTATTAACCTCTACAAGGAGCTAATGGTAAGCACTATGGGGTCATGACATGGAAATCACTTGAGTTAAAGGTAAAGTTGACTTAGCTGCTGAATACTTTTTATGCTCCTCGAATTTCAAACAATAAGTGTACCACGAGAACAAAAGTAAGAGTGCACTTAACCATTTGTCAAATGTGTTCTTAATTCAGAGAAGAACAACATTAAGAAACAAAAAACAACAACATAGAAATCAACCAGAATAAAAAAAGATTGAACATGAACACAAATAAATTTATGGCAAATCTTTGACAGGTCTAGCAAAAAAAGTGATCAAATCTTCTAAAAAGGCAAACATTCTCCACAGGCACGTTCCATTGCACAACAATAGCATCCAGTGTCACGTCATAAGAACTTCAAACCAAGCTATAAATAGACTGACAGGTACACAGCAGCCCGGGCGGCACCTCCACCCCCCTGCAGGGAGCTTTGTTCCACCTCCAAGCAACTGTACACCATTTCAAAAATCTTCTGCTGAGCAATTGTCATCATATGGGATCCTTTTCTCACTTAAGATCACTGCAGTTATTACATGAAGCATGCTTTTTCGATATCTATTCTTCTCTCTACTCACGGATGTACATTTTGGTGATAAAATGATGTTGGGCATTTATTAGTGTGGGATAAATATGGGCTCTTGTGAAGTACCGATCATCATTCGATGCTAGCCAACTGACAGGTTGGCAGGTGCAGCCAAAGTGCTTCACTGCCTCCCCTTGAGCTACCCATAGTGGTGACTATGAAATATGGACAGCAGCAAATTGAGATTCATCAGGCACGCCTGCCTTGCTCACTGAAATCTATATTCAATTTTGGAGCATCTGTCATAGCAGTGGCAGGCTGAGGCATGCTGGGATTGAGAATCACTTAAGTGTTCTGAAATTGTACGTAGTGGAAGAAATCTCTCAGTCTTTTTCTCCGTCTATCTCCCTACCATTCTACCTCTCTTTATTTCTCTGTATTTGCATTCTAATTCATATACAAATTATATTTTTGCACTTCTTGTCTTCATTCAAGTTGCTACATTATAATGATTCGTATCACAAATGACTTTCCATCTACAAATTCCCATCTCATACCAAATAAGCTGATACGCTTCATTTTTCAGTACAATCATCAGTACATTCTTATGTGTTTTCATCAGGTTTAAGCTATTATGCTACCACTGGAATAATTCTGATAGCATTTCTAAACCCCTGATAATGACACAGCTAGCTACAAAAACAAACTACTTACAATCTGCGGTAACATAGTAAGCTCAAGTCCAAGTAAGTATAGTCCTGCTGATCAAAGGATACTTGTGAATGAATGTTCTACAATACAGCATGGGTGTTGCTAAACTTCAAATTGCATTTGTCCAAGGTCTTTTTTACTGTTGCACGTGACAGTGAGAATGCATGGACATGGCGACGGAGAAGAAGGAAGCATGAAATTCTTAATTCTATGGCAACGCTCGGACTCAATTTCCTTTTTTCTCATGCTAATAAGACTTTATGATTAAAAGGAAATGATTGGTTAATTATCTGCTGAGAAGTGAAGCAGAAAGGTCAAGGTTGCATCTGCAGGTTCATTCTCTCTCTCTCTGTAGAGTGGGTCAAAGTGAGCTAAGATTTCTCCTTACAGACCATTAAACATATGCTGAGATTCTGTCCGTAGGCGTGCAGTTAAGAGCTTAGTGACGTGCTCAAGGACCTGACATGAGATTGAACGCGGGGCTTTTCGGCTAAGGACCTGCACTCTCACCGGCTGGCTCCCTTGATTCCACAAATTCTTTGTTTTGATGATTCGGTAAATAGGAAGGCGGTGGAATCTATTGCGCTTATCCGCTGACCCGTGCTTAATTCAATATAAAAAAAACCTTGGCTTGCATCGCCTTTGAAATTGCCATTTGCTACGTTCTGACCCTTATGTTGGTTGTAGATTCTAAAGGGGTTACAGAGAAAATACAGTTTTTAAGAAAGTTTACAGTGGGTATACAGTACAAATAAATATATACACTGTAGACTCTCTGCAACATACAGATATATCAGTATATCGTAAATCGGTGATACATGTAATAAATGTTTCCTCCGCTGATCAATAAGGTCAAACTACAACAAAGAAAGAATGATGATGTTACACACTACCACAATGCTCTTTAGTTTCAATATGTATGCTTTGCAACAATAGATACATACATATTGGTGCTAAGCCTGTTGCCAATATAAATGAAAATAAGCATACAAAATGGCAGCCGGGCTATTTCAAGTGATATAACATGCAGGTTTATGTGTACTGAGGCAATTCAGTGAGGGAGGCCCTCCATCTGGTATTGTTTAAATGTGAAATGGTTTCCATCTTTAAGGCTTGTCGTCAGTCTGTCCCTAGCCACGGAGAATGCATAATGGCACCAGTAAAGCTCTTTATTAGTCCGTGAACAATGAGCCGTGTCGGCTGATCAAGGCTTCTTACTCCTAAACAGTGGAATCCAAGGAAATACAAATCAATAGCAACACTTCATTTGGATTATGTGTACAGCTGAACACACCATGTCAGAAATACATTGTTTATGCTACCCGTTGTGTTGCACATTTCCACCCTCCAAAGAGCTACTCATTTTCTCCACAGGCTTGTCATTTAAGCCTGAGCTATTAGCGAAAAACATATAGGTGTTAATTTGCACATGTTAAATTATGTATGCAACAATGTTCACATTCCATTCTTCAAACAATTAAAAGATTATTACTCAGGACCAAACTCAAATTACAAGCATGTTCACATGTGTCATGTTTCAGTATGCACGCCTGCAGGTCTTTAAGGAGATTTTAATTGTAGTGTGTTGAAGACAAGCAATGCAATGACAGATGTTACACTGATGTTTGTTTTTCTGCCATCAGCTTATTTTAACAAATGACACAAGTGCAAAGTGGGGTTGTTATCAGTGTCAGGCAATGCCATGCCAAATCCAATCTCAAAAAACACCTTGCACATTCTGTCACTCATCTCTCCATCAAAGAGCCTACAGTACATTGTGGAAATATGTAACCATGGAGAAACAGAGACACAATGTTCTCAGCCAAATGTAGAAGGTTAAGGGAATGAGGAGGACAAATTATTGGGGAGATAAATATAAAGAAAGATGATTAAATCTGTCTGATAATGTTAGCCTTCCATGATAACTCATTTATATAGACAGTCCCTGATGAATTCAATACAACATGTACAGACATGTCTAACTGTTCATAATGAAGACTGTATTTCTAGTACGTGTCTGTCTCTGTGATTGTGTGTTTCACATGCACAATTCTAAAGCCATAATCCCCTTGTTGTTCAAGGTTGGACCCATGGTAATTTTAGAAATCACTGTGTGTGTGCTGGCTGTTTATATCGAGATTATTTCAGCATCAATGTGTGAAAGATAATCAAACTACAATTTATGATCTTTGAAGAGATCAATCTCTTGACTGTTATGCTTGTTAAGGCATGGCATAGGTCAGAGAATATCTCTGAAGCAATAATTCCTGGGGGAAGGGAGGATATTGTACCACTCGCTGCTCTTTGAGTGGGGCCTCTGCAATCTGCCGGCCTAAGAACTACACTCCCTCATTCTGTATGCATGCAATGCATCAAGTAAAGCTGGAGGTATTTTTGTCATAACTTATTTATTTCCTAAGTGACTTTGTGGGGCTACAGTATTTACAAGTCACTATGGTACATTATGTGTTGATCTTTCAAATTATTTGCTACAGTGCTCAAGGCATCGCTCACTAAATCTGTGTGAACAGGTATGTTAATGTGGGCCGGAGATATAAATAGGTTTCTGTTCAGAGAGGAAATAGTGTGGCACCTGAGATAACATGCCATTTTTTTCAGATGGCAATACTAACTACTTGATTCCGAGAAGTGACCTTTAATAAAGCTGATTTGCTCTGTCTTGTCTTCCAGTCATTTAGGGGCTTATATCTTGCCCGAAGAAAAAAATAGTAGGTGCGGTATAATCCATTGAAAGCTACTGCCTACAACCACTTTCCCTGCTATGCTATGTCAGTAAATGAAAGCAAAACATTATGCTGCTATCTTTTTACAGTTTTCCTTTTGCTCAGATGACTGCTCCGGGATCAGTGCAGTCCCTAAGCGGAAGGGAGCTGAAAAAGGTCACGACTGGGGAATGAGAGAATGGTGAGAGCCAAACACGCTACATCTCTCCATTCAGCACTTTGCTTAGAGATTGAGTTACAAGGGTACATTACTGCGTCCCAGAGCTACCCAGTCGCTGGCTTTATGTACCCACCTCTAACAGAAAATGGCTTTTTTTGTTACAAAACAGAACGGAAATACCAGCCCTGTCTCCAAGAAAGCAACTACAGTCTCGCACATAAATATGATTTACCAGGAATGTGCTATGTTTTTATACAACTGTCTAGAATGTATGGCTATGGTTCTGCCTATAATGGAGACGTATACAGAGAGGCAGGTGCTGGCAAGAAACTCTTATACTCCTGCAGTGCACAGTCAAGGCTGTAGATTTCAATAAGATGCTATGCTTTCATTAGCCTGCATTAAATACACCACTTAGTCTTTGTTGCTGTCAACAGACTAATGGGGATTAAGTAACTTTGCTGTGTGCAAATGTTAGCAACACTACTGTACTGGATGGCTTGTATTTACAAAAACAACGTCGGATTATGTCAAGGTCAAATGTTAAGGTTAAGACTCACAAGCTCATTAGGGAAATACATAATGGGGAAGATGTCAGAATAAACTGACCTTTCCTAAAAAGGTACAATCCATGTGCACCTTTTCCTCTGCAGACACCTTTAAGGAAATTGATTTACTTTAGATAACCACAGGTCAGGATTTTCAAGGAAGAAGAAAGTCATTTGGCCACTCACATCAACAGAATATCTCATTTCTCCGATAGCAATTACATTAAAGGAAGTGAATGCACGGTTAGATAAACATAGTCAAGTTTTGTCAGTGTAATCCGTTGTAATAATGTATGTGGCATTGTTTGATTTATTTGATAATGCTTTGCTAAATATTTTATAATGTATTTTTTGAAAAGTTGGAAGTTGTTATACTTTAATATTTGTCATATCTGGATATATTGTGTTAACGTGAGTCATTTCATTGTAAACCTACTTGAACTAATCATGTATTTTTAGTTTTATTTTTTGTGTAAAAACATAAATTGTGTTTACATTCAGCATGGTTGTATCCCTGAGTTCAAATAAATCTGCTGTGCGCTTTAACTTCTGGTTAAACATTTACTTATTACAGTAAAACTATATATTTGTTATTTCAAATAATGCATTGTGAACAGCCAAGTTAGATCACTAGCAGCTTTTCCGTATTTGCCATTTTGACGCATTCCCATGTCTGCTTTTGAATTACCGCCGCAAACAGGTAATCCCCAGAATAGCTTGAAATTTAAAGCTGGATGCTAATTGTATAGCAACATGTGTTTCCTCTGGAATTCTGATGTGTGAGTGTGGTGCAAGAAATGTCGTTGGGGCACTAGTTAAAACATTGCTCCACTGCACTACTTGTGGTTTATTCTTTTTAATTATAAAATATTCACAATTATTTTGGGTGTAACTAATGAAGCTCAGCGTATGTTCAACCAGGAAGACCGTCTTTACTCTTCATTTACTATTCCCAAGTAACTACTCTCTCACCTCTCAATAACTGATCGGGGGCATCACTCGCCACCTTAACCAATCACTTCGCTCTATTCCCAAGAGCATATCATAGCGCTCTGCTAAACCTTTTAAATCTGCTCTCCCCCCTCTGACAGTTGTCATTTCAGGTGATTCGACGCAACCCTCCTCCACCCCTTTTCACCTCCTGTCCCTCAGAATCCAGGGTCAAGCTAAGCCACTCCCCTGCAGACCGAACCCAACCATCCATTCACCACCACCAGTGTCTAGACCCCAGGGGGGTTTTATCGGATCGGTTCTACGACTGACACTTCCTGCACAACGGGGCCTAATCGCCAAAATCACCATTACATTCATTTGTGTATCTCTGCAATAAATATGTATTCTTACATCAAAACCGTCTCTCCTGATTGAAATTGCTATGGCTTTAGTTCAGCATTGTCAAATGTGTTGTTCACATTGTAATCCAATCTCTATAATCTGATACTGTTTTTATATAAACTCTTCCTTTTTAAGAAATATATAGAGTTAGAAATGATAATACAGGCAGCATCTGAAACTATTTGCATTTCTAAGCATTTAGGAAGCACAATTTACTTTGGCATCTGAAGCATTCGTAGAATAGGTTTCACCTGGTCAGAAAAAGCCCTAGCACTTTGTCAATGAGTCACAGTGGAATTAATGCAGCACTGTGGAAATGGACTCAATGTGACCCCTTCTGACTATTGCCAGGTCTTAAAATAGTAATGCAGTGAGCCCAGTGAGTTTCTATCATACATGTAGACTGTCATGGGGAACCGGTGGTGAGTGGGCGAGCTGCCTCTGACATGCCTTGTTAGAAATGTCTATCGATAATAAATGAGACTCTACTGCTGTCAGGGCACAATCCTGTAATTGGTGGGCTGGCAGAAAAAAAAGAGCAGAGCATGAACTCTGTGTGAATCTGTGTCTTAAATAGATAACAAAAACATGTGCTCATGGTTACAGTTTCACCAGATTTGACTTGACTCGTACACTGTCTCATTCTGTGTGTTGTTGCATGGCGCCACATGTAGCTCTGTTGTCTTTGTTGGTTCAGTGCTTGTTCTGAAAGTCGTAATATGGCTGCACTTTTGCCACCAAGACGCCCTACTGAACCATACATTTATAGCAGCTTTGAAATGATTCTGTTTTGTCGGTGCTCACATGTACCTTTGTAGGGATCCAGACTGACATCATTAGTGCACTAAGTGCTCCAGAGAATGCTGAGCCAATTAACCAGCTGCCTGACTTCTGGCAATGTAGTGAACAAATAAACTCTCCTTCCCACTACCTTGACTCTGTGTACAGCATCTCATCTCAGTTAAGTGCAATGGAGTATGATTTTAATATTTTATTATGTTTCCGTTGTATTGTGAGATAGAAGCTTGCAATTAATTGCTTATTAAATCAACATTAACCTTATAACACCATTTGCTGCAGAAGAAAACCACTGTGGCAGAAGAGGGATATTCTTTATGTTTTTATTTCGCTCCCACACCATCTCCGTGTGGTCTTGTAAAGAGAGGAGGTGGGTGTAAAGACATGACGAGAAGCATATCTATGAGTTAACTATTTTGATTAACTTAGAAGTGAATTTTGTTCCAACTAAATATCTGTCACTTACTGTAATTGTCTGCTTGTTATTATTAACACGTATAGAGTTTGCTACTTGGCAGTACCTGTATTTGTATATAAACATGTGACATGAGGCTGTCAGTTTTAATTTAATAACTTATCTTAATTACTCAATGTATTGCAGCAAATTATCCAACACAGGTCAATACAAAAATGTTTATGCTCGAAGAGGTTTACTATCCTATTCAGAAAAACATTTTTAACAAGCATTTTTTTCAGTCCACCAGTTTATTAACCTGTTTTTCACAAAACTGTGTCTCAGGGCTTCTTAACATGTAATGACCTATATGTGTCATACCACAAACTCAGCTGACTGACGATACAAACCATATTCACACTAGAGTTATTTCATTGAATGAACCCAGGTTTATTTTATATAGATTATAATAAAAACCTTTCCATTAACACACATACTATCCGGTTTGTCCCAACCTACAGACTCTGGATCTTAATTTGAGAATTCAATGATGAATAAAGATGAATAAATCTGTACAAATGAAAGAAAGATTTATCTAAAATCCCCACCTTGTAAAGAGAGCAGGAAACTTCTCATTATTGTACTTTGACCAATTACTCATAGACATAATTTAACATTTTCATTGCAAACTGTCTTTTTAAACGTACTTACTTGTACTTTATAAAGTTAAAATAAGTACTGGGCTCATAGCTAGATGTAAAGCCATAAAACAGAAAGTGCAGATTAAGCCTTCAGGTCACTAAGTCTGGAGACACTTGGTCAACATTAGAGAGTGGCTACCCAATACTCAAGAAAACCACAAGCTTTACAAAGCGGGAGGTCAAGGTTTCGACATGCGGCTTTCATTTCAATGCTGGACACAACGCACACAGACACACACCAGATAAATCACACGAGATCAGATTACCTACCTGTTCCCCCGTTGACCTTGCTATTAACAGCTACTGTTGTTCAACGGCTGAGAATTTAGCGGCATGCTAACAATGCTTCCACTCTCGAGAGTTGTAGTTTCAACCTTGCATCGCCTTGCTCCTTAAACTTAAGCTCTCCGTAAATTGCTGAATACCAGCCCTTGGAAATAGTGTGTTTTACAATTTAGACTAAAACAGGAACACATTTGTACAAACCCATGAACTAATCCAGCGCACTATGTATCTTATTACGCTGCTCCTGAGGATTGAGGAGATTTCTTTTCCCCATTGAGCACATTAACAGAGAATCAATTTGTCAGCAAGCAATGGAAAGAGGGGGGGGGGTGTCATGGAGCATGGGATGGAGGTGGAGTTTTGCACTTTGGGTATCAGGTGTCAACTGCACTTTTTCAAGGAGACGGTAATGCCAGCGTGTGGGGCCTACGTGCAAATTAAATGGAGAGACAGAAAAATGCATTATTGATCAGGGTGATGCCAAAGTGTCTCGCTCACAGCACGGGATCAGGTTTAGGTGCAGGGTAATTAATCCACAGGCCTGAATAAAAGTGGAGGAACTGATCTGCACCCACTCCTTCCCCCGTCTGCCTTTCTCTTTGTTCAAATGTCTACTTCATTCAACACAGAGAAAAATAGGTCGCTAGCTCGTAGGCAAAACCGGTGGAAGGCACCACTGGGATAGCTAGAACACACACATGCTGTTTCCTACGCATACATTCTCACACAAACAAAAATAGAAAAGGAGGTGAGAGACGGAGTGATGAGAGATACAAAGAGCACCTGGGCGTTTTTTTCTGTCAAGCTGAGCAGAGCAGGTGTCCATTCGAGTCTTTCTTCTGTAATTACACACTGCAACATGCTATTACCACATGCATTGCGTGCATGTAAATGATATACTAGAAAAATGTTACAGTCATGTTTCAAATTATTTAATCGTTTTACTTATCCTGGGTCCGCCCACAAAATGTGTTATATTTGCCACCGTCTAAAGTAGCTCTAAGGTGAAAACTGTTTTCAGATATATAAAGCTGCTACACTATATAACAAATCCATCACTTTATATTATTCTGATAAAATGATAGTTTCTTTCAGCTCCACAAAGAGTCTTCAAAATCAGTCTTCCTCTTTTTATTAAAACTTCTATTCAATTATCTTAGAGCTAAACTCCATCATTGCATTTTTTTTAACTTTTTTAAAAGGTTTTAAAATGAACAAAACAGCAAGAAGTCACAGGAAGAGATTCACCTGCAGACACAACACAACATATATAAGTATAAGGGTTCGATCCCAGCCCGTGCAGTCAACATGTTGATGTATCCTTGGGCAAAATACTTAACCCTGAGTTGCTCCCGATGGCATGGCCAACGGTGTGTAAGTGTGTGTGAATGTTAGGTCCTAGAGCAAGTGGTACTCCGTATGAATGGGTGAATTGTAAAGACTGGATAAAGCGCTATATAAGTCCATTTACCATTCCTGCAGGTTTCACCAACTCAAATGTAAGACTTTTTAAGACCACTTTGAATATAATTTAAGACCTATTTCACGGCAAGAAAGTATGAAGGAACATTTCTATGAAAGAAGAAATACGTCCCATAATACTTACAAAATAATTGTATTCATGTTGAACATAAGAACGATGACTGAACATAACAGCATAACAGTACACAGAACTGTGTTAGCGTGTTAGACAAAAAGTGTGTATGTGTGTGTGTCTCTGTGTCGGTGTGTGTGTCTCTGTGTATGTGTGTGTGTGTGTGTGTGTGTGTGTGTGTGTGTGTGTGTGTGTGTGTGTGTGTGTGTGTGTCATACTTGCCAACTCTCCCGATTTTCGCGGGAGACTCCCGCATTTCTCCCGATTTCTGACAAAATCAGATTTACTTACGACCGTTTCCACTCGGACTTTAATACAGCTACACCATTGTTTGGTTTCCATGGTAGCGCGTTTCTTTAGCAGCGCGCGCACAACTCAAAGTCTGAGAGGGTGAGGAAGATGAAAACTTTTTATTTTTAATGACAATCAAACATGTGGGAAGAGGGGGGGCGGCGCCCCTAGCACCCCTATGGGCCGGCCGCCACTGCTTTTAACCCTGATTAAGATCTGCAAAAGGCAAGAGTTTGTTATTTCTTTACACCTAAACTCAAATTTGTACTAGAAAAAATTACGTACAAAGCTGATTTCACTGGCTTCAGAAAGCTGTCATAAATGGAAGAAACTACAGATTTATTTTAAGGCCTATAAATGGTAACCAACCAGATTTTCTATAGCTGAAACCCATGTTTTCACTTCATTTGGTGCATTTTCTAAACATTCTGTTTAGGCTGCTGTGCAAGTGACATTGAAATGTGAAAAAAAAACTCTCAAATAATGCTTGAAAGCAGACGGGATAAAACATAGTCATAGCACTTATTTTGTTCTTTCTTTTAAATACAATTATTTATTAAATTCACTTATAATTGTAATGGAGCTTTCAAATAGAATCATAGAAAGTGTAATTATACCAGTTGACAGATAAATTGAGCATTTGACTGCATGTTTTAGTGTGCAAAGATACAAATAGATCAACCAGTGTCACTGGGGATGAAGTATTGTCGTTAAGGTAATAGGCTGCCAGTAAATAGGAGGTTTAACACGTCCCCTCAACATCTGCCACGATAATGGCTTCCCTTATCAAAATGGAAAAGAACAAAATAATTATTCCCTGTTTATCTCCAAAACAATTGACTATAGAAACACTTTAGAAAATCTATCGTCAAAGTATTTATAATTGTTGTCAATCTAAATGAGCGTAAAAGAAAGAAATAACAAAAAACAAACACAACATATCTTAGTTTCCTGTCAGATAGGAACACCTGTACTTACAATGATTTATATGGCGACGTTGAGTGATGTCTACCATAGGTGCTGATAATGAGAAATGTATTGCATTGGGATATATTGATACATTTAGGGTTATAATAAAAAAGTTCCCATTTGCAAGTTTTATCTTCATCTAACATCACCACAATATGTGTGGGCTGCCTGTCTGCTTCTGTCTCTTTGAATGCTAATCACCCACATCCACTATCTCTGCCAACCACAGTCTTGTATTTAAAGTCTCTAGTGCATTTACAAAAGAAGACTATTTTCTTTAAGCCATAGTCACGCAAAAAAAAAATCTTTGTTGATCTAATAGGCCCTGTTAACATAATCTCTACCACGTTTTTCAAACACACACAGAGACGGACAGAAGTCACACCAAAGCGTCCACCTCTAACACTACCTACATTTATTCCAGGACAACTGATCTATCCATCTTTCAGTATGTCACCCAATTAAAGCTTTTGGGCCATGATGAAATGAACCAATTAAGCGGTGCACTTCTGCTTGGGCAGAGATGCATCTCTTAATGAGTGAAATTCGCTAACAAGAATACCACGTCCCTATCGCCTCTCGCCCTCATTATCATAGAGCTATTAGCCATCACTCATATCCACTAGCGCTCACACTAACACCCAGCGAACATGCGTTCATGCATGTGTTCTGGTGAATCATAATGCACTAACACTTGAGTAACAGATGGTAGATAAAATTAGATGAGCATAAGTTGCATAAAAGACCAAACTTGACCCTGGGAAAAAAAACTAAGTGAAGAAGATGAAAGGCAATTTCACAGTGAGTCATTTGTGTTTTTATGCCCATTCTACATTAAAAGACATTTAGTTTGAATCTCACACATCCCAATAAGAACCCTCTTGAGTCATGTTTCTAATTATTGCAAATATTAGATTCTCTAATCTTGTTCTGGGTGCCATGACTCATCACACATTGTAATCAATATTATTTACAATGTTGCTTAACAGTAGAACCGCCAACAGGTAAATTTTACCCGCAGCTGTTCTTTGATTGTATGTAACTTTTGTTCAATAACATATTAAAGTCTCCCAGTCCGTGACTTTTCCTGAAAGTGTGTTATGTAGCACCCTCTGTTGTTAACAGTTGTCAATATGAAGTCAGATTGAAAAAATCGCACAAAAAAATGCCATTTATACCTATATCCGCCAGCGGGTAATATTTACCCCATAGAAAATGCAGCGTAAACATGACGTGTTGCTATAGCAACGCCTTTTGTCTACTGCGGTTCCTTATAGATAGAGAGATAGATAGATAGATAGATTGAGAGAGAGAGATAGATAGATATATTGATAGATGGATAGAGAGAGAAATAGACAGATAGATAGTTATAGATAGTGTAACATCTTGGAGAATACAAGATCTTGGATGACTGAGCTCACGTTGAGGACGTAATGCATGTGTGCAGGTTACGTGCCAGTTGAATAAAGATGGACACTCGGAATAAGAAGTAGTCCGCGTCGTCTATTTATGTAGACAATTATATGTTCATAGAACAGAACATTACAGATATATCGATAGAGAGAATAGAAGATAGAGAGATTGAGAGATTTTTACCTCAAACAAAACACAAGTCTAACACCAAGCGTTTAAATCAGCACTCTTAGCGATATTTTAAACTTCATGCTATCTGCACAAACTATATCATATGACAAGCTGAGAGTCCACAGATTCTATTGGTATAAATGTCATCTCTGTGCGATCAAAACTCACTGTTCTGTATGATAAATAAAATAACATTGTACCTTGAAAATCTATAGCGGGTACATTTTACCCGTTGGCGGTTTTAGGTATACAGCGACCTCTGGCGGTTCTAGTGTTTTAATAGTAAGTTACGAAAAAAGTCATAGAAAAAGTCAAAGTATAGTATGCAAAAAAGATTGCATGGTCTTTGCAACATCTCTGCAATGT
>NW_011369945.1:4792405-4795879 GCF_000735185.1 Notothenia coriiceps
TGTGCACTGAAGTGTTTGATAGTTCTTTCTGTATTCATTTAAATGCACTTTGTAATGTGTCTGGGTCAAATGTGACCAAAACGTATGATTTTTTGTTATTACTTGAAAAGTGAAAAAATATTGCTACAGTACTACCTCTTTGTGTTGCATTGGAGCTCTTTAGCTGTTTTTTTTGTATGTGAGCACATTTATTAAGACTGCTATTATTGTATTCAGTAAATGCACTTTGTGATGTGCCTGGTTCAAAAAAGATAACCTGAATATTTGACTTCTAAAGCAAACAAATGTAATGCTACAACTGTGCACTTTTTTTTCAGATTCTGTTAAATTAATGCTAATTTGTTGTGTTTTTATGCACTTTTTAACCTACCTTTGTTGGATGAACAATGAATAAAAATTGCATGTTTTTCATCGCAGTAGTATGTGTTGGTTTAAAATGTGTCACAACCCGCTTTTTATAGGCCGCTGAATGTCTGGCCCAACTGAATTTTGTAGTTATAAAATCTGGCCTAACTCAATGTGTAATTGAATAGCCCTGCTCTAGGCCCTCTAAGATATTCTTCAAAATAATATTTATAAACATTTTAAAAAAAAAAAAAAAATTATATATTTTGTTGTTGTTATATTTTTCATTAGTTTTACCAAAATAACTTGATTTAATTGTATTTAAAATAACATTTCCAAAGAAATAAATCCTTCGAATCTGCCTATTCAGTTTCTGTTGGAATGTGAAGGGTTAAATGAAAGAAGCTCGTCTCTGCGAGTTACTGTGAAGAGAGGAGCTGTTGGACGTCCAGGCGGTCCAGCTATGAATTCACAGAGGGCCCAGCTATAGTAACTGAACGAGAGAGTAATGTCAAATGATAGTACAATTGACCAATCATATTCCCTCTAAATGGGAGGGTGTTATTATTGTGGACTTTATGACAAGTTCCGCCCGCTGTGAAACTTTTCCTGTTTCCATAGCAACACCAACTTCCTGTCAACAGCGTTAACTCGCCTTCAAAATAAAAGCATGCCAAATTACACTTAAGACATACAACTGCAACGAAAGTAACAAACAAAATGCAATATCCTTTTCAATTTCAAAGAACACAAATAGGGTTATTTACAGGTGTTGTTTTGTGTGGTAGAGGGTCGCTTTCATTGATGCGTTTTGCACCCCGGGCTGTTGTTTTGATATTCCGCTGAAGTATACGCTGTGACATAATAACTGGAGGGAAGGGGGAGGGGGTCAGAGGGCCTAGGTATAAAAGTCACGGCTCGCCACTGACTGTAACACATTACTTTTTGGTGTAAGTAATCAGCAAAGTAACTGAGTTACTTTTGAAATGAAGTAACTAGTAATGGTAACTAGTTACTGGCTTTCAGTAACTAGCACAACACTGGGTATTGGTAATCAAGGGATTGGTAATGTTGTAGAACAAAAGGAGCCTGTTAAGCCCCAAAGACCTCTTCAGCGGGTCTTTTTTTCACGACACTGTGTCTCAGGGCTTCTTAATATAAAAAAAACGATCAATGTGTCATACCCTTCTAACGGGAAGAAACTCAGCTAACTGATGATACGAACCATTTTTACCGAAACAAAACACAAGTCTCACAAGAAGGGTCTAAATGAGCCCTGAGCGAAAACATGCTAACACACTTAGCACAGAACTCTAGCTATATCGATCAATATACTTATTGGATCTGCACAAACAAGTTTAGCTAACATCCTGAGATTCCACAGATTATAGAAATAAGTATCATCACTGAGCGATTAGAACTCGCGACAGGGGAAGCAAATACAGACAAGACACGACGTAGCTTTAGGTAGCAAAACACGGAGATATGCTCACCTTTAGATGTTATTCTGATCAAAAATTGTGTTCAATGGCATTAAAACGAGAAAAAACGCGACTGAAGGTTAATCCATAGGTTAATCCAATGTCTCTGTTACTTTGAAAAAAATATGATATGGCTCTAGCGGTTAACAAAAATATGTCAATCATCAAAATCAACCAAGGGGGGCCAGATATAGGTCAAATCCACCCAAATGACCCCAGAAGTGGTTTTTCTTTGCTAAATCTTGTTTTGCATCAATCTTGATACAGGGTACTTATTATATGTTATAGTTTGGATTCCTAAAGCTTTTTGTCTACTATCCCATCGTTCAAGGGTGGTTTTCTTTTTACTATAAGTAATGTGTTTTTTTTGGACGGACACAATAATTTAAATTTTTTTACTATGTTCAATCTGAATTTACTTTAAAATAAAAATAAATCTTATTGATTCTGGCTTTTCTACATCCAACTCACAGGTTTATCATTGCTTTGAGAAAAAAAGATTGTTAATGTTCCCATTTTAGAAGTGTAGTTATGGTCATGTGTCATTTTTGAGCCTGAGACCTGGAAAACAGGCTCGGGGCTTAATAGGTGGCAAAATGCAAAAACATGTTCTGTCTAAGGTAGTACTTGTTATAGGTTTCTCCAAATTATACAATTGAGTCCTGCTTGTGGTAACACTGTTATGCAGGTGACATGAGGAATCCATACTGCCTGCTAAAATAAACACTTCATTTACTGTTCAATTCAAATTAAGCTGAAATGTACGCATCCAGTATACATTGTTATCTTAATCTCCATTTGGTTACATATCTTGAATATTTAAATCATTCATATTGCTACTGCATATGATATTCTCCGCATCTCCATTTGGATACATTTCCTGCATATTCAATGACTGTTGCAACTGTTTACATTTGTTTACTCTGCCTTGACCACAGAAGCACTATATTCTCCATCATTTGCAGAATATGCATGATGGTCCTATAAACATTATATTACAGAGCGTTGAATCGTAGACTTAAGATTCAGAATGCGCTGTTAACACATTTCTTTCTACATATGAAAAGGAAATCATAAATTTTTCTTGTTTTTTGTGCAAAACAGAGTGTGTCACGTTACAGTCGAAACACTCACAAGGTAATAACAATTGCGATGCAGTATGAATCATGGTGGTCGAGTACGGCATGATAAAAGCAGCAGTGACAATGTTCAAAAATGACCAACACTACACGATAACACTGCTTCATTTGTGACAATAACTGTTGGCTTGCGCTCTTGACATTCATTTGGATCATCCGGGAATCCTAGATGTAGATAATCTGCAGTAACTTTCACGTTTGTAGATCTTATCCACCTTATGACAAGCCGTGGAGATAATGAAAATAATATAATCTGATGTCCTCCATCTCATGTGGTCTGTCTCTTTATGGTTTGGAAATGGCCCTCTCTCTTCCTCCCTGAGAAATCAGTCTGCATTGCTAAGATTATAACCCCCCCCCCATTCAGTTTCTGTTTGAATGTGAAGGGTTAAATGAAAGAAGCTCGTCTCTGCAAGTTACTGTGAAGAGAGGAGCTGTTGGACGTCCAGGCGGCCCAGCTATGAATTCACAGAGGGCCCAGCTATAGTAACTGAACGAGAGAGTAATGT
>NW_011369945.1:4795900-4807708 GCF_000735185.1 Notothenia coriiceps
CCCCCCCAGGCTTCTTGTATCTGACCCCCTGGATGTAGCTGCAGGGGGTCGCAGATACTCTCGCCTCTGACATTGACTAGAATAAAGGCATGAAGGGAGACAAGGGTATCTGAGCAGATTGCTTCTCCACTCCTCTTACATTGATTCCTCACTTCAAAAAAGGTGTCTTGGTCGACGCTGATATAAAGCTTACTTAGATTCCCTTTTTAAATAGTTGAATGAATCCTGCAAATTGAAAAAAATAACCTCCCCAGAGATGCAGCTTGAAAGACTCTTTCATAAAATATATGTGTTCCTTTTTGTTTCTCGTCACAAACTAAACAGTCGCATGCCTTTTAGTCCTTTATTCAGTTTCCCGGCAGATGGCAGGTTGGATCAGACACTACACGGCGTACAGGAGGAAATGCTCATCAATCCATCAGGCTCATTTCAATGTTAATGGACAAAGTGTCGCTTAATTTGTCCCTGATGAGGACGTACTTAAAAACCCTGACATTGGGCTCTCATTACATCAACTGAGAGACATCAGTTTAGGTCACACAATAATGCATCTTGAAAGTATCAATCGTTTTTTTTTACCTTCAACCTTCAATGTCATTCTGATTCGGAGGTCTAAATTGAGAGATTAGTAAAAAGCAAAGTGTTTGATTAACAAGTTTCCTGAGCTTTAACTTTTATGTGAGGCATAAATGCGTCCTACAGGTCCTGGCAAACTTTACTCACATTATTGTCAATAATATTTTTACTTCCAAACACATGGCTAAGGTCCAATGTGCGCACATAGACAAAGTAATGACAGAACACAGGTGTAGTATTACAATGTTATTAAATGTCATTTTAAGGTGTCAACGAGGAGAGGCATTTGACAAAGATTCCTTGGTTTGACCTCAGACATCAACAAGAAATGCATGAAAAGAGATGGGGGGACATATTGCATAATGTCATTTCCACATTCATGACACATGCGTATACTGCTTTAAATGAATAAAACGCATTGAGTATTCATACATTGATACAAGTGCGTGACCTTGAAACAATCACTGTTTAAGTAGCCCACTCTAAATTCAATTCTCCTTTTCTTCTATGACTTTGACATTTCACAAGATTACCTGGCGTGCATATATTTGTATGTAAACTGCAATAATATGTATTTAATGTTAAGCAAATATACTGTAAAATGACTGCATAATTCATATCATTTGCCCTTAATGAATACATTGATTTCTCTCTCTCTTTTACTTTGGTGCAGTTCACTTCATGAATAGAAATGCTGATTGTTTTCTTTCTGACGCATTTCTGAACAATTCAATCATAATGACAAAACAAGGTCATTAAAATGTCTTCCTTCCCTCCAGGACACAAATGTACGCATTTCACCAGACGAGCAAGAGCGCACATGTCACAAACGCAGCACACATGGAGCCAGTCCCGATTTTTGTTCAAGGACATTTCACAAAAGATGGATATATTTTATATTAAACCTGTGACACTACAATCAGGGGATAATCTCCCTTCCATAAATATCCACTGCCCCTGTGTGATTAATCAAAAACATCGGACATATACAGGTTATTCAATTATCTCATGCAAGCAAAGTGGGGAAGTTACCAAGACCCCTAAGGGTAGAAAAGTTGTTCTTTGTGCTTTGCAGATTCAAAAGCAACCAGAAGTTTAGCTAAATAGGGCAGAGCAACAGCTGGCTTTTCACAGCAGAGATTTGAATGAATATTTGATGATGTTATAGTATCTGGGATAACACACACATACTGTACTTTGGCAGTATGGCATGGTTTTTCCATCACAATAGCTATTGTGTGAGGCAAACAAAGATGTGTACACATTAGCACAAATCTTGGTAGAGCTGGTAAACGCCTCGAATGACGTCTGCTCCGAAAGCATATGCCAGTACATCTGGGCTCTAACATCTGACACAACAATCAGTTGAAATTGGGCAACAAACGTTAAATGGTTTTACGTAAAGTGATGCATTTAGTTGCCGTAATGCATAAGGCGGTATGCATGTTGGCTGGAAACAAAGCTCTGACACAAAGAAAAGTAGCATATTGTCTTTAATGGACGCTAAAGGACCCGACATCTAATACTACACATTTGTGTAAAATGGTTGACCTCTCCACTAAATCCTAATTCCACAATTTGTACCCCAATTTAAAGCATCAGTGATTCTCAGAACCTCTACAGAGAGAGTGAGAGATATTTCGGTTTCTTTCCAACGAAGCCTGTTTTCTAATGGATGTGCTGCTACATTAATGCCAATTATCTCGCTCTATGTATCTCGATGGGTGTACACTCAACACAGTTATATATTTGTTTGTACAATTTTCAATGCAAGCCATTAATCCTAATTGCTGAAGTATTATTTCATCTCGATCATTAATTTGGAAAATTGAAATGTGTTTGGTTTACAGCCATCTGAATGAGCGAGGAGTAATCTGGCAGCAGATTGACCACTTATTTTGTGTTGCATTACAACCGTTGCTTGGGTAACATTTGTTATTATCATCTCATGTTATACAGTGAGTCTGAATTGGTTAATACAAAAATAGTAAAATAAAAGAATAAATACATTAGTAAGTTGTCAAACGTTATAATAACCAGTTTCTTGAAGTTAAGTTTAACAAGTTGGCATGAAAAATATTCATATTGTATCGAAATGTTGACCCTGATTTGTGTGTCGGTCAAAACAAGACAGATCACTCTCATATTTGCCTTTAGTTCTTCCTATTTTCCATTTTCATATTTGTATTTTGTGCCTGTGACATGTTTCCATGCTTTAATGTTCAAAAAGCTCTTTATTTGTATCATACTGCCTGTGCTGCAGCACCTCTTTTCACCCTATGTCTGAAACCAGAGCCCAGCCTGCTCTGATTGGTTAGCTGGCCTGTTATGTTGTGATTGGTCAACCGCTTAGAGATGTCCCGCCCCTTAGCGTATCACGTACAATGTGTTGTAGCGCAGGCCAATAGAAGGATGGGTGTTACATCGCGATGTCACTATGTAACGGAAGGAAATAAAGAAGTCCAATTTAAGGCAGGGGGAGAGTTGTGATGCTGTGCCTTTAACATGCAAAGATAACATATTACAGTACCCCCCTTTTAAGAAATTGCCCTACCACAATGCAACACAACTCAGTAATACTTAAGTATAAGAGTAAAGCAAAGTTTCAGGCAGTATCAACAGATTCAGATCTTAAAGTAGTAGATTAACTGTATGTTTGTATTTACATTACTACAGATGATATATGCTGACTACTCTCTGTATCAGCAGAATCATTTTGATGAAGGACCAGACATCTCTCCAGTAACTCTAGACAATATGTATGCCCTCTTGTAATGATGGATGCAATTGATTGGGAACTGCCTCCATTGCCATTAAATGGTTTGTAATCAGACACGTCGGGCTGCGAGTGTATCATCCGCAACCGTGAGGGAGCACTCACCTGTTGTATTTCTCTCTCATTACTCATGCAAATATACATAATGATTACAAATGAATAGTGACACCATGCCTCCCAGTTAATTGGATGTAGAAGTCGGAACCATTATGACCACTTTTTTCTTGCTGCTTTTTTTAAAGAGGGTTCACGGTGAATAAATGGCATGCACAGTTATAGGTAGTTATGTCAATATCCATGATGTATTGACTGTTGGAAAACCAAGCAGAAGACTGGTTGTTGTTTTTTGCTTCACACACCAGGATGCCAACAAGAGTTGTTATGGATGCTCACTGCTTGTTTTTCTTTGAGGTGAGGTCACAAGCGCTGATTGTTCCAGACCTCCTGTGTGGCACCACATGGGGTCTCACTTTCAGAGTGGTAGAAGGAAAACCAAACACAACATATATCTTTGCTGAAACTGTCCTCCCTCAAAAACTATACTTCAAACTGCTTTTAGCTCAATTACAGTTATAAAGCTCCATAATTATCTGAAATGGCAAATAAACACAGGTATTTTCCTTTCTAACAAACGCAACATATCTAATACTCTATTATGACTAAGATCTATTATCCATTGGTGCTGAAAAGTGTGTTATCCATGTATAAAGAAAAGGTAACATGTTAATGTTATATGTTGATTTGAAGCATCTCAAAATAAAGGCTGAAAACAAATAATGTTAGAAGTAAGAATTTTAACATCAACCACTGAAATCAGGCCTTTTGCTTCGTGCCTCATCGAGCTTCAAAGCATTACAAAGCCAGTCATTCAGATATATCTGCTGTATAGCTTTTGAGCCCACTTCAACAGGAAGTGACCTACATGCATACTCAAATCATATTTGTAGGTTCGGAGTGGTACAATTGATCAATGAAATGAACCTTTCCCCTTTCATCTTGCATGATTGACAGAGCCATGTATGCCATTGAACAATTCCGGTGGGTGAACATTTTGAAAATAAAGAAAACCTGTTTGGTATATTTGTAGTATGCGACTATGGATTTGAAAAAGGTAGAAAGAAAACTCTTATATATATCTTCAAATTAAATGCTTTTGATCTCCTCCCTTTGAAATCCATACAGTTAACACGAGTTGACAAAGTCCTTTAATCTTTACTGCATCCTGCTTTCAATGGCTTTATTCAAACGACAATGAGGTTTTGTGCTTTGGCTTCCTCCAAATGTGGATTTTAAATCTCAGTTATATGGACACACAGCATCTAGAAAGAAAAAAAAAATCAAAGGGATCCATCACTGACCCCAATCTTCGAGGGCTACTTCATAATTCAGTTTGATCTGAATACATTTTTTTCGCCTTTCGCGGCAAGCCCCACTGATTTGGACAGAATCTCAGTCAGTATTAATGAGAAGTGGAAGACTGAAAGCCATTCAGACTTTCCACACAATATAAATTATTTTTGCAGGCTATTTATGCTAGCTTATGTGCCTTTAAATGTACGATGAACACAGAAAAAAAGCAGTTTGCCTCAAATTAGAAATAAGTTTGTTCAAATACTTCATGAATCTTTTATAAGCAAATAAGCCATGCAGAGTTTAGCAACAGGGGTTGTGCAGTATTTGCCTAAGCTGGCTATGTATGGACGGACTGTTTCACCTTTTGTTATTTACTGTATGAATTAACTCATGAATCATTCACAAAGCATCTATGAAGGTGCAGGACCAACACATAAATAAATAATCCCGCCATTGCCTTTGGGTAAGGGGGTCTTGCTGTTTGTGAAATTTGCTTTTTTTTTGTCCTCTTTTTCACAAAATAGGAAAACAACTGAAATCCTTATGACAGACAGATACAAAAATTAGTGCATGCTGTTTTTCTAACTCTGTCTCGACGCACCTTGCCAAGAGTGAGTTGGATGCTAAAGGTGTGCAGAAATGATCATTACTAACTAGAAAGTTCTGCCTCAAATACCATGGCAACTGAAGGCAAATGTGACAGTGAGATGTGTTCCAGTAGCTGGCAAACTCAAAAGCACAGCCCTTCAAGGACTTGGAACACACATGCACACACACACACACACACACACACACACACATCCAATAGAGTGGAGCTGATAGCTGTTCCATGTTCAGGGAGTATAACTCTTGTCAATGAAGCCCATTTCCATTTGCAGGCAACTCAATGCCATCCAACAGTCACTATTCTGGAGAGTTATCCAAGCTAAAATGACAATCTGACAAAATGGGGGAAGGACTTTCTCTGAAATTTAGAAAATATAGGACTGATGAAGGTTACTTTTATCCAATGTTAAGAGAGTACATCATCAGACTGTGACCCATGAAGGTGAATGTATACTGACTGACAACGGTTTTGGAAACACAAAAGCTTTCAGGGCGAACATGATCAATGAAACCAGCCCAGTATCTCTCTGTTAAATTGCTCAATTAAAAAGATAATCTTACAGCAAATCTAGAAACGTATTCTGGCGACATTAGGGTGCTTACACACATGCAAGACACAGGAAGCGGTGGGTTAATATGTATTTTTCATGGATCCAAGTGAACAAGGAGAAACTAGGATCAGAGGTACGAATATGCAAAATGGCACCATGCTGTGCAAAAAAAGGCAAAAGAAAGTCTAGTGTTATACAGATAACCGACAAAAATAGCACTTGTGTTGATTCCCACAGAGAACACTAAAGAACAGAACACTGCTAATTGCCCAGTCAAAGCTGGATATGTAACACTTTAATAATAGAAATATTTTGTAAGATAGCTGTTGGGATTTGTAAATCATACAAAAACTGTAAAAATAGGAAAACTATGTCGCAGTTAACATTAACAAAGCAGGCCCCAAACTGTACATGTGTTATATTTTAAGCATGCTTTTGAAAATATAGTCATCACATTGTAATTTACTTCAATTAAAGTAATGCTAATGTTTTAGAATATATTGATGCATCCTTTGTAAAGAAGCATGTTTTAACCTCACAGCAGAGGGAAACCTCTTAATATGAATATTGCATAATAATACAGGTAAAGTTAACCTTCATATGACCCCGTTTGATTTACTGTGTATAGTAACCAGTTAATAGAGACCTTGAACTAATGACTGCATCATATATTCCAAAGCCATATGGAAGACAGAATTTTCAATCCATCAGATGTTAATGAGATTTTGCCAAACCCATGTAGCTTGTCTTCCATGTATGAATTGTGTGATGAGCTGTTTTGACACGTACCACCATGCTGCATGACAGAAATATCAAGGCAGCACCTCAACGGGAACAAGTTGACATGACTATCAGGGACTGTGATTTAGTATTTTGCATATCAGTATGAGCACATAATTGAATACTTAAATCAAATCAGTAAAGTTAATAGAAAATACATTTGATTTTTGTGTTTAAATATCCCATTCAGCAAATATCTGTCTGTTGACGACATAAAAAAAACATCTTAATTCAATTAATAATATAACATAATTTATATTTTTCGAGTTCACATTCTGATTCATTCCACTTGAAGAGAGGTGGAGTGAACTTGGACGTCCTCCCACAGGTAGATCACCGCTAACTCCCTTTCGCCTCCTAAATCAGTTCTTGCTGAAGGGCAGCAAGGTTGAGCAGGTTCAACCGAGCAAATAAATAATGAATTCACTGAGGGTAATTAAGAAAGCACATCAGACGAGCAGCGCACGACCTCACGGCCCTAGACTTAAAAACCTCTTGAAAGCTTTTTTTCTTTCTCAACTACGTCTTTATGAGTTCTGTTATGAATCTAATTGTAGGTCATTGTTAGAGGTTATAAAACCTACAATCCTTAATCAGCCTAATCACTCACGATTGGGGAGACAAACACTAATTTATCACCATTAGTCTTACTTGTTAAATGAACATTGCAATTCGACACTGGGAGGTGAACGCTTGTCATTGCAGTGCAACCATGTCAAGAGAAGACCGAATAGTCTCCCCATGGGTCTCCTTGTATTGATTTAGTTGATGAAGCGCGGTATAAGCAGCATATTAGAGAGCAACGGAAAATAAAGATAATCCCTAAATAACAAAGCCAAAGCATTATGACTAATACAAATGACTAAATCCATTTCATCAATAGTGTGGCAGCTTCTCTTTGCTAATTGATCCCCGAGCATCAGAAACCGTCAATGCTCTAGTATTTTCTTCTTTTAATGAAGTAATACAATATACTGTGTACAACTGCAATAGTCGAACAAATGGTTGGGCGGATCATTTTCAAATATTTTACTCGCCTAAAGATGTTATAAATGAGTGGCACTTGATGAATTGTTGCATGAGTGATTGGATAACATTCATTCAAACTTTATTTTATACACCTCAAATACTCAACGTGATGAGTCATGTTATAAAAATACTGTTTAAGACACTAGAGAGTGGGTATATAAGATTAGACCATTTTAAAATGTTTAATGCTCAAAATATAACGCACCACAAAATGCAGAAAGGCACTGAGAAGCACAATTTTGCCTGACATCAGAGAAATGCTTTTCATGTGTTGGGTAGATGTATTAACACACTTGATGTGTATATGCCTCAATGCTTAAAGTCAAACCCCTATTTGTGACTGCACTAATTGATAGTTCAAGCCAGCTAACTGTTGTCTTACAGCTGATGGAGTGTGGTTACAGTACAGTTGCAGGCCTTTCTTGCCCATAGTAATTAACTAAATGACAATTAGATCTGGCTAACTGCACTGGTTGCCATTAAGCTCCAGAAGGCATCAGATTAAATCAGTCTGTTCACAACTGCTGTACACGTTGCCCCTGATGCTCCAAGGAGCTCTGACTCATTATATGATCACACTGCAGTTTGATGTTAAGTGCACGTGTCTGCATGTGAAAGATTAAGTGTAAAGGTCCAGACACACCAATCTGACACCAAAGAACACGTCCCGACGGACCCGACTGTTGTGTCGTCTCACGTCTCCTGCGTCTTGGCTAACAGTCGCACTGGACCACACCGCAAAGACTTCAGCCGACGGCCAAGTAGCACGTACGAACTGTGCATGCGTGAGTGGCAATAACTCTCCTTACCAGCAGGCGGCGGTAGTGTGTATTCGTCATTCAAAAGAGGCACCAAGGCGTGATTCACAGAGAGAAGAAGATCAGACTGTGTGATGTAAACAAACAACAAATAGCGTGTGCGTTCCATTTTCACTCTACAGCGAGAAGTTCATGGGGCTGTCCGGGCCTTAAGAGGGGCAGAGACTGAGATAAAAAAGAGATAAGGAAATAGAAGTAGAAGAAAAATAGGGCCATGTTCTGTATGCCGTTGCCCTGAAAACATGTCGCAAATAGATATTTCCCCGATGGGCAGCAATTATATACAATGGCTTGAACCTATAGCTACATACCATAAATAGATAGATAAAATACATAGGCAGCTGCATGGGTTAGGTACTGTAGGTCTGTGCAGAGGTCGCCTTCATCCATTTCCCTAAGAGACTTCATATGACAGAGTACATATTTCTCGTCTAACAGACACATCACTCATGACAGCAGACTCCATGGCTCTCTTCAGTGCCTGTGCTTTATGGTACATGTCACAAAGTAAAAAAGTCCTTCAGTAGTGTCAGTCGTCGCTTCAGTACTTTGAAGTTGTGCTAAGAATCTGAGATTGGCAGCTCCAAATAGCACTTAAAGGCAAGGATTTTTGAAATGTCAAAGTCAGTGCCCGGAGGCAATGCGGGGAATGTCAGTAAACAGTATTCAGAACACTTAAACAACCTCGTCCATGTGACTTTACTTGTTTATGTGTAGATCTGTGCAAACTATGGCAACACTATTTGTATTAAATAATCTATCAATTTCTACATGGTAAAGAGTGAGACATGCGTGATACTTGTTTCAGAGCTTGTTATATGTTTTGACACTGTCTATAACCAAAACTAGAAATCCATACAACCCAATACAGACATTAAATTAGAAAAATAAATCCCAGTTATTAGTAGTGGACAGATCTATACAAAGAAACCTATAGTTTAGACTGAGATACCTTTTTTTTTTGTACACAGCTCTCAATAGAAAGGCAACGTGAGAGGCAAAGGACATGTGTTTGTCTGTGTTACTGTGAACATGCACACTAATGTACACGATTGCACTCAAATTACATAGGAAAACAAGGTTATACATGTGCATGAAACTATGGGAGAATGGCCTCTAGTGACTGATGTTGTTCACCGTGCAACAGCAAGCAATTTATCTCAACAAGTAGTAGATTGTCATGGATGTGCATGCCATGTGCGAGAGAGTTAATAGGGGTCTCTCTCCTCACACCTACTGTCGATAGCATGCATCTCAGGGGGAAGTCATGCAAACATGAATAAAGATTGTAACCGTGAAGGTGAGCTTTTATGAAGCGACGCCTCTTGGGGTCCCTGACAGTGGAAGAGACGGTCAAGACTAAGAAAGGACCAATGACAAATGAAAAAAAAAAAAGAACTAAAACAAGTGCGAAAGTGCTTTTGTCGAGATGAACATAATATTTATATTCCATTGCTAAGAGGATTGGAGGAGTTGGGTGAAAAGCCACAGCTAAGGTGTAAAGGCATTGTTAAATTTTCATGATGATATTTTAGTTTACCTCATTTAATTATTAAAACATAACCCAAATAAAGACTGGCCCTTGTCCAAAGGGGTGCTATTCAACTGCTTTGAGTCTTTAGGAAGTCACAAGATAGAAATAGTGAAGTTGGAAAAACTCACTTAAACATAGTGTAATATATTCTGAATCCTTCATATCTCAATACTATTTCACTTCTTTGATGTATTCCCTTCTAAATGCCTTGAAAACCAATGTTTATTATAATTAAATAAGTTTCTAAAGGCTGATTAAGAAAACAGCATGAAGCGGACTGATGAAAAGGAAACAGGATGTTTGCCACCGACTGGCGCTGGGTAAGAACCAAGCATTTATAGACCAAATGGATGAGTAAGATTTCAAAAACGAAGCCTTCGCACAGTTTAACAGTATGTCATTAAGTCAATGAAACAGAGCAGGATGTCAGGATCCTTATATTTCATCATAACAGCATCAGCGTATTCCTCTCATTGATGGGATGTGGCACTGCCTTTACTTGCATAGGTCTGAGAAAGACATCACATGCACACAGATCTTTCCCACTCCGATACATTTCCTCACTTGTGTATTGACGCCGCATGGCAACAGTGATCAAATCCTCTTTCGGTGTGGAGGGGAATGTGTGGGCGATCCTGCTCTAGCGAGTCAGAGCCAGATTAAAGTGTGCAAACATGCTTTTGTTGCTGGAAGCACGTCCCTTGCATGTGGAGAAGCACTGCAATCAGAATGCTTTGTGACGGCGCTCTTCGCGGGGAAAAAGACCATTGGCTTCAGCTTCAACGTTATAACGAGCGGTTGTGTAACCTGAGCTCAGTCATTTGAGCTTATTTGCAGATGCAGTGGCTTAAAGGCAAAGCACTTGCTGGGTTCTGACCCTAACATCCACTACCTCACACTTTGCAATTCAAAGCACCTCCTCAAGGTTTGTTTCCCTTAAAGTGAGCGACACATATCTCAAGAACAACACAGGGTTTAGTGAACATATATGTATGTATTTGTAGCTAAATTAGATTCCTGCAAATTGTGTTTAGCCTTAACTTTCAACACCATTAATGCAGATATCTGGGAGCTATTTCAATCACTGCTGCTCTACTGGGGCTTGGCTCGCATCACCTCAGAAGTCCATCCAAAGAAGCTTTAGAAAGCTCTCAGAGTTGGCATTGATCAGACCTTCTGGTGTGTGACTGAAGCAGCTTATGGACATGAATTACTGTAACACTGCATAACTCTGTTTAAATGGCAATAGAGATATCAGTCAAACAAATCTGAAACTTTATACAAATAAAATTAGGATCCCATACCAATAATTATCATCTAAAGGACAATCCATCAAATCAGAAATATTTTAATTATCCCTGGGGTAATTGGGTGTTGTGACATTGTTCCATTTAAGGATCAAATTAAAAGATACATACATATAATATTCATATAGACATAAGTAAGAGTGTGCATAAAAATGATACAAAACATATACATAAACCTAAAAAATTATATAAAAATTAACAGTCTGAAAGTCAACTATCTAAATAAATGTTGAAATAGGATACTTTTTTAAATGTTATACTTAATAGGCTATTAAGAAACCCTTTTCATATACATACTTTATTATTCACTATTTATTCATGACTTTTCGTTGGAGTTATGATTAATTAGGATAACACATTCATAGAGTAGAACCTGGACACACGAACATGCGTCTTTAAAACAGTGTCTACTGGGACTTTTAATGACGGGGCTCAGACAGGTGGATAAACAAGTCTTTCCTACATTAATTATCTGCTT
>NW_011369945.1:4807765-4836377 GCF_000735185.1 Notothenia coriiceps
CAAATTAAAACAGTTACTAAATCAGCCTACTATCACTTTAAGAACATATCTAGGATTAAAAGACTAATGTCACAGCAGGATTTGGAAAAACTTGTCCATGCTTTTATCTTCAGTAGACTGGACTACTGTAATGGTGTCTTCACAGGTCTCACTAAAACATCTATTAGAAAGCTGCAGCTGATTCAGAACGCTGCTGCTCGAGTCCTCACTAACACTAAGAAAGAGGATCACATCACTCCTGTTCTGAAGTCTTTACACTGGCTTCCTGTGTGTCAAAGAATAGATTTCAAAATACTGCTGCTGGTTTATAAAGCTTTGAATGGTTTAGGCCCAAAATACATTTCTGACCTCCTGCTAAATGATGAACCATCCAGATCTCTCAGGTCTTCAGGGACTGGTCAGCTTTCTGTCTCCAGAGTCAGAACCAAACATGGAGAAGCAGCGCTCAGTTATTATGCTCCAAATATCTGGAACTCTTACTACTTTAAAATCCAGGCTTCAGACTTTTCTTTTTGCCGCTGCTTTTAATTGAACTATTCCTATCTTACACTGCACTGGAACTTTCATTCATGTATTTTTTCTTTTAATATCTTTGCTTTTTAATGACTGTTTTTAAATGCCATGTTCTTAATGTCTTTCATTTTTGTAAAGCACTTTGAATTGCCTTACTTCAAAATAACCTTAGTGTTGAAAGGTGCTATATAAATAAACGTGCCTTGCCTTATGATCCGATTCTCTTTTGTCAATAGTGGAATGTTTTTTCATCCTAAAATTTGCTAGGGTAAAAGTCCAATGAAATACCAGCGATTATAACTGGTTTACTAAGATTTGACTTGAATACTGGCTTGAGTCATTTAGATTATTTCGAATGGCATCATCCAGAGATATGACACAGTAATGAAAGAGGAACAGGGATGATGACGAGTTGAACTGAGAGCTGAGACTCAGCAAGAAGCTGAACATGATGGATATGGATTCTTAAAAGTCTGCTTTAGTGAGCATGAAGATGGAGCATGAAGATAATAGCTGTTTAGATTAGATAATTACTATGAAAAAAAGAGTATCATCAAATCCAAGAAGATGAGAGTGTGCAGCAAATAATATCATTTTCTTTATTCCGTATGGGACATTTTTGCAGTGGACGGGATTGAAAAATATATATGAATACAAACGTGTTTTCATTTATGTTAAGCATTCAAAAAAAACAAGACAGGTAGTATTTTAAGTAACGTAAAAACTGTGGCTAACAAACACATATTTAAACTTGATCATTGAAATCGTACTCATCAACTGAATGTATTTTTAATGAGCATATTTCTGAAGCACTCACTTAACAAGCCACTCATAGAGTAATTAACAGATGCAAGAGCAGCCTGTGGTGTATTTTCAACAAGAACTTATGATGTACATTTTAATTACTGACAATTTCCCTCCTATTAGTTGTGTTTCGGTTTGAACAGATTTTGATTCGAATATGTAGGTCTGCCGTGTCCTCCCGAGACGACTGTGGTCTTGGCCCAATTCACAAAGCCCCTCATGTTACCGCACGATGACTTTGTAATCTTCAGCTAAAACATGTTCATTTCAGACCATCCCATTCCAGTCTACGTTTTGGTCTATTGTGGCTTTCTACTTTCAACTATGTTTCACTTTTGAAGAGGAAAAAACATATTCATATGGAATATGCCAGCTTCAAAATGCAGCGACCACTAGGAAAAAAAAGAATATATATTTGTATCTTCCCCACAGAAACAAATCCCAAACTTCTCTAGTCATTACCACTGTTTTCTGCCTTTAAAACCTACAGTCTTCTTTGTCTCAAATGTCAACAAGGCACCATAACTGACAGTTAATTCATGTTGCAGAGCTTTTTTCATCTATTATATATCAGTTGTTTGTGTATCTTTAAAGTCAGCTGTTAGTTGGACAGGTAAGGAATATGCATTCTTGAAGAATCTACACGTTTCTGTTGACTGACAAATATTTGAAATATATTATTTTTTTGGCTTTTCGTTCCAGTTCTGCTTGTTCAAAGGTTTTATTTTCTTGGCAGTTGAAATGAACCTCCGGCTTTGCTGAGAACAGCCGGTAAAAATCTACATTCACTACCTGTCTGCAAAACCTTGAGCAGATGATAGCAGACATGCTGGATTAGAGACACAATAAAGCCCAATGAAACTTGAATCAATAGCTTTGAGCTAGTAAGCAGTTGTGAGTTAGTGAGACGCAGCAGACTCCTAGACCAGGAACAACCCTACAACAGTTCCTCTCACTGCTTCACACTGGGTTTGTTTGTTTTGGTCTGAACCTGAGGTCAATTGTCCCCCTCCAACCTCAGTGGTCTGCTTTCAAACTTGTTTAAGTTCTGTTTCGGCTCATGGTATGCTTGCGTAATGCTTTAGTCATCATAATGGAGGTGTTTACCACTGCTTGAAGGAAACTATGACATCTGTAGGAATTAGAGCGTTGCAGAGACTGCTGTGGACTAAAAGTTATAAAAACCTGAGCATACCTCTAGAAAAAACCCTCGTGGCAATATCACCTGGCATCAAAAAAAAATTCTCACACATATTCATGAAGCCGTGCATCTCACACACTTTCTTATACACAAGAATGTAGGGATACAGCTAAGGAATGATGATTAATTTCACTGTCAATTTCAAATACAAGTTGATAAATAGTATACATAAATGACTAAATGACTAAATTGTTTAAGTTCATATCCTCATTCTTACACATGTTGTCTTACATAACTAGCATTTAGGGTCCTCTAAACTCACTATTGTTTATGTCTTCGAGACCAAATCTCTCTTAATACAGTATCGTAGAGGTGGTAGGATGCACCTAAAAAAAAATAGCTGGTCAACTCAAATCACTATTCCCTGAAAATCTATAGTTTTGTTGAAGAAGATACAAGTAATTTTCAAACAGGACTGAAGTCCAGAAAACCAGATTAAAGAAATTACATTCAGGACGGTTTTTTGCATTCTGTAAGCAAAAGCAATGCTGAGTTTGTGCTGCAGCTCATTATCTCCAATGCAATTTGATGATGACCAACCAATGTGACATCTAATTAACACGAACATAGTAGGTGATGGCATGCATGCCCTTAACCAGCATAGACTTGCTTCTCAATCAAATGTTTGAAGAAATGTTAACATGCAATGAGAGCTTCACAGCACCGCCACTGTGTTTTACCCCTCCGGAGCATGTTGAGGCTGGGTGCTTCATCAAAGTGCACCTCCGCAGTAGTTGTGGATGTAAGGGAGAGTCTGTGTACATCACTGGCTAATTCTCCTGGACCGTATCGGAGCCAGCAACTGTCCAGTCACAAGCTCGGCTCCGCTGTTATTCTGCTTCCCGAGTACTGATCCTCCGTATTCGTGTTTGTACTTGGCCCGTTACCTTCCATTGCCTTCTCCCCTCGACTGACCGGAGGGGGGTGAGAGGTGATGGCAGGGATCATTACATCACAGAACACCCGGTGGCCATTGTCCTCAACAACTGCCACACAACATTACCACTACGATCTCTACAAACAAGTGGACAGGTCCTGTGTGCCACAGCGCAGAGGCATGAACGGAGAGAGATAGAAAATAGGAGAGGTCATGATAAAGACGAAGGAGGAAGGAGGGAGAATGGGGAGGAAAAATAACCGAAGGGCGCTGTTTGCCCCAAGGGTACAAATCACATCTATTCTCATGCGGAATCACTTGACATTTGTATTTCCACGACCCAGATAATGTTTGCTTGGACGTAGAAAGATTGCATAAAGTCAGAGGTCGCAGAAGTACGGTGGATGTCCGACTGGTCATTGCCACCTCAGATCTTTCTATTACTACCAGAGAAGCCTGGCATTTCTGTGTTCATGTGATAGCAATGAGTCCCCACCCCCCACCCGCGTGGAGGATTTTTATATAGACATGACCTCGCTGTTGGTTCACAAGGAGGACAAGCCCTTTCATGTTTTATTGCTTGCATACAAATATTTAGCTTAGTATTCCTCAACCTTTTGGACTCCACAGGGGGCCGGGACAGCAACAACAACTAAATACAAATCATTGTGGTTCCATCTGTAATTTGACAACTGGATTCATTACATTGCAGGGACATATTCCTGGTGGGGATAGAAAACACATATTTTGGGCATAATTAGATCTACGAATACAATCATTGTATTGATTTAGAGTTGAAATATATTAGTTGGAAGTGTCTCAAAAAGCGGTTATTACTGAATTAGTTGGTCAAAAGAAGATTAACTCACTTCTTATAATAATATATTGTTTATCAAAACAATTATCATTGTGAATTCAATATGAAATATGAAATGTTTATTTGGCCTTGATAGCTAATGGGATATGTTAAAATGTTGTACCCATTCCCCTATAAACTGGTTTAACTTAGACATGCCATAATTATGTTGAAATTAAACATTGAAATCTATAACAAAAGCGAATTAAACAATTCAAACAATATTCATCAACAATTAAATATACTGGCTTTTTAATAAAAATATTGTGTTGGTTTAAGCTTCCCTGCACATGTCTTGCTGTTATTGTCTGCAACAGAGCTATGAGTTAATATGAGCCTCTCAGGGGAGCTCCATATTAAATAAGCAGCTGAATATGTTTGGGAATGCAAAGATACTCTCCGTGGTTTTGTACCGACAAGAGCAGTAGCAAACATTCCTCACCAAACAACAAACAGCAGAGTACACATATTTCTTTGCTCTCTGTAAACATTTAGACAAATACACAAGCGGACGAACACAGAGTTGAGCAAACTGGGTATGATAACAAACAAGTTGGCCAAATAATGTCAAATAGGGAGCAACATAAATAAATGGCAGGGGATAAACAATGGTGAACCAGACAAGCCAGGAAATGGAGTTCAATGTTTTATTCTGCACAGCCACTAATGCAAATAATGTGTCTCGTACAAATTCCAGACATATAAATGCAGGGAAATTGAGGAAATAAATAAATAAATGGAGGAATAAATTGAGAAAAGGGCAAGGCACAGAAAAACTTAAAATGAAGGAAGAACTGAGAATAAATCCGAGCACAAATATCTGGATTAAGAATGGATTAGTGTAAACATGATCTTTTTTCGCCGCAATAAAACGAACCTAATCTCATTGTTGTGTCCTGTAACAGAAGTGGTGCTTTGTTTCCTCATGATGGTGTGTCTCTGTGTAATACAATGAACATGAGCAGTGAATAATATGTTATTACAATGTATTCTTATCTTGTGGATCTGGCATTCAAGATACCGCGCACAAGCACAAGATGAGTAGGATTGTAGTTTTTTTCTCATTAAATGATGGTATTTACGATAAATAACTCAAGATATAAAAAGGTAGTTGATGGGTGTCATAATAGCCCATTGTCATAATAGCCCATTGCAGTGCTTGGCATCCTGGAAGGGGGTGGGCCGACTACAAATTGAGTTGGCTGCACTGGAGCTGTCCCCTCTTAGTCAATTGTTGACTAAGCTGTCCTTTTTCTATCATAGTTTATGAAGATTTATTTCCAACATATCTGTTAAACACAAGTTTTGCAGATCTGTCGAATACATCTACTAATAGCCTGCAAAATCTTGGTGAATTTAGAATTTCTTTAGTTGACATTCCTACGCCACACTGAGCGTGTTCCTTGTTTCTTATGAGGTGCTGAATAGATATTATTATACAATCTTTATTGTAATTCTAAAGCGTTGGGAATAGCCAGCTCAGTTGATGAAGAGGCGTGTGGCGCAGTGGATTGTGCGTTGGTGTTTGGATCAGGAGGTCACAGGTTCGAACCCCACTGCAGTCAGCATGTCGTTGTGTCCCTGGGCAAGACACTTCACCCCGAATTGCTCCTGTGGGGATTGTCCACAGTATTGAGTATGTAAGTCGCTTTGGATAAAAGAGTCTAACAAGTAATGTAAAAAGAGACCAAAGCTCACCACAATGAGTCACAATCGATGGCGCTTGCATACATCCACCGTGCTTGTGAAAGACCCTGCTGAGGGATTTATAGTGGGATGGTTTAGACTGCAGAGCCTACATGTCTTTGTATAGGGGAAAACAGTGTTCTGTATATCCAGTAGTATTACATAAGCCAGGCCATGAGCTCACCTAAGACTGCTTCAAAGTCAGAGATGCCCTGAAAACATTTTTACATTGAACAACACTTCCCACTCCTCCTCCCTGCACCCCCTGGCAGTGTTTGACGTGGTATCACACCTTCTATCTGTCTCAGCAGCGCCACTGCACCGATGGGTGTCCACACGTTATCATCACTAAATGGAAGGAGAAGCGAAACATGCTGTCACTATTTCCAGGATCCTCACATGTTATATCACATGACTTTGGGCGGCAAACATTTGGACATATTACAGAAGTAACCATTTCATAATGTAACTTTAAGATGCTATCCAATGGATAATCTAAAAACAGGAACAGTAAGATTTTATAATAATATATGAATAATATATAAGCAATATGTACTCCATGATCCTAACATATGACCCACATGACCTTGGCCAGACAATATTTCAACATCTTTTAATTATTTCTGAATGAATGCGACTCCATAAATGTTACGCACCATTAATGCTATCAGAGAATAAGATACAAACAATAACAGGAACATATTACATAAGGATATTATTGGCACATACTGTACAGAGGATCCTGGTGTATTATCACATGACCTTGGCTAACACATATTTAAATTCAAAGATAATTATTGTTACTCCATATAACCTACGGTAGCTTGCAGATGCTATCCATACAAAAGAGCTAAACCAGGAACTAGTATTGACATTGAAGTGATGTATTATCCTCTTCCCACCCTCTTTTATTCCAGTAATTGTTGAAACTAGACCAGGCCTGTATTTATAGAAACAGCAAAAAGAAAATCAATAAATCAAATACACCAATCGCTTCCATTTATAAGGTCTCTATCTAGTCCCACGGAACAGTTTGTCACCACCACCTTGTGTTGCAAATGCCTCTATAGTACCTATCAATAAACCATCCGTAGTCACATACTGTGCCGTGTTATTAACGCCCATCTTCATGGTAATCTCTCAAAGACATCATTGATGTGGGTCGTCCGTATTTCTTTACAGTCTGGCCTGCGGGATACATCCAACAGCGCATGAGAGAAAGCTCTCCCACCTCACTCTAAATCTCTTTCTTGTGCCCAAGATAAGAGTAGAATTGAGTTATTGAGCAGACAGTTTAAGATATAAGCTCTCGCTAAAGGGCCGCTCAAAGGAGTCACATTAAGAAGAGATTGAATGAGGGCCTGTCCCATTTTCAATATTTGTCTACTGCTATGATCTGATTAACCCCAGACAAAAGGCCCCAAAAGGTTATAGGAGCACGTTTCTATGCTACCACCAACAGTGACTGAAATAGCATAAAAGTGAAGGTTATTTAAAGAGTTTATTTTCAATATACAATGAATCCAAAGCTTTATTTTGTATTTGTATTTGCCTGGCACCTGGTGCACTCCCGTTAATTGAAGCAGGGGGCATATAAATAATCTGAACACCTGGAATACGGTGTTAAACTACCTTAATGGTAATTGCTAGCTCTGCTTCTGAGGCGGGTCCTGTTTGGTTAAATGCCAATTAACAGTGCTTATAAAGAAGGGTTGGAAATCAGCGCAATGCTACGGGCTATTATGGAAACGACATCAGGATCATTCAAAGAGGTCAAACTATCTGCGCCTACACTGCAGCTGGAAAAGGTGAATAAAGCAGGAGGATAAATGATTGAATCAGAAGGTGAGAAATCTCACTAATCATGAAAAAACATGTTTTAATTGTACATAATAATTCTTAAATGTTATTGTTTTGATCATGTTTTCTTTAGTGCTGCACCTATTTTGTATTAACTATATCAATCAGACTGTTTCTTTTTTCGATATGACTCGCTTGGTTGATCAAATAGTGAAAAATGTCCATCCCTTTCCCAGAGCTCCACATAATATTTTCAAGCTGCTAGTTTTGTCAAACCAACAGCCCAGAGATATATTTTCTGCCACGTCTTTCTGCACTGGATGTCCTGTTGACCTTGTGCCATTCCAATGAACAGTGACAGTCTTGTCAGTGTCCATCTCAACCAAAGTCAAAGAGACAAATATCTTTTTTGTTCATAATGGTTGACTGCATTCTGATTTGAAACAGTATATGACAGTAAAGTATAGCAATCAGATACTGAGATAACTGCATTCTGTAAATCAATGGACCAGAACTATATTTTAAGAGTCCTTGCTAAATGCAAACTGGTGAATTTAGATATCATTATTGTAAATTAGCATAAATAGTCGTACTGTAGTGTCACAGCGTTTGTTTGAATTGTACATCTACATAGAGTCCTGTATGAATATGAAACTGCCTGGCAACGCTAGTCACTGATTTGAACCCAAACATCGACTTAATCCTCAATATAGAAATCATTACAGAACATGTCAAGTAATAGATTTACGTAAGTACTGTATGAGAGTAGAGGTGAATGTTTTTACATCCAAGAAGAAGCCAATGACAGGTGTATTTGTTTCTCCAGTCATTCTCAGGAGAAGGTAAGAAGAGCCCACATGCTCTGACGTCACAGAACAATGGCAGGTTAACAGCATCTGAAATTCACAGCTAAATCGAGCAGCGCAAAGAGATAGAATAAACTGTGTGCACCAATCAGGTTAAAACAAAAAAAATAGCAAACAACCCTGGCAGGAGTTAAAACAGCCGTCTGTAATGACGATAAGGAGGAAAGAACGGGGTGATGCCTTGAAGAGTTTCAGTCAAAGCTCATCGTTAAACAACATGTTTAGCATCTATAAACAGAAATGTGCCGTGCAGAATTGAAATCACAATTTATTTTTGATTAGAAGTTCTTTATTCAGAGAGCAGTAACTCACTAAATGTTTTTGTTAATGTGTATGCTTTCTTAAGAAACAGGTTCACAGCATTGGATATAGAGCTTAAATGTTATAGCGCCACTCTAAAGCATTAAAATATAAGAGTCATTAAGCAATTTGCAGTTTGAGTTACCGAAGCATTTTAAGGGAGAGGCTCTGGTTCTTGGTGAATAACCATATTGTTTCAGAATTATTAGGGGGATTCTCGTTGGGGTGTGTGTGTGCATATGTATGTGTATATCTATGTGTATGTGTATATGTGCCTGTAGCCACTTGGACACATATAATTTACAATTGAGTTTATGGCTATTGTAAAAAAGGATTGCTTTAATTATAAAAAAAGCAATTCCGTTCCTGAGAGCTTTAATTCCTTATTGACAGAAAGTGATACACATTGCAAAGGGATGGGAGAAGGGAAAGAAGGGAAATTATCTGCATGATTAGGACTTCTAATGACCAACTCAACATTATGTGTCTCGTTGCTGAAAAACAAGTCTATTTTCTGAAAGACAAAAGCATTTGAACGTAGAAAAATATATTATTTGCTGAGAACTTGTCACAATGAATAAAAGGGTACATTTCAAATGTTTTTATTTTGAATTGTTCTCAAAGTACTCATACACTTTTATGAGTCCACAACATCAAAAGAAAAGGAAAATACAAAATACTTCTGCCTTGTTTTAGAGAATATTGTATTTTTAGAAGCAGAAGAAGGGGAGATTCAAGCTACATTCTCATTAAAAAGGTAAGTATTTAAAATGCTTCTATGTTTTAAACTTCATAACCTAGCCAACCCTAGCCAACCCTACCCAATGGAAGTGTGTTTCTAGGTTTTGGAAAACCTGGACGGACACATTTGACCTCCTGAACTTTTGCTCCACAGCACTCTGCTGAGTAGATGTTCATGTATCACAAAGAAAGACTCCTTGCACACTACCTAGCATGACTCGGTAAAGCAATGTTAAGGGCATTTGAAAAAGGACAATCATGTTGATTTGCAGATGAGCAAAGCAAAAGCATATCAATAATTTTCAACTTCATTAATTTCCTCTGACTGAGAATTCTGTTATGCTCCAATAACTATATTACAAAATAAAACAATTGTCCTTTGATATTCCTTTGTGTAGGAAAAAGTGTAAAGAAAAAGAAAATAGGACAAACACCAAAATAATACAGAAACCTGCCCCACAAAGCCTAACGCAGCTCCATTAGACTTAACATAAGTGACCCTGAATAACCAGAGCTTGTTATGTGCTCTTGAAACTTCATGAATGTTCCAATCAAGGTATAATTGTATTCACACTTGAAGCCTGTAATTTGTAATGAATAGTAGACAGCTCAGGATGAAGCAGTTCAGGATAACATGAACAAATGTGCCGTCACACTGGAGCTATACACATATTTTATAACCATGATGTTGCCATGATGCTTGTCAGAGCTGCAGTAATTAAATATTAAGGCATTCGTTTACAATGAACCATCAGTATTGCTCCTGTATTTATTATTCATTTGCAAGTGAACTTCATCTTTTGAAAAAGTATGACTTCTTTGTTGGAAACCTTGTTTATAGCCAGGGCATGAAAAGGCTATGTTGACATTACAGTGTCAGCTTGTTGCTGAGGGCAAAGTCACCTTTATATAAAAGTGTTAAGTATTTTTGTGTGGTGGGTGTCACATTTGACTTTAATCAGAAGTAACAATCTAATTTCTAAACCTGAATGTTAAATGGATAATAAACCTTGAGAGAGAAACTACTGAGGAAGCTGGCCAAGGTGCTAGAGGGGCACAGACAAGAAAGCAAGGAATGCTCAGGGGGAAGAGAAATATAGATCATGCCGATAGGAATACCAATGCTCTTCTCCTCTGACCACGAGCTGAACATGAGAGTCGACTGTGGCAGGATCCAGTCCCCTAGGGAGATCCCCACCATGTCTCTCTGTACTGACAAAGAGGTGTGGTCCACTACGGACGAAGCTATATTCCTCAAAGAACTCGAGGTACCATGAAAGGATAGGATTGAGGCTGTCTTCAAACTAAATAATAATAATAATAATAATATATTTATTTTGTTAGCGCTTTTACAGGTGCTCAAAGACGCTTTACAGATATAGTGAAAAGAACAAGAAAAGAACAACAAATAAATATATATAGTTAAAGTTAAAGTCAAATAATACAAAAACAATCACACATTAAAAGCCAGATTGAAGAGGTGAGTTTTTGTGAGTTTTTTGAAGGTGGTGAGGTCATATATACAAATATCACCAATTTACTCAGAGTGAGGGTGCATGAAGGCTGGTTGGAGGAAAACCATCTACGAAATTGAAGAAGAGGTTAGCAACACACACAAAGGGAGCTAATTGAGCAGCATTTTTCATGTTAATTAAACAAGCTTCAGAATACTCAGAATTATATTTTATCTAAAACTGGCCGTTTCTAATCATCAGAAAAGCAAACATGTGAAGTGAAGAGAAGTACAAAAAAAAAGAAGAGTATTCAGGTTTTTTCCCCCCCGAGTAAATTATGAGAGTAACACCTACGTCACTTACGGGTGAAAATTACGGCCCCGCCCACTTTTTGGGGAAAACAACGCTGTCATTTGAATGGCGGTCATTACATTATTACATTACATGTTGCTTGTTAGATGCTTTTATCCAAAGCGACATACATACTAAATACTGTGGAGAATCCCCACAGGAGCAATTTGGGGTGAAGTGTCTTGCCCAGGGACACAACGACATGCTGACTGCAGCGGGGTTTGAACCTGTGACCCCCTGATCCCAACACCTATCCACTGCGCCACACGCCAGGTCAATAAAAATTCTGAAGTTTTTGCCAATCCGATCAGAATTTTTTGAAAACCGTGGATTTTTGGATCTTCAAAGAACCCGATTACGATGGCCAGTCAGGCAAACAATTATATTCAATCATTTAAAATCGACAATCGGTCTCGATATATGGTTAAATTAAAATCAGTAGGCGAGGCTGTAATTTCGCCAGCTGTTACTCTCATGAGCGAGGTGGAAAATAATACTTGTATCATGCCAAAAAGCTACTGTGTCGTTTATTGCACCTCAAACATGAAAACAAATCCAGAGTTACGTTTTTCTGTACTTCCTCTAAGAACAAGGGACAGTAAAAGAAGAGCTCTGTGGCTTCAGGCTTGATCGCCATTCAAATGACAGCGTTGTTTCCCCCAAAAGTGGGCGGGCCGTAAAGTGACGTAGATGTTACTCTCATCTATTCATGTAATTCTTTGCCTGACTGGCCATTGCAATCGGGGTCTTTGAAGAACCAAAAATCCACGGTTTTCTTAAATTTCTAATCGGATTGGCAAAAACTTCAGAATTTATATTGACCGCCATTCAAATGACAGCGTTGTTTTCCCCAAAAAGTGGGCGGAGCCATACTTTTGCCCGGAAGTGACGCATTTGTTAAACAAATGCGTCACTTCCGGGCAAAAGTATGGCTCCGCCCACTTTTTGGGGAAAACAACGCTGTCATTTGAATGGCGGTCAATATAAATTCTGAAGTTTNCGCATGCTGGCTCTTACAGAACCGACTCACTCCCATTGTGTGTATGTACAGCTCTCAACATGCCCAGACTTGGAGTGAAGTTCACCTCTTTTAATACTTTTCGTCTCATTCTGAAAGAAAGAAGTGAAATGTGCTAACGTGACGGCCATCTTGGTGTTGGTGACGTGTGTGAGACCAGAGATGTAGCTCATTGAGCGTTTCATACAAAAAAATGTGTTCCCATTGACTTTATTTATTATTTCCAAAATAAAGTCCCATGGAGCTCCCCCGGAAAGGGAGGGACTTACATGAGAGTAACAAATGCGTCACTTCCGAGCAAAAGTATGGCTCCGCCCACTTTTTGGGGAAAACAACGCTGTCATTTGTNACATCACTCCAAGTCTGGGCATGTTGAGAGCTGTACATACACACAATGGGAGTGAGTCGGTTCTGTAAGAGCCAGCATGCGGGACCGGCTTTACAAGGTTTCGGTGCGTAACACGAGTGTAATGTATAACGTTAATGTTCGCGACTCTGGGATTTGTAGTCTTTCTAGTTGAGTATTTTTCATAGTCTTATATTTCAACAGTTTTAAGACAAGACTTTTTTGACATGGGAATTATTTTTTAAGATTGACAAACATCATATGTGTAATTTGTGGCACAATTAAAACGGGATCGAAAGATAATCTTTCTCTCCCCATTGACTTCAATACATCATTTATCAGAAATAAGGTCCCATGGGGCGGAAGTAGAAGGGCGTGACTTCGCCTCTCTATACACTGTAGATAAACTCTGTGCTGCGATCTCTAGGGAGCTGTCCAAGGGCCTGAGGAGAAGAGAGCACGGCGAGGAGCACATGTCCGCAGTGCCGACTGCTGCTCTCTGCTTTTCTTTGGCTCTGCAACATTAGTCAGAACATACATCTCCACAGACATCACCGCTTTCAGACAGACCTCATCCTCCTTTGTTTGTCTGCCACATCCCACTCACTACACCAGTCAAACTGTGCTTTGACAAGGACGTGCGCAGAATGCTTTACAGAATCCTAAAATCCCCCAGTCGATTGTAATTGCATGCTACCAATGCTCAGTGCTTCTGCTGACTGAATTGTCTCTGATATTTCCATCATTCCGGAGCACAGACATTTTGTCAAAACAATTCATGAGATTCTGTTAAATGTCACAGAATAATGTGTTTCATTCCAATGACATAATCATTATAATGCCAAGCTGTGTGCTAAGGTGGAGCTGAGCGTGAAAGCTGTGGGGAGAGTATGCTGTTAACCGAAGCAGTTCTTCAGCTGCACACATTCATGAATCCTACCATCATGAGAAATCACATTCACTCAGCTTCAGCTTGCAAATACGAAGCTTTAAATCAGCTTGATACTGTAAGATCTTAGAGCTCTGACGCTACAGAGGGGCGCTTAGTACCACTGACTGTAAATATTGTACAAGGATTTCTATAGTGCATGTGTTGCAGTAGTGCTGTGTTTCAAAATCAACCCTGACACACAGTATACAATCTCACAACAGTCAGACCCTTCCTCCTTGTATTCTCAAAGTTATTTTCTGTTATAGATTTAAACAAGCAATGTCGTGATAAGAAATAATGCCTTCCGTTTCCCCTTTTGTTTTTGACAAAGAGTTAATTGTTACTGGTGTGTATGAGACTTTTGATTTTTTTTTTAAACGTTCAAAATCCAATATAATCAATAACATCTGGCAAATAAGCAATATACAGTAGATGTTACGCTAACCCATTCTTGGTTAAGTCTGTCCATTATCTGTGCCATTTCTATCATGTTTGTTAAACTTACAGTAGATCCCGTTTTGACTGCCATCATTCTTGGTTTCTGTCTTTGCATTTCTGTGTCAAATAAATGTGCGGGTTATTATTTCCATCCCAGTGTTTATGCCAAAGGCAGCAATAAAAAATGAAATCTCACGAGGGATTTGCCACAAAAAAGATTTAAAAATAGATCTAAATATATTGATGTAGCTCAGCTGTAAGGAATATGTGTGAGGTATAAAATAATACAGGTTTTTTTTTATTAACATGTATAAATGCGGTGTATTCAACTCAAACAGATGTAAAAAGCAAATTGGTAGAGTGTATCTTCTCTGTGTTTAGTGTGTGTGACACAGATTGCTGTTATGACCGTAGGGAGGTCCGTTTTATTTCGGGGGTGTGCTGGTCTGGCAGTGGTAGCCAAAGTGGACCACTGGTTCCTATTATCCACAGTGATACGAGCAGTAGCCTTTTGCAACCTCGCTGTAAACATTTTTACAGCCCTAGCTTAATTGAAATGTCACATCCACTGTAGCAATATACAGTCGACTTCCCTGCGAATTAAAATGGAATTAGGCTGGCAGATGTGGCCTTAATGGCTTAATCATGCCTTTACGTTTGCTCCAGTAAAATGCGACCACAGATGAATATTGTTTCAACTCTCACATCCATGAGTAATGCCTAGAAAACCATTTGAAATGTAGATTTGGAGACAGCTGCTCAGGGTACATTATAACTGGTCCATGAAGCATTATCATCTGACAAAAAGTCAGAAAATATCCTATGCAGGAAGCAGGCAGGTAAACATACCATTACATTCAGTGAAATGACCAGGCTCACCAGTTAAGTACTCTGTTGGACTCCCTTCACAGCTGCAGCTGAACTGCATGCTCTCAATGCTTAACGTCAACATTTAGTTTATCTCTGTGGTCTATCTCCAACTGCTCATTCCTTGCAAACATGCAATAACATTAAATACACAACTTACATATCTTCCCTATAGTACTTTGTTTTCAGTGTTTTGTATTAGTATACATGTGTTATGTATTGCTTAGACATTGATTTTCCTGTAGGGTCAAATGTGTATGTCCTAATCATCTTTGGCAAATACAAAAACATGATGTATAATACTAAGTATTACTTGTATGATAGATCCATAATGAAGAGTTATTTTTTAAATGTTTAGTGAAATAAGAGCAGTTTCTCTGAAAGAGCTTATGAGGTTGAGACTTAAGTCATGAAACCATTATAATACTATTTTGTGTGTACTGCTTGAGTAAAAAAGCAAGACATGAACTCAGTATTTTAAGTTTAAGCTACAGACAGATGCTTTGCAGGGGTAAGAATTTCGATCTGGGTTGCGCCGTGGGAAACGGTTCAATTTCTTCAGGCGATGTGTGTACATGATTACCTTTCTTAGTCTCTCAGAGGGCCATACCGGCCTCTCCTGTCTATACGCAGTGTGGTAGTACAGCAGCATCATCATATCGACTGCACATCCATATAGCGAATCTCTCGGTCCACTACATCCCAAAGGTGCTCTATAGGATTTAGATCTGGTGACTGTGGAGGCCATTTGGTGAAGTGAACTCATGCCATGTTCAAGAAACCAGTTGGAGATCATTTGAGCTTTGGGACATGGCGCGTTACCCTGCTAGAAGTAGCCATCATAAAGGGATGGACACAGTAAGCAACAATACTCAGGTAGTCTGTGGCCTTTAAAGGATGCTCAATGATATATGTTCGTCATTCCTACCTTATAGCTGAATAAAAACCTCCATGTGGATGAATCATCATTAAATTAACTGACACATATTGAAAAGGAGAAAGTTCCATTAGCACGCACCATTTGTAAATGTCTCGAATAAAAGCAGGCTCAATTGAGCAGCTTTTTGAAGGCATACAAATAACAGACAATTATCAATATCCCTTACTTGAAAAATGTGTCCATAGTCTCTTGATTTATAGTATTTCAACCCACCATCATACTCATGTCTATTATGAGCAAGTGAAAAAGGTTGGAGGGGGCAAGCTTGCTTCTAAATGGAGGACGATGTTTCAGCAAGATCTTTTTTGATTAAAGACAACTAACGCCTCTCAGTCTTCCCTCATTACCTAAACCCTGCATGAGATTTCCATGTAGCCCTCTAGATTGGTATACCTAGAGTATGTTTATCTTTCCTCTCCACCACCACACTACAGCCTTTCCCCCTGAAAGTGTAATACTGAGAATGAATGTGGAGAGACTAAATTAAGGGACCCAATTTGAAGCGGCACCACTTCACTGATAAGCTGTACCAGTGATCTGTGAGAGCACTCAGGGTCTGCTACATTATGACAATACAGAAGAATAAAGCAGATGAAAGAGAATAGCCTGGCAAGAGCAGAAATCAGATGGGCAGAGGGAAGGGGAAACACAATCTAAAGTCTAATTGTGTTATGCCTCACGGCAGCAAGGGAGTTCAGAGAGATACATTTTCTTTGCACACGTCGTTCAGCACAGTCCCTTCCCCGATGTGATCACATTCATTTCCAACCGGGCGCGGTGTTTCTTTTCACATTTTCACTGGGTGCGTCGATTGAAAAAAAAGTGACATGAAAAGCAAATGGGGAAAAACGTAAGCAGACCTATTAGGGTTGACCAGAAACATGCAGCACTGGCATTTGAGGCCGGGCATTTAAGCATGTTGGTTAGATGTGTCTGACACTCTACAGTCACTCTGTGTCATCCCTGCCCTTTGGGAAGAAATGTCACTTTGATGCCTCTAAGCATTGGGAGGCGATGAGGTGATTCAGTTAAATAAACTATTTTTATTTTCCTTTGTCCTTGTTTTTCTTGAAAATATATAAATGAGGTAAGACAGCCGGCTCATGGTGTAATATCTTGTGTCCCATATTTCTGTTTTGAGCAGTTTATGAAGAAGTAGATATTTTCTGCAAACAACTATCTCGATTGAATAAAACACTTAAACATTATAGTATATTTCTCAGACTATTATAAGTGAGGTAAATTCCTTCATCTTCTTTGATGTAAGTAAACATATCTTGTATTATTTTATAATGGCCACAATTGTATTATTATTATCTTTTCTTTATTCCTTCCACTTGCTGCAGTGCCTTTTCCAAAAATACTGCGTAGTCTGACCCAGAAGAGTAATCTGACATGTATCATCCATTACCCTGCTCACCATACTAATCACATAGTTACAAATATAGCATTTACCACATGTGTTGTGAGAAATTCCAGGCGGTGCAATGTTAAAAAAATCGAATTTGAATGATAGTTGAGAATAATAAACATGTTAATTTTCTGTGATGTATTATAAATTAGGGGGTAATTGGGCTTTCACTGTCATGGGACCTAAGCACTGGAACAGATGGTTCAATGACATCAGGCTTGCTAGCTGATAATCCATTTTTAAATACATTTTACTTTTCTCTCCAGGCCTGCAAACTCCAGGGGGGGGGGAAGAGGTGACGGTACTGAAAAGAGGGCCAAACTCACACTGTATCTTGACAACTAGCCAGACAAAGGAAAATCAATTGAAGAGGAGTGACACACGTTATTGTTTATTCCCTGCACACATAATCAGATGGATTTGTGTTGGCATTATACGAAATATTCACAATACTTCTTGTTGCTTGTAGTTTGTAACAGCTATGTACTAAAACCCACACAGACACCCACACTGGAGAGCCTCTCATAGTAGAGATGCTCATCTAGCTGCAACACAGGTGGCACCCACACAGGCTCTCTCATGTCCTGCTAGCTACTGCCAAAGCTCCAAGAGACTCTCTGTATTCCCAGCAGAGTCAAAATGACTCTAATGGCTGGTTAGCTTCTAGCACATGTCATTGATTTAATTTAAAATCTGAAAACTATGGCTCAGCGGTTTAACAGAAAAACAGTACTTATCGTTCTTTGCCTTGCATTTAACATTCCATTTAATTCACATTGTCCTATTAAAGTCCTGGCAACCCACCTAACAGATATGTTTAGATTGAGTTTTACATAGTTATATACAGTTATGCAGTTATAAGTACTCGGGATGCTGGGATTTCTGTAGAATGCCATGGTTTGTGTGGCCCTTTTGGCCATATTTAATTAAATATTGTACTATTCATAACTGACCTTTTCATCCAAACCAGACTTTAAGAACTGAAATAAAAAGGGTACAGCAGTAACACAATTATAAGAACATTTATACTGACATACCTGCTACCCAATGTCAGATGTCCATACACTGTCAGAGAAGCAAGGGAGTCCTTTAGAAAAGCTCCAGTGGGACTTTATTCACAGCTCACTTATTCCGGGGTCTGCGAGAAAAACAAAGAAACACAAATCAGAGCAGACATGGAGAGTGAGCTCAGGAGTCAGCCACTACAAATGCCCAGCGATCCACGATAAACATCCTGGAAGAAATGTCACTCCAAGGAAGAACATTAGCGAAGCCGCACCGGGCTAGCAGGCAGGAAAAGACCTGTATGACACAGGCACAGAATCTTTCTCCTTGCTTGGTCAACTTGATCATTGTTCTGCCTAAACAGCTGCCTGAGAATGGCTCATTACACCAGCATTTGGATCGGGGGAAGACAAGCGAGTAACATATGCAGGGCTCATGCCATTCAGAGGAGGGGTGCAGACTTGGACAGTGGATGTCCTCGGCTGATTGACACATCCTTAAAATGGCAACTGGCAATAGTTTAAAAGCAATACGTTAGATCAACTGACACTTATCTACAGACGGGCATTAATGGCGGTCATGGCAATTTAAATGTGCCTGTGCTTGCTATGGTTCTCTGATGAAAGTATTGTTCATGGAGTAAAAGACAGAAGCACATAAACTGGTAACTGAATGCAAAATATCTACAGAATACGTGAAGCAAGGATTTACTGGTTCTTGTTAACACGTATATATCTAACCAATGAGCTGCACTCTTGATCTGTGAAAGTATTTAGGCTCGTCTCTCAAGCTGCCAAAACTACATAGACACTATAATGTGAAAAAACAATTCAAAGCAATACATTTGAAGTGATAATGTGCTATTGCTGTGCATGTTTGCGTCTAATATCTGCGCTGGAAAGGAAATATAATCTACCTTGAAGGAAGCAAATGTTTAGTGATGAAACCCAATCCATGGCAGTTGATGGTAAAAGCAGTACCACTTTACAATAAGACTACCTGTAAGAAGGATTCATAAAGGGTTTACAATTAGGTTATTAATTAGTTTGTAAACACTTGATTAATCATTAAAAACCATTTATAAACCAGTTCTAACATAGTTTTCACACATCAACACAGGCTCACTATTTGGTAAGATGACTAAGCCTTATATTGGCTACTTAGCGAGAATCAACTCAGTGAGCAACAGATACCAAGGATGCTGGCTGATGAAGAAGACAAAGTAAGCTAGGTAGCCAATATAAGGCTTAGCAGTACAGATAAATGTGGGCTCACTATTTGGCAAGCAACCGGTCACAGTTGCCCTGTTTATCTCATGTCTTATAAAAGCTTGTTAATGATTTATAAAGTGTTCACAAACTAATTAATAAATGAATTACAAATTATTCGTAAACCCTTTATAAGGGTAGTCTTATTGTAAAGTGGTACCGCAAAAGCATACTGAATACTAAGATGCTGAAGACAAGGATAGCAATATGACTGTGATGGGTAGGTAGAATTTCAACGCATATGATGGCTGAGTGTTCTTTCTTAGAGTGTAATGAGAGCCGTCGGCTAAAATATTTTGTTGGTCTGTTGTTGCCAACGTGGCCGGCCAGAACCGACTGCGTGCTGGCACCATTCATGTTCAAAATGATGTGTCCACTGGGTTGTGAAAGCTAACCGATTAATACATTACATTGACTGGAAGAGTTCTGGACTGTGCGGCAACTCAAAACACATGATGAAGCAAAAACTAGTATTTGATAATGCAGTGTAGTGCTGAGTGGGACAAACGCTTTGATGTCACTGAACCTTTCAAATAATAAGTGCCCCATCAGCTCAAACCAGGGATTAGTTCTGTTAAAGATTGTACTAGAACAATTTAGAAATATTATTTTGCTGATTCACCATGTCTGTCTGTCCGTGTGTTTTTTTGTCTCTCGTTATGTAAGTATTGTTTTCCTGTTGATGTGTTTTTGTCAACACTAAACAATATGTGACCTTCCTTCACATACAACTCTTGACACTTTACCTCAGCCACAACGCAAACTCTATAGGCATTACATTAATGCACACAATGTTCAAATATTGTTCAAATGTTGCTTACTGCGCATATTTCATATTCTATAATTCACTGCATTCTATTTCGCTGTAAATTACTGCTTTATTTTATAGTTATCTATCTATATTTGTTTACAGTCTTCTTAATATAGTTCCCATCTGTGCATTTTTTTTAAAACGTGTAGCTTTATATGTTATGCCTGCACCATGACAGCAAGTCAAATTCCTCGTACGTGTGAACCTACCTGGCAATAAACCTGTTTCTGATTCTGAACTCAAGATGTCCATGTCTTCATAAAAAATAACAGAGTGAAGTCCATGAGATGAAAACATAACAGATCAAGCCACTCCCATCCAAACTTAAACTGGATATATATGAGGTTATGAAACTTTTGGAATATGTATGCCTCAGAAACCCCAGTGCCAGCAGAAATGTATTCACTATATCAAGGTTCAGCAGTACCAGCTTGCACAGTGATTCCCCTCGCTAAGCCACATTTGAGCCACTTAAATAAGCCATATCTACTGCAGCTCCGAATTTAGTATACTTTCACATGTGATATGTTTTCCTTCAACTCAAATTGTTTGATGCACACCCCTGGACGTGCGAGCAGTGGCTGCTGACACCTAAGAAATGCTCACCTCTTCCCCCGACTTACCACGCTGCTATTTTCATCCCACCCACCGATCAGCCTAATCCACTGTTGGAGGATTTGTGCGCTGCGGTACAGAGCAATTGTGCTGCGGCAAAATGAGCGAGGCTTAATTGGAGCAAAGACTTAATGAGGATCCCTTGAGGATTATCATCTGTGGCTTAGAAATGGCCCAGGTAGCGGAAGACACGGTCAAAAGGATCAGCTAACAGCTTTCTAAATTGGAGTGACAGTGCTGAGCTGCACTGTGCCAACAAATCTTTACTTTTTTTCAGGGGGGTCCTTAAAGAGAGGTGAACTAAAGCGGAAATCTCCGAGGAAAATATGTCTGCAGGTCCAAACAGCCTTCAGCTGCAGCAGGATGAAAGTGATGGAGCACTTAGTTCTGTCTCTAGATGTGTTCCTATGTTCTGCTGTGTTTACGCTTGAATTGATTGTAAATCAATACTTTTTTTTTTAACTACATTAACTATTTAATATTTTGTTGTGATGACTGAAACAATTGTGTAATTCAATGTGTCTTACAGCTTTCTTTAATATAATAGGAGGCACAACCCCATGGGAACATGATGAAATCAGTGCACATTTTTATGATATATTTTATAAATTATTTTGTTTTGGATGATTCAATTAATGTCAACAAGATGTCAGAAATGTTAAAAAGTGTGATTTCACAATCAGGTTATATCATCAACATATTTTTGTTTGACTGAAAGTATAAAATATTAAACATGTCCGTTCAATATTGCGTATAAAGAAGGACATGATGACATTTCACAATTTGGAACTGTTTGAGAAATGAAAAGAACAAACATCTCTTTATTATTATAATATATGTTGATTACTTTGTTGACAGTCGACTCATCCAATAGAGACTTTTGTAGTCTGAATAGTTTTAAAATATTTTGTTATGGGAAGTTTGCTGATTTCTACTAAGAAGTAAGCACTAAAGTAGTGAGGGAAAGGGTCCAGAGGTGAAGTGAACCTTTCACTCGCTCTCCAAGCAGTCTATTTCTCTGAAAACCCCATCTTCACTTGACAGCCACAGATCAGAGATGAGTGACCAAGTTGAATGCTTAGGCTCTAAAGTCAGATCAATTCAATCTAGAAACTGTCCTCGCCAGGAACAAAAGGCCACTCTGTCAACAAGGCTCAACTCACTTCAATGCGTATTCACTGTCTTTTTGTCCTTGTTACGTAAATACTTGACGCTTTCAAAGTCCTATTTTTATAAAAGTTTAACAGGTAGAATTCTCAAATTCTAAAGCAGTTCAGTTTATTTAAATCATGTCGATTTTTCACTTGTTTTTTTATGTTTCGATATTTTTTGTTCACCTTTCACTTCAGCCCTACTGGCTATAAAGGTTTGGTGCCTTTCAATCTCTGGCTTGTTAATGTAAGCCTATGAAGAACACATTCCCCAGTTGGACTTGTGACGATACTTCACATCCTCCGTCATGAATTATTCCACATTTCAATTCTGTGGGTTTCAATGTCTGAACCCCGACTGAAGAAAGGTCTGGAGTCATCACCGCAGCAGCGTTACTCAGCCCACACCCAGCAGCCATTTCATTAAGTAGCTAAAAGTGAAGGGCAAGTCGAAGGCTGTGCATTCAGCTCACTTGATGACACAAACATGCAGAAGCAGGCTTTTAGGCACAAAGCATTGATCCGAAGCTCAATGAAGTTACATGCACAATGAACATTAGCACTACTGACAATTATGTATTTATGTATGTCCATCTATGTTCTTGAATTGATTGAAAATACTTTTCAAATTTAAAATCAGCATTTTTTTAATAGATTTGATTGTGGGTGCATGCTTAGTGAGAATAGGAGTTATTCGTGCAATTTAATTGAACAGTTATCAGATGTTGGGGAAACTGTACGTAGATGTGACTAAGTTGATACAAATCTGTATTCGAATAAATGCAGTTTCCCCTTAAAATGTTTGCTTTCGGACAGTTTTATTGATTTACATGTTGGTATAAAGTATAAAATGCATTATTGATTCAATTCATATAATGTCTCTCTTGCTTTAGAGTGACTGAAATGTAGAGCTATAAAATTGAATATTATGGTTAGTAAAGTAGTACAATGTTACAATGACATTTGTGTTTGTTTTTCTTCCTTTGTTTGTTTGTGTTCCTTTGTTAGTGAAATTGTTCTACTTCAAAGATGGGGATCGTAAATTGAATGCATTTTAATTGGTACTTTCACACTCCAATCTTAAACTATGGAAATATTTAAAGATGTATTGTTTTGAAAAAAAGAAATGTCATTGTAGATTACATTCCAATGGAATTAATTTGCATTACTAAAACAGAAAAAACTGCCTGGTGCGGTTGATGTAAATGTCAACATTCTGCATATATTGGCTCTTTATTGGAAAGTGTATCTCAGCTTCATGTACATGTAGAAACGCTGCCAGCCTCCTATCCATATTGCCTGGAGTTGCATTATAAAAAGTGTTAACAACCTCCCCCATCCTCCTTTTCATCCGTCTCTCTTCAAAGAGAATAAAACAGAAAGGAGGAAAAGCTAATTCAGCTCTTTTACTTTTACTATACACAAAGTGAATAGAATAGACAGTAAAAACATGGCGATGAGTTCAAAAGGTCACTGAAATGTCAAAAGAGAATGCAAAAACGTCTGGGTCAGAGGTATCTCTTTGAGATATACGCGCACAACTTGGATGAAACAAACAAGGAAAGGGTGTCAGGAGAGTATCAGCGCATAAACAGACGGAGAGGAAAAGATGAAGGTAAATACACCTGTCAGACTAGATTAATAAAGAGACAAATAAATAAATAAACATTTAAAAGTAAAAGGGGATTTTGCAAGAGGCAGTGAAACATCAAATAACAGCCATTGCGAAATAATTGAAAAGACTGGAATAAAAAAGACTTGTGCCTTTGGCTCATGCTGAGAGCTCAGTGACCGCCACAGTGTAATGCTGCGTGAGTACTTCCCTAAACAAAGCTTTATTGCATCATCGCTTGCAGCACACAGTGTCTGAGTCATTCTCCAACAGTGTCTAAACCTTGGGACTTTGTTTTTAAGAGGCAAATTGTGAATAATTTGCAGGAAAAATGTAAAAAACTGGAGTCCGCCCCCGGCCTCTCATGCCTAACACAAGAGTTATAGAACAAAGTGTCAAAAGCTACATTCAAGCAGTTCTTCTAATTAAACAACTAAAGTACTTTTTTGTCTTTCAGAATTTGATTAACGCCAAAAGAAGGTTTTTGTTCCGAGAAGACAAGAGATGCTCGACTATTAGTACAACCAGAGCATTTCTTAATTCCTCCCGGTTCTGAATGTGAACATGTCAAACAGTGCTGCGTTCTCTGTGATCTAAACATCCGAAGAAGAGCTAATTGTTATTTAAACTTCAATTTCACACTCTGCTGTCTAGAAAAAATGAACACACATATTAGTGCTTGTAACTAAATCATTTAATGGCTAAATAAAGCTGCCAGAGCTTTGAAAAACGATGTCCCACAAAAACATCCCAGTCTGCCTAAGAATAAATTGAAGAAGGCCATTTTGGATGAATTATCGTCATGTATTAGGAATGGCCATTTGATCTTTTTTACAAACCATTAGTAATTACACAAACATTGATAAACTAGAGACCTGGGATCACACCCACTGGTAAATCAAATTAGGCCAAGAGCGTAATAATTGTGTGTGTGTGTGTATGTGTGGGGGGGGGGGCGACATAAACACCTGGCAAAGACCTCAATAGTGTCTCTGTAGCAGTTTTTACCACAATATAGGATCACATTTTGTAGTGATGAGGCATACACACTAACAAGCTAAAAATAATACCAGCGTTGTTGTCAAGGCTCATATTTGCCATTTCTTTCATTTAGAATATTTGTGAACATCATGGACAAGCAGGTATTCCCTTCAATGAAAAGAAACAATGTGGTGCAGTAAAAGAGTATTGATTGGAAGACTTGTTTAAGGCTTTTCTGAATGTAATGAGGCAAACATAAATAAAAATATCACATTACCAATAACGAGACAAAACTAAAATTGATTCAAGATATAAAAGGGAGGTTAAGGCTCAGGGGGGCGATGCACTGACTTACCAATCATAGGGTCAGTGGTTCAATTCTAGCCCCTGCAGTCATGTCACACGTCGTAATGTCTTTGAATATCAAGTCCAAAAATACTCCATAGGCATGTCTACAGTACATGAATGGTTTAGGCCCAAAATACATACAGTAGTACCTGGACACAAAAACATGCGTCTTTAAAACAGTGTCTACTGGGACTTTTAATGACGGGGCTCAGACAGGTGTATAAACAAGTCTATCCTACATTAATTATCTGCTTGATTGGAAGTGACAGCAGATGAGCAATTAGATGTCATTAGCACAGATGAAGTTCCCGGACAAAACAACAACCTTGTATGTTTGTTTACATTTAGAATGTATAAGAGTTAGCGCTGAGCTTCAGTCGGCAATGTTAAAAACAACAGACAAGGCAGAAATCTAGGTTTAGTCATGGACTCTGACCTGAGTTTCAACAGTCACATTAAAACAGTTACTATGTCAGCTTACTATCACTTTAAGAATATATCGAGGATTAAAAGACTAATGTCACAGCAGGATTTGGAAAAACTTGTCCATGCTTTTATCTTCAGTAGACTTGACTACTGTAATGGTGTCTCACTAAAACATCTATTAGAAAGCTGCAGCTGATTCAGAACGCTGCTGCTCGAGTTCTCACTAACACTAAGAAAGTGGATCACATCACTCCTGTTCTGAAGTCGTTACACTGGCTTCCTGTGTGTCAAAGAATAGATTTCAAAAATTTTTTGAAATCTATTCTTTGACACACAGGAAGCCAGTGTAACGACTTCAGAACAGGAGTGATGTGATCCACTTTCTTAGTGTTAGTGAGAACTCGAGCANGGGGTCGGATTAGAATTTTTTCTAAAGGGGGGTTCGTTTAGCATGAAACACTTGAAATAACTAAAGGACAAGTTAGAGAAAGAAAGGGAGGTGATAGAAAAATAATTTCTGCTAAAAAGTGAGCAATGATTGAGAGTCAGAGCTAAACATTTCAGATGTGTGTATCTCACACAGCACTGTCACTTTTATTCATGTATCTTTGCTTTTAAATGAGTGTTTTTAACTGTCATTTCATAATATGTTTCTTAGGCTCTTAATGCGTTTCATTTTTGTAAAGCACTTTGAATTGCCTTGTGTTGAAATGTGCTATATAAATAAACTTGCCTTGCCTTATAGATTTGTACATGGTCTGCAAACCCACCCTACCAGTTTTGATAGAGATATTTCTTGACTGATGTTTACAGCCTGCTACTATTTTGGAATTCAGAATTATTTGCAAAGTGCACACTGCAGTGCTGAGATGCAACATCCCTTTGTAGTCAAATATTCACTTGCCTTTCCGCCCAGCAGATTCTGAGAAAACTGTTTGTGTCTCTTTGTTTTTCTTGGTGTTTGACATTCTTCACCAGTGACTCGATTACATTAGCTGGAACTAACTGTCTGTGGTGAGCTGGAAAGCTCTCTAAACCTTAACATCTTCCAACAGTTTAAAAAAAACATGTGGACTGGCTCTCGAAAGCTGAGACATGCAGCACAATGCAATCCTACATTTCCATAAGACTCCTTTCTCTCAATCTGCTTCCATGAAATCCTTTTTGATCATGTGCAATCCCTACTCAAAAAATACCTGGCTGCTGACCACTTTTCACACACAAATGTCCGTTTGGCACAGGGAATGCAGCAGACATGATTCTGCTTAACATTTCCAAGCCGGACAAAATGGGCTAAGATACCAGCTGTTAAGCATGGGCAGGCTAATCAGTTTAGCAGAATGCTGAGGATTATGCAGTCAGAAAAGAGTTGTTGTTCTAAACACAATATACTGCAGAGGACAACACATCTGCTGCTGTTTTCGTTATCTGAGCTATTTTCTCTTGTTCATTGTGGAAGCTCGTCTTAGCATTGTTATTTGCTTGCTGCTGTTTACCACAGGCCTGTTGTGAAGGAAGTGTCCAATTAACTGTGGATTTGGTGGCATGGGCTATCACATCAGGGTTCCCAGAGTCTCACGTCAACTGTGCACTTGTGTGGCAGGGTGTGAGGGCTTTAGGCCAGCAGTTCAAATCACTTCCCTCGGCTAAATGTACTGCATAAAGCATTGCATGTCTGCATGTGGTAAAAAGAAAGAGACAGAGAGAGTTTCAGGGAGAATAAGGATACAATGGTCTGTAAGATAGGGTTTCCTTTGCAAATAATACGATAATATACATTAATGAATATAATCACAATAAAAAAAAAACCTGCACAAAGATATATAATTCCTTACATTTCAGACTGTATGTAATGTCAAATGATTACCTAACAGTAGAAGCATGGCATGCCTTTTTATGTTATATCTATATTTTAACTCCACTAATGTCTATAATGTGTTGCTTTATTAAAATAAATCAGACATGATACAAGTGTTTTAGCTGATACTTTAACCCAAAGCAACATATACAGTATATGTAAGGAAAGGCAAGTTTATTTATATAGCACCTTTCAACAAGCAATTCAAAGTGCTTTACAAAAATGAAAGACAAAAAATGGCATTTAAAAACAGTCAATACAAAACAAAGATAATAAAAATAAACATTAACGGTCCGTCCACACAGCAGCGTTAAAAAAATCTTCCAACGTATTCACTTTGAATGAGGTGACCATTAGCGTGGCGTGGGGAAAAAATTAGGGGAAGCCAATAACACGTCCATTCTTTTGGGTCGGGGGTGTGGTGGTCAATGTAATAACGTAACCTGATGAGTGATTACAGCACCCGGTATCATTTTACACACATTTGTATCATACAGATGCAGGACTTACACACGCCTGTTATCTGACCGACAGGTCCGCACGCACTCTCCAGCCCAAACTCTAATAAGAATTCATTCACAAACTAAATCAGGAGACCTTTAACGTTTTACGTCCGATTAGCACCTTTTTTCCTCGCTGTACACAGCTCAAGTTTGAGCATTGGCCTGTCATCAGATTGTATTTGTTGTTGCTGCTGTAGCGGAAGTTTAGTACAATTATTTTTGATTAAAAAACAATACATGAATAAACATTAAAGAAAAATACATGAAAAAAAGTTACAGTGCAGTTTAAGATGTGGATAGTTCACACAGAAGTTCCACTTTACTGATGAACACAACGGCTCAGTTTCAATTAAAAGCAGCGACAAAAAGAAAAGTCTTCAGCCTGGATTTAAAAGTAGTCAGAGTTGCAGCGGACCTGCAGGTTTCTGGGAGTTTGTTCCAGATATTTGGAGCATAATAACTGAGCGCTGCTTCTCCATGTTTAGTTCTGACTCTGGGGACAGAAAGCTGACCAGTCCCTGAAGACCTGAGAGATCTGGATGGTTCATCATTTAGCAGGAGGTCAGAAATGTATTTTGGGCCTAAACCATTCAAAGTCTTTATAAACAGCAGCAGTATTTAGAATCTATTCTCC
>NW_011369945.1:4836422-4851080 GCF_000735185.1 Notothenia coriiceps
AGAAGGCAATAAGTAATTATAGATGCATTATTTTCTCAGTTTTGAGGGTTTTGAGACAAAGAGAGACACAGCCGTCGCTTGAACACAGCTGTCTCGCCACATTTGCACTAACATTATTTAAGATTGCGTGGGCGCGATAACACTCAACATTGATGGACATTACCTAAAGTGGACCTATCATTTTGCTATCATATATATAAATTAAATCTATATAAACTTTATTTCTTGGCGGTGTTGATTCTTATGATAATAAAACATTTCTACTACTAGGCTTAATAGTCCATCACTATTTACAGACTGCGAAACATATTCTGTTTTGTATTTGAATATATTGATAGCTTGATGAACTGTTTCTTGTTGGGGTGTACAGAGTCTCTCCTGAGTACTTTTCCATTCCTGAGCTCGAAGTGAAGGCAGTCATTGTTTAGCTGTTCTCTCTTTATACACAAAAAATATAATACCCAAAATAAACACATGCATAAAGACCCAGCACTGTTAGAATGTTAATTTAACCCAACCAGCAGATGCGCACCACAACTTATTTAATTTGAAGTGTATCACAAAGAGCCACTTGCGATGTATTTTCCGACTTTAAGTCTAGTAAGCTATTCACTGATCTTTAACTTGAGGGTTTTATGACCACCAAGTTCCTGTTCCTCTGCGAGCAATGAGTCTGTATTCTGCGCTCTGCTTTGTTCCACTGATTCTACTTTACCTAGCTAGATCTTACCAACTCTATCATTACCAATCAACAGCGATTCTTATGTATCCCGAGGCACAGCTGGTGTAACGATGCTGCAGCTCCACCGCGAGCGCTTTTTCAGTCACAAACAGCTCAGCTCGTCCAATGACATCCTTCTGGGCTCATCTGCCCGCCAATGACTGGGACATCATTCCCCACACACACATCTACGACAACACAGTGGAGAGTTCCCATATAGGCGGGGCACCACACAACAGCACACACACACACACACACACAACACACACACACTTTTCTGAGTGTCCAGAAAGCATCAAATATAATCAGGCTCCCGTGTGCAGCCCCGTTTTGTAGAGATTTGGGTCTATCAACAGCACACAACGAGCGAGCGAGAGTACTAAGGAAGACGAAGAGGTTATGCTCGCCTGTTGTTTGTCCCCGTGACACATCAGCCTACAAGGGGGGTTGCGCAGACAGAGCAGCACACCATAAACTCCCCACAATCTTATACGTACTAAAAACTGCACAACACATAGACAACAAAGACTACAAAATGCAATTTTGCATGATACAGAAACAACGAGAAACCAATGGCTACCCTTTTGTATATGTTATAGAGTATAGGCAGTCATGTAGCATCAGAGGATGCGCAGGAAGCCAACGATGTACTTCCATATGCATGCTACGCTGTATGTGTTAGTATCTATGGCAGATTAGATATTTTCTTCACTCTTCACGATTATCGTGACGAGTGGCCTTCTAAGCGAGTTTTGGCAGTCGCGAGTCCCGTGGGAAGAGCGTCTGAGGAATAGCCACCTAGTACTATTTTTTAAGATTAAGAGATTCAATGTATCAAAGTGTTTGTCCGTAATTTAGTATTATGCATATGGTGCACATCTGATCTCAGTTCTTATTTTTCGCGTGCTCAAGGTTCTTCTAGGAATAAGAATAGAATGATTAGTAATATGAAATCCTTTAATATTGATTTTGTACATTAAACTAACACAAGCACATGTTTGCATTTTATTTTTCACAGTAATTGGTGATATTATAGTATCTATATTTACTGCTTGTCCTACACGTTCACAGCTTCTACAACATACATTTCAGGATCTTAAGTGATCATATAACGAAATTCACAACGTCTCTTGGTATCAAAACCCTGAAGAATCGTGGGGGACTTCTAGGAACGCAAGTACTGATCTTGATTTTTAAAAGATAGGAAAATTAATTCAAGCCTTGAGACAATACACTTATGGTGTTATCTTTTTGAATGAGCTCAATGAGTATGCTTCTCGTCACAATGAAGATCAATAGAAATTGCGATATTCGCTGTAAAAGTCGACAGCGCACAGCTTTGTAAACGTATCTCATAACCAATCCTTGTTTTTATGGTGCCGATATCAGGCCTGACATCTACCTCAAAAAACTTTGGTGCCACTGTACCAGCTCACACAATTTGCATCATTGTTGCTTACTCCTTTTGTGCGCGAGAACCGCGACATGACAGTGATAGTCCAGGAACCTAAAAAGCTTAAACTGAGTATATTAATACTAAACTCTAAAACAGCAGCTAACAGTGGAAGGGGATAACATTATGTCTTTGGTGCCAAGGTAACATCATTGTGTTTTCTATGAGCATGGATGAGATGCTAGATCTACGATTCGACGCTCTGTCTGTCAATAGTGTCCCAATGCAGGGTTAGCTATACCAGTCGAAAACGACACGAAATTCTAACCGAGAGATTATTACTGAAGAGAGCACTCCTGTTTCTCGCATTTTACTCATCGTACTCTATTGTCATGTCCTGTTGTCACTCCCTCTCTTCGAACACTTAAACTTATGTTGCTTCTTCGCCCTCCAAGTTACGACTTTCTCCTTTTTTCCACTTCTCTTCTCGCTTTCATCTTTTATTCAGAGCTCTATTCCTAGGGTGAAAAGTGATAGATTTCTACAAACTTTTAACAACAGAGCAAATGTGCGGATCAAACTTTTGCGAGAGCACATAAATAGGTATTGAAAGTGTATGCACTACTCGTTTCTCTGATCCGAATGATGAATATGTCTCATCCACGACCCAAGCACATAGCTCATTGTAAAAGGAACCAAAAGTCATGCTGACTGAAAGTCACATGAAAACGCAGCCTACTGTGTCTTTCTCTACAATAACCAGCTATACTGTCCAAATCCTGGTCGCTCAATAACTAGCTAGTTATTGCCAGGTCTTAACAGGAGAGTGAGTTGGTTTCAGTGTGAGATGTGCTTCATCTCCTCTGGGTGCGCGCCCGCTTGTCAGTCCAGGGTTTTTGTTATCTCCTACTCATTTTTAGTCCTACGCCGCTTGAGGTCTTTCAGAAAAAAGGGCAGGGCTGCCGGTTTTGGCCCCAGGTCAACTACAGAATTTTCTTTAAATTTGAAAAATGAACTGAGACTCACAGCTAATGACACACTTGCAGTTTGAGTGCATATTTTGGTTTCTTTTTCTGATTATGTTGGAAGCATCTGCCATGTTTGGCTGTGTTCATTTCAGTAGTGGGGAGCGAAGGCATTACTAGCATTGCCATCCATTATCAGAAACAGTAGGACTAACTGCTGAACAAGCGCAGTCTTCCTGAAATCACATCTCGTTAAAGAACCATATCACAAGCCTGTTTGAGGCAGTTATGGATTTAAAAGATGGATGAAACCATGACATGATGGAAATACTTCACACCATATCTTCTTTTATGAGATCATGAAATGTTTGTCGAATATATACTCTGTAAATGAGCAAGAGTGAGTGATGGAGACACAAACATGTAAAGTTAAGGTGTTCGAGGAGCAATGTGTCACGTCCTCATTTAGATCTCTGACTGAACAGGCACCTATGTTGCAGGATTCAAGGAAAAGATCAGCCCTCAACTCCAGAATAGTTTCCCCCTTCACTGTGCTGCTGATAGAGTTTAGTTTAAAGCCCTTTAAGCTTTTAGTTCCTCACATTTTGGTCTTTAGAGCAAAGAGGTGGAGGTGCGTCGATGAATTATTTACAGAGCATCAGAGTTAAGATAACAAATGCTTCTGAATTCTAGACAGACTGGTGCCACCAGGGTTATACAGGCTTTGTAGTGACCTGTGTGTTAGAGGGCTTAGAGGCAAAGAGTAGAAAATCCTGTTATCATTTATTCTATCCTGAAGGGCATTCATTCAATATTTAAAAAATATATATTCTCAAGCGGTGTTGAGCCAGATATTGTATGTATCTCTGAGAAGTATGTGTTTGGGATCTCTATTCCTCTTTTTTAAATGCACATAGTTAAAGGGGACCTATCATGCCAAATGCACTTTTGTACGTCTTTTATACATGAATATGTGTCCCCGGTGTGTCAGGGAACTCACCAAGTGTCAGAAAACACAACCCTCTCTCTTTTCCTCCATACCCAAATCTCTAAAAACGGGGCTGCAACGGAGCTGATTAATATTTGAATTTTTCTGACGTCAGAAAAGGGGTGCTCCGCCTATATGGGCAACTCTCCACCTATCAGGGGAATGAGAGACCGCTCGAAAGCGCTGGAGACGCTGTAGTACATATGCCAGGCCTGTAGGTGGCGCTGTAGTCTGCTACAAACGCAGAATCAGCATTTGCAAAAACAGGGCTGGAATAGAGCAAATAGAGCGAAATGAGGCATGGCTAAAGTGCATGATCTGTTTGGTATTTTGAAAAAAAAACTTCACAGACATGTTTTATATAGGCATGGCCCTACAATATATGTTTCAAATATAGCATGATAGGTCCACTTTAAGTTTACCTTGTCTGTCTAGGACTTTTTTGGTATCCTCCGTGAACCAGGGTCTTGAAACCAAAACGGCATACGTAGGGGACTTCAACCCCAATACACAAAGGGGACTTTAACATGAACAAAAGCATTCATCATGGTGCCTTTTTCTCCTGCTGCCTATCACTTACACTTTGAGAACTCAGTCTTAAACCAGCAAACTGATAACAAAAAACGAATGAAACTGAAACAGGGCACTTGAATCATTTGGATGAGGAACAGGCTATTTCTCCTAAGACATAAATGGTTAAGAAGTTGTACTTGTTTGGTAGCTAAAGTTTCTGTTGGGGAACAAATCCTCCCCAAAAGGGTTTTGAATATGACTAAGTTGCAAAGCATCTTACTCTCCAGTGCAGCGTGAATCTGCCTTGTTTTGTGTGGCTTAAATCTGTATTTGTTGCACAATGAGCTTTGAACAGTGTCGTCAAGTAAATGTTTAATTACTCAGTGACTTTATCAGATTATCAGTGAGTCAATATTTACAGTATTGGCTATTTCAATTTCATAAAGACTATAGAATAACATACAAGTGTGGACATAGTAATGGGTTGCTGCTAAGCAGTTGATGCAAAGTAATCAGTATAGATTTTCTGCTGGAAATGAAAGGCAGAATATCTAAACGGCGAAATGTTGTTACCTCTACTTTTGAACAGGAAAACACACAGTGTAGAGTCCATTAGTGTTATCAAGCACTCAAGTGCCTCTATCTTCATATTAAGGAAGAGTTAAGCATCACAATGAGGTCCACATCGACTCATCTACCTTTTTGGAGCCCGCAGCTGAAGGTTGACAAACAGCATACTTATATACACATTAAATTCAAATTAAATTCAAAACAATGTATGATTTAGCACTGTGAAAGGAAATAAAATCAGAGCATTTTATCTTTCTTGATACCTGAAGCATTTTCTATCAACTCAGAGCTATTCTTGTGAACATTTAATTTCATGGGTGAAGGAGATGCAGATGGGAAACTGGTTTCTGGACAATTAGAATTATGTTATTATTCAAATAAATCTGCCTTTAAGTAACACCTCGGTGTGCGTCACAGAAGGTTTTTGACAGAATTTGACTGCAAACAACTGCTTCTCAGTGAATAATAAATGTTCCCAGAAAACAATCATCAAATTCAGCGTGTCACTGTGCATGTGAGCCTGTCACTGTGAGCTCTGCGCTGCCGTGAGTTATTCTTCATCGGGGTGGCTGTGGCTCAGTGGATACTGTGCTGGACTTCGAATCAGGGGATAGCAAGTTCGAGTCCCACTGCAGTCAGCATGTAGTCGTGTACCTGGGCAAGACACTTCACCCCAAATTGCAACTGTGGGGATTGTCCACAGTACTGAATGCATGTAAGTCGCTTTGGATAAAAGTGTCTAACAAATGACATGTAATGTAATGTCATCTAAATGTATGACTCTGCCGCTCTCATTGGTGTGACCCATGAGCAATTATACATATCTACTTTTATCATATTTCATCTGTTTCATGCATATCCCCAGCCTTTGCACTGTGCCCTCAGGAATGCACTGTTTGTTTTGTATTCAAGTTTCTGAATGTTTCTTAAAATTTGACTTGGTCTGACTCAGGCCTACAGTATGAATTAAGTATTAGTTTGTCGGCCTCCACAGCAATGAGAGGGATGGGTTTGAGTCATGCAAAGAAATACAACTGCATCACGTAACACAGTCATTGGTGTTATTTCTAAAATGTAACTTTATACATATATATGTATTGTCTTAAAATAAGCTAGAAAATGTCTTGTACAGAGTTGACGGGCACCAATGCAATTATACAAGATAAATGTGTTATGTTTTGTATATAAACAATACTCATGTATTTAGTCCATCGCTTCTCATTACAGTGCATGTTAGAGGTACAATATATCATTGTCTGCCACATGCACGCTCTTAATCAAAACAATAACATAATACAGAATTTGGCAACATAGAGGTTCATGAGCGTTTGTCATTGTAGGCAGTTTATCATGAATAGGATTGTTCATTGTTTTGGAGGTTTTTACTGGGAGTCCTGGAAAAGTTACCAAACTGAAAGAAAAAGGACCTAGTAAAAGCACTACATAAAAAGAGTTTCAGGTTTGTACGGTATGCGTTTCCCGGGGGACCAAGGAGAGATGTTTGGAGTTAAACAGTGCATCATCAAAATGTGGCCTGGATCTGGAAAAAAGTGAATTACCGGTAATGTCAGCTTCTGAAAGACAACCAGCATTCACATGTGCAAAGACAATACATGTGAACAAATAACAAAACACATTAATTTGTTTTATAGAAATCCATACCCTTATTAAAACAAAAATGTTTTCCTCTAGTATATATAGGCCTGTCGCGATAATCGATAAATTGACTTATCGTACGATAAATAAAAATGGACTCGATAACTTTTCTGAGCTCGATAAATTTCCGTTTACATAAAGATGTGACCAGCATTTTAGCCTGGAGCGCTGTGGCTGCCAGGCGCGCTGTGAGGGGCGAGGCTGACACACAGCCAGGTCAGGACACTCCGCGTGCACGTGCAGCAGCGTAGCAGCCAAATTAATAATATAGCGACAAGCGGGAGACAACGTGTGACTTACTCGCGGGGAATTTAAAGTGAAATGGAATTGGTTACAAAACCTAACGACACATCTCGATTCTCCGGTGTGGCAGTATTTTGGATTCAAACCAAATCAACGAGGCGAACCTACGGACTTGAATGAGCCGGGCGGTGTGTCGCATTGGTTTAAAAAAGGTAGCGACAAAAGCAGGCAATACCACGCATTTAACCACCTAAACAGAAACCCACCCCATTCCGGGTTTTTTCCAGTGGGAGGCAAAACAGGCCAAGCTGGGAATGGAGAGCCCCCCGCCCGACATATGCAAACATGTGTGTTTCCCTGCTTCGGAAAACTTAGGAAAAAACAGATTTGGATAGGCCTGGTTGAGGCATCTGGGGTCTTTGGACAGTGGACTGTACACTTGACTTTGTTTAAGGGAGGTTTTTTGCTTGTGAGATAATGTGTGCTCATATTTATGTATTTATTATTTATAATATATAATGTGGAGAGGGAGCTCTGTTTTTCCAGCCTGACTCTATTTAATTTTGTTTTGTTGTGTGATTTAATTACATTTAATTATATTTAATTTAAATTTGTTATTTTATTAATTATATATTTTAATATTATTTCACATTCATTCATGCAATGTTGAATCAATTTACAAAGTTATGTTTGAAAGGATGTACTTGAATTATTATTATATATTATCATTATGTCTAAAATGGTCTTAAAACGGTGCCGACAATATTATCGTTTATCGCAATAATTTCCAGAAAGATTTATCGTCCAACACAATTAATTATCGTGACAGGCCTAAGTATATATATATATATATATATATGACAAACAACCTACAAAATAGATGAAGATGATTTGTTCAGGCATTCGTTGTGTGGGGTTTGTATGGTATCTGGAGATAAAGAAAAAACAGAAGCTTTACCAAAAAAAACACCATTGAATAATCAAACAGAAGCCATATACATTTATTTTGTAACATGAGTTCTAACCTGCCTTAGACCCAGCTGTCAAAGAGGACGGTCCAATCAAAAGGTCGAAGCTCAAGCATTCATCTCATAGATAGCAATCTCTTAGGTGTCAGCAGAAATGTCAGATGTTATCTGCTTCCTTTTTAATTGATTCCTCTCTGTCTTCCATCTACACAGGTGCTTCTTCGTTCTCAGGTCAATCTCTAACCATCGATGGCAGCTGACAGTGTGACTCAACGTTGTGCTTCTTTTAGCCAACATGATAGAACATATTTCTGTTGATTGAGGTCAGTTAATTACATTTCATGGATTGAATGTTGTAGTTGGACAGCTTGATTTTTTTCCATTTCCTTTATCCTAGCTGGAAATTAACTGGTGTATAACCACAAGCAATTTGGATTGCTTTTATCTGCTGTAATGATAGAAATACTTGACTTTAAATGTGAGTCACAGATTCTCACTTTTGGTTATTGTGATTAAATATCACACAACTAAGTGGCCTTTTATTGTCAAAGAAAAACGGGATTGGAATGAACATTGTGCTAGAACTCAAAACTTGTCATTAAACACACAGCTGCTGCTGAATAACCAGAGAAGAACAAGCACATGTTCCTTAGTAAAGAGATCCAACCACAGTATTACATAAATAAGATATCTTAAGGCATTATGAATGTATTTGTCTTCAGTATTTTGGACACACAGCATGGATGTGCAATGCTGTGTGTCACATGTTTTCTTTTTGTATTTTTGTATGAAGCATTGATTATGTGAAGGGAGATGACCTACTGTTTTATTTACAGTAGTTTAAGGGGATCAAAACAACTAAAATAAATAACCAATATGAATGTGCATTTTTTTTTAATACTATCCAAAGGACAACATCTGAAACAGAAAATAAATTGTATAAAACAAAATGCAATCAATACTTTGTTTCTATATTGTACTTATCATATTTATTTTCCTACGATAACGGACCGTATATTAAGGCTATGCCATCACACTAAGGCTTTTCTGTCACAGCAACACCAGTGTTTGACTTTTACACTTTGCATACTAGATAGCTCTACTGTGGCAGTTCAACATTTGATGCTATAAGAACACAATAAATCAATAAGTTTCTAACAGACAAGTGTGCGATCATCTCCAGAAGAGCTCTGTGCTATTCTTGACAGAACAACAGTACATATTCTGTCCTGATTATCTAACATGTTATGGACCATTTGAGTGGAGAGTAGCGGAAGTTTTAGTTATATAAGGTTATGCAGGGAAAAGTCAAAGTGTCTTGTGTTTTAACCCAATAGAATGTCATGTGGAGTAAAATGGTATAAGAACGAACACGTTATTTTCCTTCGACGCTGACGCGAGGCGTCGGGTGAAGCGCCCTGTACCCGGTGTGTGTGCGTCGTTTTTTAACGGCTTCCTCGGAACGCTTCCAAGCTAGAAGCACACTTAGCACGACAGTTCAAGACGGGGGAAGGCCACTTGCCAGGTAGCCCTCCCGTAGAACAATAGGTAGCCACGGGTAGGCCGTGCGGGGCTAGGTCTCACTGCGGGTTGGGCTACCGTGGCGCGCGCGCTACTATGTTGTGTGTCGTACGGGGAAGTGCTCAACTGTTCTACGGGCAGTCGCTCACGGAAGAGCTTTCAACCGGCGAGTAGTTTGGGCGGCCCCTCGGACTCTTCTGGCGTGGCCGTGCCGAGTAGTGTGCTAGCCGATGGTCTGGCGAGAGTGCTTGTACGGTGGCACAATGCAGTCTGTCGGTTTACTTGGTAAAGCCGAATTGGCCGCACACTGGGTAGCCACACGTTAAAGCTTTCTTAGTCCCCCCCCCGAAATTCGGTAAAGAAAAAGTTTAACCTTTAGCCTGTGTCTATATCCACGTTGAGTGTTAGACTTAAACTCCGGGTTTTGGTGTCTTTGTTTACACCAAAAAATATCTTTCTCTCTGCACTTGATCCATACGGTAACGCTAGATTGACCAACGCGAGACAACCGACAGACAAACATTACAAATAAGAAAAATAAGAAACAGTAACGGACCAAGCATAACAAATAGACACATCATTATCCATAAGGGAACGGACTCAAAGGAAGACACTTTTTACGAAACCTTTGTGTTACAACAACTACCGTTTTTGAATACCTCTCACAAATCGTTTTAAATCAACAATTTTCAAGAGATGCTTTGGTTGTTCTTTTTTGTGCATAGAGAAACGGGAACAGAATTTTGTAATCTGTTATGATTCTTAATATTAAGAGTGGAAAGGTAGTTGTCCTGGAGAAGAAAGTCAAGACCAGTGATAGTTCCGTTATTGTATGTCTCCTTTTATTCGCCTTATTGTGCGGTGTTTTTGGGTGTAATCGACGCCACTTTGAACGCTCTCTAACGTTCCCCGTCCCGCAAAAAAGACTGACGGCTTGGTGAAAGTGCCACAGTTTAGTGGTGTCTCGTCGAATAAGAGTGTCGAAACGAAATAAGGTCGGCCTCGCAGTGTGGAATACGTTCCTTTGGTGGTAGCTCCGACGATATTTCGTTGAAGATCATTATTACATTCTATATAGGTTTTCAGTCCTTGTTCCCTCTTGNTCGGGGCGAATGCCCGATGGCACCGATGATAACAAGATGCTCTCACGATGGCCTTACGAAGGGCAAAATTGACACACGAATTCAACACGAAAATGAACCTTCGCAAGGTCCTTCAGCAATTTTTTGGCATGCCAAAGATTTTGCCACTGCTCACGAAGTTGCTGCCGGAGCCCATCGAGTTCTTTTATTGCACAACAAAATCATGTAAAAATATTATGTAAATAACCCAATTTGTGTTCTGTGAAACTGAAAATGATATAATATATTATTTTGAAGGCGAGGAAGTTGTTGTTGCTATGGAAACAACATGACGGAGAAAACGTAATATCTTCTACATATAAAGACGGAGAAAGTAAAGAACAAAGTCTGAAAATATCAGTACAGTATCATAATACTTTAACATAATTGTTTGTGTAACTTTCGTTGCAGTTGTATGTCTTAAATGTAATGTAAATGTTGCCTTTGTGTGTGGTTCGGGGCTATCTTCGTGCGAAATTCACAATTCCATATTCGTGTGTCCATCGGGTGTCAATTTCGGGACAGTGTGACAGGGGCGTACAGCAAATCATGGTGGGTCAAACGAACAGACCCTTTCCCACATGTGATGTAAAGGTCTATAGAATAATCTCGCACCAGAGAAATGCTAAGCTAAGACGCAAGATTTGGGGAAGAAATGCTTCACTTTAAATTAGTCAGCCTTTCAGCCGATCTCCCACTGACACTACAGTAACTAATGTTCCAACATAGTTGTCATTTCCCAGTCAATCATAATACAAGAGTCATCATCATTTGCTGGATTTCTCTTTCGATTTAGTTTTATTCAGAAATGTTGCTGCTGAAGTTTGAAATGTTCTTCATGTTTTTGGAACACCATCATCCGCAGTCATTTTATGGTTTTAAAATAAACCCTTTTACAGAGTGATCTGACACTTCTCATGTTTGTCAGTGTAGTGGATTGTATGGGTGTGAACTGTTAATGGTGATTTTTCATAACTCTTGGTGCTGACACTGCTCCTGTTTCCTTGCTTGTGCTGACACGTACAAAATGTGTGATGCCAGTTGGAAGATACCAGCAACTCCAACATATGCTTCTTGCAGTTACCACTAGTAGGTTGACATGAACGGTTATTTTAGCTGGCAGTTCATATATACGGAGCTTCAGATAACACAGCATCCAGCAGGCTATTTGCCAATAGCACATGCTGGCGTACATGCGGGTGCCGGGCAAAGGATAAATGGACATTGGAGGCAGGCTAGGTCCCACTGCATTGTGAGAGTTATCCTTTTTGAAATAAATGTAATAGGTTTTTCTGTCTCAATAATGTAAAAGTAAGTGTTAATTCATTAAGTAATATTTGCTGTAGAGCCGCACAAAGGTAGAAAACTAATTGTGTATTTTTCATTTTCCACATGTGAGCAAAGGGTTGATAACCCAATGTTTAAAGCATTTTTTACTGGTGCGACAGCTTTTCTATGTGTACCCGTTTGGTGGGTGAATATGAGGTCAAATCCAATGCATCCATATATTTTTTTCATGTTTGTGCAGATTTGGGCGTGACCTTGGAGAGGAAGCTTGCAGCTGCCAACAGTCAGCTAATCAACTCCGCTGGCATGAAGAAGGTAGAGGTGGAGTAGGGGCCCGAATGGCTCTGTGTGCTGAGAGATGGGGTTCAAATGAGTGTGGAGAACTTAAGGTCAATTGGTGCATTATGAAAGAAGCGAGTCAAAACATGGACCGTATCAAATGATGGGTTAGGATGTGGAAAAGCTTCAGCTGTCAGGGAGTTTCACTCTTTGTGTGTCCACACTGCTCATCTCACTCTATGATGCTCCTGGCCAGATTTATTTTTAAAACTACTTGGTTACGATTGAGGAGAAGACAGCTCAACCCAATCTCCTGCCTAAATAGTTAGGGAAAGTTAGGTATTTTTTTGGCCATATCGTGAAATAATTTATTACCAATAGCTTTTTTTACCATATGTCCCTATAGGTGTCTAGTAACATCTCCCAATTTATCCACAGCCAAATCCTCTGGGAATCGCCTTGAGAGCCAATCAAAGTTGGGGTGCCCAGAGGGCCTGGGTAAAAATAGTGAAAACATTTTTTTCTACCAAAAGTGACTTTTGAGATGTCTAACTATGGTTTTTTAGGGGTGCTGAATCTATCCCAGCCATTAGTTTTGAGTCAAAATGACTCCTTAACCCTGAAATATTGATCTGGGATAGATTCAGCACCCCTAAAAAACCATAGTTAGACATCTCAAAAGTCNGCATAAGAGAAAATCGACGGTGGCGACCCACTTTGATTCATTCAAACATTTGAAAATGCTTTCTGCTGCTGCGGACAAGAAAGCCATTCAACTCCCGTTCACCGAGGGATCAACCTCCAAAACCCTTTCGAGGGCTACAAGAAACGAAGTGAGTAGCCTACAAGATTGAAGCTGGTCAGATAACGAACGAGTAAATGAAAACAGAATGAGGCGGAGAAGTGTGTGTGTGTGTTGTGTGTATTTTACAATAAATAAACATTGAATGTGTTTAATTGAATAGTAAAGGGGTTTAACGTTAGTGGCAGGTTGTGTGTGAGAGAGAATAAATAAGACAGCCCAATATTTAAAAAAATTGTTATTCTTTTCCCCCGCATATTTAGCATATTTCGCAACTTTCCGCATATTTCCTAACTTCCCGCAATTTCGCCGCATAAAATCACATAAAACCCCGCATGTTTAATCGCATAATCAAGGATTTTAGCCCGCATAATCAAGGAATTTAGCCCGCATAATTAAGGATTTTTGCCCGCGTTTTTCTGGAGGGTCTAACAGTTGCAGAAGTGTACATTAATTCAACATCAATTTTATTAAACTGTTAATATTTGTGGTCTCAAAGATGTGCTGGTTTGAGCATTCTCATTTTCTTGAGTGTGTGGACACAGCATATATCAACTTCTAAAATGGTCTGATTTAATTTCTTTAACATTAAAAAAAAAAACACTTATATGGCTTACCAGCTGCAAATGAGTAGTCTTAGTCAATACTACGCCTTGACAAACAAACGCTATAAATATGGACATTACAGATTAAAGGTTCTTGTAAATCACATGTTCAGTTTGGTTATTTCTTCTTTGCATTGGTATGTAATAGCAAAGTAAGGAGCAGAATAACAGAAGCTGATTCCACTTAGCAGGTCAATTGTTTAAAAGGTATCTTGATTTTTGGTGCAGTGAAGATCCATCCCCGATTGATCCTCTAAGTGTCAAGTTCTTGTCAAGGAGACCTACAGCACTTCCTGATGCAATGCTTCTGCAATGACTAGTGTGAGACAAACAGGTGGAGGAGAAAGGAAAAGACAGGGAAACCAAAGTGAATATGTGTATATGCTTGGGGAATGGAAGAGGAAGGGGAATAAATCAATAGAATACCATGCAAACAAAAGTAAATCAACAGCAGTGTTTGTTGGGTTGGTTGTGGAAGAACAATCAAAAATGTTTTACCACTGCAAAAATGACATACAGTGTATGGAGTTGAGAGAAGATATATCTAAATTCCCTCTTGACACATTGCAAGCTCCAACCATGTGAGAGCCAATCGCGCTTCTTTAAAGTCCTTTAGAGACAGACGCTTGCAGTAGTTGAGGAGAGGAGAACAATTCCAGCACATATAGAAGACAACAATGGCATCAGTCGTGCAATCCCAGCTGTCATTGTTGTATTTAAGCCTGTCAAGGTAAACAAAAAAGACCAGAAAAACAAAACTAGTCCATACTCAGGAAGAAAACTATGGAACAGGAAATGAACAACCTCTTTGAGTGTGGTAAGACGACTATGGCGGAAACAAGTCTGGTTTCACGGGATTCCCAAAACCCCCTAATGTTTTGTATCTGTATGTGTTTGTGCTTTAGGCAGGAGATTGGGTTGAGCTGTCTTCTCCTCAATCTTAACCAAGTAGTTTTTAAAATAAATCTGGCCAGGAGCATCATAGAGTGAGATGAGCAGTGTGGACACACAAAGAGTGAAACTCCC
>NW_011369945.1:4851316-4861113 GCF_000735185.1 Notothenia coriiceps
GCCTACTCACTTCGTTTCTTGTAGCCCTCTAAAAAGGGTTTTGGAGGTTGATCCCTCGGTGAACGGGAGTTGAATGGCTTTCTTGTCCGCAGCAGCAGACAGCATTTTCGAATGTTTGAATGAATCAAAGTGGGCCGCCACCGTCGATGTTCTCTTATGCTGCAACACACAGTTGCACGGGTTGCAGAATAGTTTCCCCCCAGTTTTTGCCCGGTCTTTAGTAGAAATGTTCGTTGGTAAATGAGCTCTATACAGTGTTGTTTACATTCTGTGATGCGCGAGCTGATGACGTCACGTCAAGACGAGTTAACTTTTTTTTCTTCTCAACTTTGTGTGGAAAAATGCGGGGATTATGCGGCCTTTTGATAAATATGCGGCTTTTTAAAAATCTGCGCCATTTGGCTGATTATGATTATGGAGGGTCTAAACTGTAGATATCTAAACCTATTATTCAGTTATCTTAGATGTATGTACAACCTTTCAAATATATGGTAAAACAACAATGTCTCATCTACATCTATTTAAAACACAAAACGTTCCATTGTACTTGGTTCATGTTAACAAGAGGTAGCACTTATTGACTTGAGGATTTGGCAGTGAGAAATGGTAATCTCTTTAACTTGACCTTTCTCTACTGATTTTCTCTAGATAGTCTGTTTGTTATCCAACTGCTGAATGATACAACAAGTCCATCTAGATGAGGACCCTAATTTATTTCCTGGTGCTCTCCTCTTCAGGCTATTGGTTTCCATTTTGGAAGGGATCTTTTACAGACAATAATGTATTGATCAACACCACAGAGGCTTATTTGAATCCGTGAGACACTTTTCCAGAGAAAGAAAGCAATGTTTTAAGAGGATTATTTGTATTATACTGTACAATGCTTCAGTCTACTTATGACACATTTAATTAATTCACTGTGAAAAGACAGCACCCACATTATTGAAAATGTTGTTTTGTCCACCATATAAAATGGTCCCATAGAGACAAATGTGCAAAGGAGGCGGATTTCGGCGAGAATTCTGCCAAATGATTTCACTGCAAAAACTGGATTATATCATAGACAAATATAAATAAAGGCTGAAAAAGTGATGAAAGCACCTTTTATCTCAAACGGCCTGAGGACAGAAAACACAATGTACTGAGAGACATTAATAACCATCAAAATGAGTTGAACCACCAGTCCTCAACTTCAGTTCTACTTAAAGGTGGGGTATGTAATTCATTTCAGAAACACTTTTTGGTATATTCCATGGAATGCTCTTAACATCCGATAGCAATGAATATATTAAATGCTTTGACAATAAATACATACAAATATTCATCTGTGTAAGCCGTGGCGCTGTAAAAAGCACGACCAATCATCTGAGCCGGCCCGGCTAAAAATAACTGGATGGCCTACCTGCCTGTCAGCCTTCCATCTGTGCACAAACTTATCTCGTGCCCTCATTGGTCATGTGCGCGTTCGTGTGTGTTGGAAGAGGAGGTCTGTAAAGAAGTCTGAAGGAAGTGGCCGATTTTTCCGGTTGTGCATTTTCAAATTACTAGTTCTCCAAAATTACCCACCCCACCTTTAACTACTAAGGGTTGTTTCTTTGTAAATGTTGACAACAGTGAAATACAAAAGAATCGGACATATTGACACCTGTTCCTCTGCCCTATACTGTGAAAATGTGGCACCGTTTGGTCTTTTACCTCAGTTATCATTAGACCTTTACACACATCATTATCCAGGGTGATGTGAAGAGCAATGATGGAATCTATAATGTCTGTCCCTTTGTCTGGCTGCTCAATTTAATGAGCGGGCAGGTATTAATGATGATGGAGACCAAGACTGGCCCTGGCCAAAGAGCCATGAGCAAAGCGTAATGGGGTGAAAAGCTTGCTTTGGGACAAAAGTAAATTATGGCCCTCACAATCAATAGTCAGCATGACTGAAAGCCAATGGGCTTTGCTCCAGTTCTCATAATTATAGGAAGGCAACACATTGATTCTTACCCTGTTATATTATGTTTGATTTCAGTTATTGACTTTGCTGAACACTGTATTTACCAAAATCATTCTGTGTGGTACCATCAGAACTAAATAGGAACATATTAACAGTCCATGCAGATGGAGGGGCTTTCACAGCATTCATATTAATGAAATACAATCAACCCAGTTGTAGAACTAACAAAGTCCAGTACCAGAACATTAAGTAAAATCAGATGATACACAAGTACTAAATATATATATATATATATATATATAAATCATTAAACCTAATAAATTAATGGCCATATAAGTGTCTTATATAAGTAATACAGAAATTAAGACATTTACCATTTTTGGCAAGAATGGTGCCCTACAGCTTTAAGAATTGATGCTGTCAGTTGGTATATTTTACTTGTTAGGAGATTTATAAAGCACCTTGCCTGGGCACCTTGGTTGGTCATTAACTCATTATCGAGACAAGGAGCATGATTATTACTGACAGTGCTCTTTTGTGAAAAGGTGTTTGTCAGCTAAATTGCCCATAATACTTATGACTAATGTACGAGCTGCTATGAGGATTTGATTATTTAACAAGCTCTAACAACTGAACTTTCCATAAAATAATAATTACATTGTCAAAGTTTGTATGACCTGTAAAACATGATCTTCTGAATTGCCCAAGGCAACTTGCTTTAGTAGTTTGATGATTCACCAAACCAAACCAAACCAACTCTAATAGTTAAGTTCCAGCTACATTGACTCAAACAGCTTTAATAAGACCAAAGTTAATGACAAATCATAGATCAAAGTTGCAGGCTCACCTCTTTCAGTACCCAGAGACACGTTATGACATATACCGCATATATTCACTCATTCTGTTTTTAAACCTTCTTAAGATTCACCACCCTCATTAGAATACACTCGTCTCTCAGGCTCTGACTGCCAGCATCACCGAAGGCACACAAACTCAATGTGGCCAACATTTGCTCATAGAAACGCACGCTCTCTGCATTTCAATTGCAAGTTATTCACGAATGTTTTCACACATTTTGAAAACAGCATGGTATGTTCTACCCTGGACCTGTGAAATGTAAAGTTAATTATTTCCTTATTTATAACACTAAAGATTATATCCTGACGTTATCAGTGGATACTGGCTTAGGTACTGTAACATGTTACTATGGCAAAAATTGAAACTCTGGTAATTTTCTGGGGACACTCAGTTTATAATGGTTTTATAAACTGCCACATAAACACGTACATGTCATTTAGAACTGGGTCAATGAATGTGCAGACTACAAATCTACTGTTCAAAGTACTATTTTGAATTGACTGATTTTAGTTTTGTTTTACTCAAACATAATTCAAACCCAGTGGCGAGCCTCTGTGAGAGCCTAAGATATTAAAAAAATATATATATTTGAAAACGTAAAAAAAAAAAAATTATATATATTTTTTGTTACATTTTTCATTAGTTTTACCAAAATAACTTGATTTCATTGTATTTAAAATAACATTTCCAAAGAAATAAATCCTTCAAATCTGCCTGTTCAGTTTCTGTTGGAATGTGAAGGGTTAAATGCCGTCTCTGCGAGTTACTGTGAAGACGGGAGAGCTTGTTGGTCCCTCTGTAGATTCACAGAGGGCCTGCTATAGTAACTCAATGAGAGAGTAATGTCAAATGACAGTACAATTGACCAATCATATCTTCCCTCTAAATGGGTGGGCTTTATTTTCGCGGACTTTATGACAAGTTCCGCCCGCTGTGAGGTTTGTACACAGTTTATACATGTGTATAAAGCATAGGCTGGTATAAAGTGGTGCAGTGGCACGTCCTAAAACCCGGAAGTAAGCTGCGCCCAGGTTCCCTCGACACAAAAGCAATGGGATTTCTCCATAGGATTTTGGAAAATAGTTGGAAATAAGGTCTGTGGAAAACGGACCTGTTAGATAAATGCACGTTGTGTTCAGCCGGATAATTTCCACATGTCTACCCTACTTTTATTATTTTCTAATCATAAACCTAATCGATAGATTTATGATCGATAGATTTATGATTAGCATAAGTTTGTTCACTTCAGTGATAGTGATGACTTCGTTGCGAAATTATTAACTGAGTCATTTTCAAGATTGAGTTACAATGATAAACTGGAGTGGCAAAGGATCAGCTGCATGACCCGCCATCAAGTGCTTCATCCAAAAGGAAAGGAGGATGGACTTTGTGTTTCAGTGATTTATCATCAAAGGTAGGCCTAGGTCATTTTCAATGTGGGCCGCCGTGCCGACTTCATTCATTTGTAATTGTTACTTGGCTGGGGCTGCCCTGTCATGATAGGTGTTTATATAAATGGTGTTGTTTTGTGTGGTAGAGGGTCGCTTTTATTGATGCGTTAATCACCTGGGCCGCTGTTTTGATATCATGCTGAAGTATACGCAGTGACGTAATAACTCTTCTTTTTTTTCGAGGGAAGGGGGAGGGGGGGGTCAGAGTGTCTAGGTATAAAAGTCACGGCTCGCCACTGTTCAAACCACGCTAGAAAACAGTCAATGTAAGCACAATGTATCTTGTAGAGCAACATTTCTCTGCTACATGTAGTCTATAGGATCTATTGTGAATAGGTGACTTTGTACCTGTAATAGTTTCAAAGTCTTTGTTCAGCCAGGATCTTCTCTGGTCGATCACTAAAGGAAAATCCCCATTACTAGTAGAACCAGCACACTGGCTTGATCTCAGAAATCTCATGTTAACCCACACAAGAGCCGATAAAAGCCTTTCTGTCTCACCTGAAAGGAACATGCCCTTCCTAGCTCTCTGAGGTAAGTTAAAGAAAAACAAATGTAAAGCTTTTCTGCTTCCCTTCTCTGACAGACACACACGTTTTCAGACGAGAGGAACTTTCAGTGGGACTTCTATGGTAATTCAGACTGCAATCATATGGCCTTGAGGCTGCTGCTGCTGACACCAACAGCAAATGAGGCCCCAGATGCGTCATTATAATTAGTTGCTGTTCGCGTGACGTGCTCATTAAAGCGAATATTACTCTCTCTTCCCCAGATTTCCTAATTCTGAGGAAGTAAATATCAACAAATTCACTAGGTGTTGAGGGGTTAGCTCATTAGCTCAACCGTAAATGACAGCCTACGTGAATGTAGAGATCAAAGAGTTAATTCACAAATGTTAGGTTGGATAGGTGCACGGATAAAATGTTTAATGTAGAGAAAGTAAAGATAAAAATACGGCATAATATTATTCAAATAGATAACGTTATGTTAATGACTTAGCAACGCCTGACACTGTGTCGTTGTTCTCTTGGGTCATGTTTATGGAAAACATACATTGTGTCTCAACAGCAGATTCATTTACCTCCGTTTACATCTGCCTCACTTTGTTACCACTGCTTTCTCAAAGCTAATTGAATGACGCAGCAGTTGTGTCTATTATTTGAAATGCATTTGCTATGCTATGTATTGTATGCATATTCTCATTTATTGTATGGGCTTTAGACAGTGGTATGAGAACAACTGAGCTATCTACACTTTACAGGCACTCTATCTATCTTTGTCAAAAAGAAAAAAACTAAAGAGGAGGGGGCTATTTCTTCAGGTAATTGCTGATCGTTGTTAATCACAGTCATATTTCAGACAGGGAAGAACCTAGGCCATTCTTTTAAGCAAGCAGAGCCCGGTCAGCTGCCCCTTAAGCGCAGAGAGCTCCACTGACTAATTACTGCAGTCCAGCTGCCTACACTCTGCAGCTTCTCTATCTCAGCCCTTCTCTTCTCTTCTGTAATCACCGCAAGTCCTTATCCAGTTGGGTAAGACCATTCTGTTTTCTTGAGATCGAGCCCTGTGCCAGATTGTCGCTGCATGCTTATGAATGTAGTTGTTCTGAATTCAATCCAGTTGGAGTGACTAAGCAGGTGGTAGCATATTCACTCCATCCTCATTTGAGCTAACCCAACATCTGCGCCTCTGGTATTAACTATTCTAAAATGATTCATTCACTAAAAAGAGAACATCTAATCAATTTAATATGGTTTACATAAGAACAGTATTACACACCAAAGAAGGAGAGGCAAGTTGGTAAGCCTAAGTGTATCAGTGTAGAGGGTACACATGACATAGAGTAAATCAAAGGGATACAACATGTGGTGCCCAATTCAAATCAGCTGTTTTGCCTCAGAACCGTTATTGAAATGGTTTAACCGACGCGTACAGCCTTTGAAAGAAAATAATAGTAATTGTACTCAGTTTTGTATGATGTGCAGCATATTATTCAGTTATATTCAATAGAAACATTTTAACAGTCCTGTGGATATAGAGAAGAAAAAGTACCAACCTGGCAGACGTACTGTGCAGCTTTTAAGAGGGGCCAGCATCACACATTGTTTTCTTTGTTGCAGTGACTCTTTACACCTATCCATCCACACGGTATTTCAATTCACTTCCCTGCATGACCATGCTGCAGAGCAACATTATTGATTTTTCCTTTGTTTCTATTTTTTTACTTTCCATTATAGTGAACCGTCTCTCTGCTGGTGCCCAATATTCCTGTTTCTTTCTCTTTTTCCTTCTATAAGAAAATGCACTTTCATCCATTAGGAAAAAAAGCTAAAGTCTGTCCCTACACATCTTCTTCAAGACTACCAGAGATATTGAGCATTGCTACCTCATGGGATAAATTGACTGGCTCCCCGCAAAACCCTTGCTTGATGTTATATCAATCAATGGTTACCCTTAGCTCTTACTCTTGGTTTATAAATATATATTAAAAATATATATTTCAATGAATCAAATACAATCCCTATTCAGAACACTTTACTGACAAACACCATACAAATTAAACATGGTATAGGCCTGATAAATCCATCCATCCATCTTCTCCCGCTTATCCGTGGTCGGGTCGCGGGGGTAGCAGTTCCAGCAGAGAGCCCCAAACTTTCTTTTCCCTGGCCACATCAACCAGCTCTGACTGGGGGATCCCAAGGCGCTCCCAGGCCAGAGAAGAGATATAATCCCTCCACCTGGTCCTAGGTCTACCCCTCGGTCTCCTCCCAGCTGGACGTGCCTGGAACACCTCCCTAGGGAGGCACCCAGGTGGCATCCTAACTAGGTGCCCGAACCACCTCAACTGGCTCCTTTCGACGCGAAGGAGGCCTGATAAAGATGAATTAAATCAGATAATAACTTGTATCACAAACATGAAACTTCAAGAAGAAAGTAGTAAAAAGCTGTCCTCTAAAAGTCTGGTGTTCAAATAAAATATGTCAATTTCTTAGATGAGTCGTTGCAACAAATACTACGTAGTTGGGACAAGGGCGGCTTAATGTGTGTCCGTGACAAGTGTGTGGATGAGCGGCAGTGAAAGAGATGGATGGCGGATGGATTCGCTCAGAGCGGATCAGCTGTTTGATCATTGCAGAGAAGAGGTTAGTGTCAAATGTACAGTGACACGCTCATGTAAACACAAACATCATTAGTGACTTTCTTGTGTAGAAAAGATTCCCCCGCAGTTAAATAAAACTTATGCATGAAATAGACTACCGATGGGACCAAATGCCATTAACTGCAGATGGTTGAACTTCCTGTTTGGATTGTGAATGCACAGAAAAGTTCATCAAAAATATATCTTAGATTGTCAGGTTTTGTTTTGTTAGAATATAGCTGAAGTTGAGGTATACAACATGTAAATCATTACATTGTATTGTGTTTCTTTTTTAAAGCTTTAGTAAATATAAGGATTAGGGTTATTCTGCTTTTATTCTGATTTCTGTCCCCTCCAAAAAATGTGTGCCTATATTTGAGCTACACCAGTTAGCTGTGTCTCAACACCCTTCAAAGGGTCTGTATAGGATCCAGTCCCTCCAGGCACTTTGGAAGCTCACTTAAAGACATCAATACTGTGGGAAATGAGACACAGAACAATGGCTCCAGAGACTGAGAAGTTAGACGGCTGAGTGAGATGGCCTTACATCTTATTTAAGGTACTTCTAGTCAATGCAGTAGAGTTCATTGAGGGAACTGTTTAACTCGTTAAAACATCAAATGGGAAGCAGAGCCAAAGGCAGCGATAGTAATTAGCAAGACAGGTGAACTAAACGAAGTGAATTCTCCTTTTTGTTGCAACTACTTCTACCAGTAACAAGACATCTTTCAGAGTTTCCTAATCAATATAAATAATGGGATTTCATGAAAGCAGTTTGTTGTATTTTAAAGAAAACCATTGTACCAAATGGGTTAACAACAGGACCCTTCAAGTACAGTGCTTCAGGAAGCTTTGTCCCTTATATATGACCTATGAGTTATTCGCTGGTTGATTCAGTTGTGTGTGAAAAACTCAGTTCAATTAGCCTAATATAACATATATATAACTCAAACTTCAAATATCATGTTCAAACACCTTTCTCCTCTGCTGCCCACAGCTGGAGATAACCAGGAGTACATTACGAGAAGGATTAATCCATATTAAATATTTATATTTTTCCCTGCCTTTCTGCTGGAACATTGCACTGTCAATCAAATGTCATCCATTCAGTACTGAGGGTTACAAACCTCCCTTTTTTGCCATGGCAACAAAAACGACAAATGTATGGGGAATACAAATGGACTGGCATTAAAAAGACAGAGGGGGGACTTTGAGATAGCTGAACGATCTGTGAGGAAAATATCACAGATCACTCATGACAAATGGCCTGCAGTCTATCAATTTCCAATTCTAAACAAAATTGATGCAGTATGAAGAGTGTAGGATGCAAAGGTTGCGCTAGTGTGCCTCAATCTGATGAATTGATGATATATTTTCTCAGATGAGTGATACAGTGATAACAGACATACAGTTGCAATGTGTCTCAGTGGGTGATTTCAGAAGTTCCAACAAAGAATGCATCATCTCCGTCTCAGCAGTGACTGTCTGCCATGATTGATGATGTTGTCACAATGCCCCTATGTTGCCACAATGTGGCTCCACTTCCTTATCACTTAGGCAAAAAATGTATACGTTAGCAGCTATCTACACATAGGCGTCTAACCCAATAGGCAAGAGAATTGTGCTGCACTCTGTCAGCCGTACAGAGAGACACTGCAGCACCCGAGCTCTAACGTCTGAGAGAAAACAACAGTAAGTGGGAGCCGTACATTTCACTGTGTCAAATCGATGAGATCGATAGTCACTTCTCTTGCACATTCACTCCTAAGTTACTACTGAGAACTGTGAATGGCTGTAACTTGCTTTCAACAAACTCCACTTTCATGTATAAAATCTATTTTGGCAAACGCTGGTGGCTGACAGATAATATGGATGAACAACAGATGAATAGACATACCATGAATACATTCAGAAAGGTGAATATTCCCTTATTCTGCTATAAGAAAAGGCTTCAAAACGACCTTAGTGTAAGGGAAACTTAAGAGACACGAGGAGAGTTGGAGCTTTGATGTCAAACAATGATGTTTATTACAAGTAAAACGGCCGGAGAATTCATATCACAAGTCACAGCAGCAAAAGGTTCTGACTGCACGGGTGGGTTGTCATGTCAATTCTGCCCAGCCTATTGTAAACTAGTTAAAAGGTCTATCAAGAGATAGGCTGGGCAGAATTGACATGACAACCCACCCGTGCAGTCAGAACCTTTTGCTGCTGTGACTTGTGATATGAATTCTCCGGCCGTTTTACTTGTAATANTGTTGCAGTAAGATTTGTATAACAAAAGCAGTTAAATAAATAAATTAGCTTTATAATCAATCCCAACAATATAGGGTTTAGAAATATTTTCACTTCATATTATTTTATGTATGTAATATAAAGAAGAAATCTCCAATTGCCC
>NW_011369945.1:4861166-4877961 GCF_000735185.1 Notothenia coriiceps
AGCGTTCTCACAGTCGTAAAACCCCCACTGTGCCCATCAGGTCAGGCCATAAAACCTAGTATCAACATACGACTGCATTAACACATTCCTTACGGGAGATTAGAAGCAGGGATGGTCGTAAATGTCAACACACAGAATAAGGTTAAATATCTTAGGAGTAAGGAAAAATGATTCTTTGACACTTAGGAGTAAGACAGAAATATTCCCTTACACTTAGTCAAACTTAAAAAGTAAGTTATCAAGGATATGTTTGAGTTCAACCTGTTTTGACATGTTCAGACCTTTGCCCCTCTCACTATCCCACTTTGTCCCCATAGCTTGTGATGCCTCTATCTCCTGCTCACAGCTAGGTCCTTGAGTCTTACCCTGTTCAAGCTCCCGTTGACCTGCAGCTTATCCAATGCATCCTTTCATGCTCTGCCACATCCTCACCCAATGGCATGATGCTGATGACTGCCAGCTCACCAGAAAAGCTTCTGATGTGACAACTTCTGCTCTACAGCTGCAGCTGGGCTCTTGGTGAGAAAGTGAAATGTGTGTTGAGAGACACTAATGCAACACATTAGTTTGCATGAGCAGGTATGCAGCAGGTGGCATCAAACAGATGTATCATCAATGTAGTGCGATAGAGAGATGGGCTCCGAGGTTTCAGATGTAGGAAAAGATTTAAAAAAATAAAGAAGTCAAATCAAAGGTGTTTTATTCTTATTTTATTACGTTCCCATGAAACTATGCATCTTGCACATGTAACAATACCTAATACTGACTTTGACCTTTGGAAGAAAACCAAACTTTGAAAATGTCTATGAAGTTGTGTCTTGTATAGTCTTCACCGCAGTGCAGATATAATAAATATACTTTGATAACAAAACTTGTTTTCTCAGACGGGATTACAGCACCAGGCAGGCCTGTCTGTATTTGGCTGTTGCCTTTTTGCTTGTGCCCAGGGCTTCATTAAACCCATCTCAAAGAAAAATGTTAAGATCTTGGTTTTCATTGAGTGCACAAAGGCATGTGTGCCAATGCCGAGACAGAATAACAAGTTGCATCATGCATCATGGCACAACGGGGGCATCTCAGTGAATGCTGTAGGAAATGTAAAACAAGTGTTTCTCAGACAGAGACAGACCATCAGGCTCTTCGATTATTTTGCAACGTGAATCACACAGCCCCCCATTTAGAAAGTAATGTCAGTATTGATTAGCTCACCTCGCCCTGAAAAAGGTATTCAACTGGACCTAATCAGCCATGCTCACATATTTATTTATCTGATCTCGATGAGATAAGATAGACAACTTCTATAATGCATAACGGTGAATATAAATGTCACCATTTATTGTTGCCTTTATGTAAGATATTGTGATTGAAAAATAATAGAAATAATCCAGATACCGACTAACTCAACCTTATCTTGGAACAAGTATGCGTGTGTGATTTGCAATCTTTTAATAAATGTTAATGACTGCAGTAAAGCTGTCAGCAAACAAGGAGTGATTCCAATCGAATATACTAACCCCTAACCAAAGTGTAGCAGTTGTAGTTCTGAAGCACAACAATCCCCTTCAAAGTAAAATGTCATGCGTGAGCAAAATATCTTCTATTATTTATCATTGTTAAGTTACTCAACTTTAGGAAAATAAGGAAAACAGTTAAGTGAGTAATGACAAACAAGGGTATACAAATCATAGTTGTGAGTATTTTTTCTTAATTTCTGTAGCAGTGGGAATTTAACATAATTTAAAAAAAAAAATGTTGACATCAATATATTCAATTTTTTTTTCCCCCAAACAGTACAATGGGGGGTTTCAGCAAGACAAATCCATGAAACAGGATTAACAATTAAGAAATGTTACTCTTAACTTCAGGGCTTCTGTCTCTCAGCTTTGAAGTCAAGTTTGTATAAATTCAAGGTTTACCTAATTAATAACCATTAAAACAACAAAAACAATCTACTTCGCCACATTTCACATAACATGCTGACGAATGATAAATAACAATTTTTTCTAAATGAGTGAATATTTGCAAAAAAAGTTTATCAGTTTGAACATGAAATATCTTGTCTTTGTAGTGTATTCAATTGAATATAGTTCGAAAAAGATTAGCAAATCATTGTAACCTATTTTTATTTACACAACATGTAATATTGCAATAGTGTGTTGTATTGCTAACCATTGCGTTCATTTTAAGCTACAACATGCTCTATTAAGGCGTGATGAGATCACAGTGGGGGGGTGGCAGCTACCTGTGGTGTACAGACTGGCAGGATCCAAGGTATCCGGCAGCGGCTTTGCGCCCTGCTGCTGCCCATTCAAAATACAGAACATCAATGTTGCCGGGTGGCAGCCACAGCGGTTCCCACTCGCTGTCTGAAACCCCCTTCAATCCCACCTTCAAACCTCTCATTTTTGAACTGGATACTTCCAACGGCAGAAATGGACGTCAATGAGCACAACACCAGACCACCATGATCCCTGGACAAATCTGAGATGTGGGCAGTGATTTAAAAAAAGGTCTTGGAACAGAGTAACATTTTCTCTGGGGCTGCAATAGATATGATATTATTATTAATTGTTTTATTTCATTAATTAAATGCTTTGAGGCTTTGTGTGAATTGTTATGTAGATAAACCCCTTGCTCTCTACTACCAGTATTTCAGTTCCTGTGACAAGCCAGAGATAAGACTCATTATGATCTATGTTTAGGGAAATTAAGCCTCAGATGAGGTAACTTCTTGAACATGTATGCAACACCATTCTAATTGCTTCTTCAATGGTAAGGATTATATTTAAAGAGTTCATTATTCAATTAAAACAACCTTGTTGCAATTTAAAGCAGGATGTTTTATAGTTGTAAAAAAGGTAGTGGCAAAGGACAAACTAATAATATGAGCATTGTCTATATTTGAAATTGATTAGGTATCCGAATGAATAAAATGCTACCTCACATCCCCAGTAAACCCAATATGACGAATAATTATTTTCCATTTATAATAAAATAACATATACAAGTTTCTCTTGATGGAGAAGGAGAAATTCATTTTTTTTTTAGCAATTTCCAAAAGTTTGACATTTCGCTGTAGGAATGTTTCATGTGTATATCATGAAACATCTTTGATATAACAAGATCCAATCCACCTTGAGCCTTTCACCAATCTACCGTGCCATGTCCAATATAGTAGCGACAACATATTTCAAATGTTATTTAAAAGGAGAAATATAAATAACTATTTGCATCGCCATTTGGTGGTCCAGACTTAGCACTTCATAATGTCTTCAGAGCCGTCTGATAATCTACAGTTCCTATAGACCATTTTTACCGCAACGTCTGCTTCGACACAGCTATCGGGATTTAGCTGGATCCACATAAACCTTAGGCAACATTTCAACCTCTTTTTTGATTAGCTGTATTAGCAATTAAAATAAAACAACCTGCTCATGTTGTTAATGTAAAACAGTATCCATGTAGTTACCACTTAAACTGTTTTTTTTTAAAAAGGACTAACAAGACATTCTGTAATAATTGGCTACATCATGCTTCATTGCTCTTCTTTCCACTGTGCCATGTCCTCCCCTCTAACCTCACCAGTACACTTTGGGACTGCTGAATGGGCACAGTGGTTGGCATGGAGCTGTGAGCTGCTCTTATCATGCTAAGCACAATGACAGAGGGTTGGTACAAGGGAACAGCTTTAATGGTTCTGGATGTGCGCCCCAGGGCTGCAATCACCCTGACCAACCCTTGTATACCCATGTTTAGCCGCGGGGCTTCAAGTGTTTAAGCTTCTATTTTGAGAATGTTCTTGAACAACAAATACAGACTTTTAAATAGCTGTGCACAACACTGTGATGTACCATATAGAAATCACAACAACAACAACAACTGTTTTTAATGCAACAGCATGAGGGTAAACTATAGTGCCCTAGATTGGAAACCTTCAAGAGGTACGCACTGTAGCACATCAACGCTAACATTCATCAGATCCATTTATAATACTGAGTTGACAAAGTGATGTCAAAAGCAATGTTATTTTCAAATTTGTGGATAGATTCAAAAATAGCTTTATGTGAAAAGAACAGTGTGTTCTGCTGGCATGTTTAAAATAAAAGCCACCCACGGATTTACCAGCCATCAATACATCCACGGGTGAGTTTATAACTATCATGTTCAAGAGGGAATCTGACATAGTGTGCAGGTGCCAGAAGCTCTTAGAATCATGTCACAGTTCCCACAGTGTCAGAAGTGTGCTTCTTCCCTCGAAAAAAGTGTAAGAAAATACACAAGAACAGGAAGGCACAAAGGATGAGGTTATCATCTTGGTTTATACATGCATTTACCACCATACTTGTGTCAGAATAACTTTCCTTTCTAACCAGATGTCTGGCACTCCTTGACCTGCATCTGTTCAATTACTAAGAATATTCATAGCCAACACGTGGCTACCAAAATCTATAAAGAGTCATGCATGAAGCCCTGCTGCTTTCCCTGAGGAACACATTTATTCATACCTGAAAAGACATGAAAGATCAACTTACCATACTGGAACAGAGGCAAAGAACATATCTGCTTTCTGCCAGGGGAGAGGATAGGGGCCTACGCAGATTCAGTCTGAAACACAAAAAGGAGAAGAGTTCCGTAAGGACAAGCAACATCAATGACTTGTGATTTTACACAAGGCAGACAAAAGAGAATTTTGGAATGTCAGCATACATGAAGCTTGTGTGTGTCATCCACTAATCGTACTGTATGTCACATTGGATAAGAGCATGCTGAGCAGATGAATGCTTAAAACAGATATGTAAATCCTAGGCTTTATATAACTCCCATAAATGTAACCCTGTATATTAAGGGACAGAGAACATGTACACAGTACAGTATGGTATTGCTATTTTAACAGATAATATCCTGCAAGGCTTCATAAAGGCATTGATAAAACATACAATTATGCTTGAACCACCCTGAACACACTCAGAGATGAACCTAGTTGAATATTCACATAAAGATGTATTTAACATTTTGAGTGGTGATAACCACACCCTAGTTCTATCAAACCCTTTGTGAACTGTTAACCCCCATACTTTTGTGATTTCAGATTAGATTAGATAGAGCTTTATTGTCTCCCTTAGGAGAAATTTGTCTTGGGCATCGAGAAAATAAACATAAAACATTCAGGTCAATCACTCATAGATAGATACAGAACAGAGATCACATATCACATGGCAAAGAAACAAACAAGAAACATACAGGTACAGCACTTTCCCTATTGCACATACATAATCAAATATTGCACTTTTCCCCATTGTATTATACATAAATCAAATATTGCACGTTCCCTACTGTATTCATACACAATCAATATTGCACTTTCCCTATTGCACTTATGCATAGTGTCCGTCAAATTGCACATATCCCTATTGTGTCCATACCTATTTACACATAATGCACTTCCCCTATTTAACCTTCTCGATTGCACAAACTACACTGTAAACATTGCCCTCCCAACAACTCCTAACACAGCATAATCACAATTGTTTCTGACTGTTCAGCAGCTTGATTGACAGCGGAACAAAGGAAAACTTATACCTGTTCAATCTACCGTTTGGTAGGGCAGCAACTCAAACTCTCTATACAGGATGTGTTTGGGATCGCATGTGATTTTACGGCCTTGCTTTCTCACCATCTCCTTAAATATCTCCTGAAGAGAGGATGGTGGAAGCATGCCAATTATTTTTCCAGCCCTTTTTATCAAGCTCTGGAGTTGTGATTTAGATTTAACTGACAAGTTACCAAACCATGTTGTGATGCCATAACGAATAATAGACTCAATTGCTGCCCTGTAGAACATTAACATGATACATCCACTCCATGAACCCTGAGCCTACGCAGAAAATGCAGGCGCTGGCTTATCTTTGAGCATACCTGATCCACCTGATGGGCCCTTTCTGCGTAGGCTCAGGGTTCATGGAGTGGATGTATCATGTTAATGTTCNGAGGAGTCTTGTCTTTTTTTAAAATTGGGACAGCCTTCGTTTGGCGGAAGTGACGTATGCGGTCTCCGAATGCATCCTCAGGAGGATGCGGCCGCTGAATTGGGACACAGCTAAAGTCACAGCCGAAGTAAATGCATGACATGATGAGTTACCCAGAAGAATCAATGGACAGTGACGTATCTCCAACGAGGCGTTATGGGAAGGTATTTTCTGTGTTGGAGTTTTACTCGCTACAGGGTGTACTTTGAGGGTTTTGACTCTGCAGACCGTTTACATGCAGAAAAACCTTCATAACACACAATTGGACGGGTAATAACCAGAAAAGCATGACATGGGACTTTTAAGGTTTTGGGAAGTTGGGATGATGAAAATGACTTTTTCTACTTTTTTCTCTAGTAAGGATAGGGACATTGACTTGAACTTGATGGTATCTAAAACAGTTTGGGGTGGCTGTGGTTCAGGAGGTAGAGTTGTTGTCCACTACAGTCTACATGTAGAAGTGTTCTTGGGCAAGATGCTTAAGATCAAATAGCTCCAGATGAATATGTCATTGTGATGTGAGTACCGGGACCGCAGTCACAGATTTTCATTTTGCTGATGAGTGATTTTTACTTTTCAATTTCTTGTTTCCGTTAGCTGCAGTACTTTGTGCAAGGTCTTTAGTGCACTGTAGCATTATCCATTTGAGCCCCTCTGATCAAATGGGCATCTACTGACTTATTAAAATGTCTTGTCCTTGACAAATGATTTCCATCAGACGTGATATCATTTGGTGATCTTCAATCCGTCTCACTTTACACTGACTGATGATTCCCTCATGAAGTGGAGAGTGAAGTCCACTTCCCTATCTCTGGATTTCTTCCAGAAGTCTTTTCTGAGTTCACACTTTGTTATCCTGTAGGACGGCAGGAGGTTGAGCGACTGAGGTCTAATTGTGCCTGCTGAGTTCCCTGGCCCTGTACATTCAGCGCACTCAGGATTTAAGGCAAAGTGATCAGTTGTTTAAAATCCTGTCATTTGGACAGGACCTTGTCAAACCAAGGCTATCCATTTACTGGGCAGAAACCTTTCTCACTGACATCTTGTGTCTTGGACTTGAATCACAGTCCCTTCTTAAATTAGTTAGTGCTGGTGTTGACATGGCCTTCTGAGTCAATGGTGTATTTCTTTAACATTTCATTGGTCTCCTGCAACTGTCACCTGTTCTCAGTGTTAACAAGGTTTCACACTTTTCCAATTATGGTTGGCTGTAATGCACCAAGAACTGCAGCAGTATGCTAACAAAGGCATGGAGAGAAGACCGCTTCCTATTTAACATGTAAAGACATGACAGGCTTTTAAAATGTATGGGGAAGAAAATACCGTACACACGTTTGTTAGACCCTGGGAATACACTTGTCTTTTTGCCTCAACGTCTTGGGACACCATCCCTTTTTCATTGTTCATTTACAGATAGTTGATTGACACTGACCATTCAACGATTACATTTGGTCATTCACAGAAAAAAAAATAACCCTCTGCATTTCTTTACTGTAGCATTCGGAAAATTCATTATCCAATCAGCAGCATGCAACCTTCTGCAAGGCAGTGAAAAACATCCTTTGCAGTTGCGAGGGATAAAAAAGAAAATGAGGCTAATGTTATGAATCCTGGCACTTTGCAGCTGATATTCTGTCCGAAATGCAGAATAGCCGCTGATGATTAGAAGAAACATGTGCAAAGGGCAAACCAGCCGTCACTTACTGCCACACACATAGAGAATCTTTCTTCTATCTGCACCATGTTTTCGGGGAAATACATAGTTGCACAGAAGTGCTCACGAACAGTACTTCAATATATACCACATCACCAGGAACAACAGCTATAGTGACAGCTTTTGCATCAGTCTAACGCTCTGTTTGCAACTTCAAAATAAGTGCAGGAAAATGATATCTTATTTATATTTTTTAACTGCTGTGTAGCACGCAACCCAGTCATATAAGTACCCAAAATAATGCCTGAAAAGTGCAATTGCATTCTGTAATTATGTCCAATTTCTCTAACTAGATCTAATGAACAGGTGGGAGCCTGAAACATTTATGTTGTTATGTGCGTGAGCCTTCACTATGAAAAGAAACAAAGGTATAATTTTTCCATCATAATTTATTTTTTTATGGGAAATAGAGTTCAGTTCATTGTTCAGAGAAATGTAATGCCCAATCTAAAAGCCATCTAATGCTAATCGAGGCAAACACCTCCTTGGGAAATAGTGTTCAGAACCGACGTAAATCACTGTTATGTTTCCACATAGTGCATCAAACTAGATGGTGAAACTACAGGTACTAAAGAAAAAGTATATATGAGATATATCTGAAATTAAATTATGACTTTAAGGTTAATGCGATGAATGTCTGCTTCATCTTGTGGTTTTGTACATGTGCAGTGAAGATATTTGATACATTGGAATGAGCTTTAGTCCCATAAGGCACAGACAATCATTGGAGTATACAGTAAGGGTGGTTACTAGAAAATACAGACTTCAATCTCCAGAAAGTATTGCAATAAGCTGTCCATCAACATATTTTACCCAAAAAGATTCTCCCACAATATGTATAATATGTTTATCAAAATAGTGGTTATTGTCATACTGAATAAATATGTACTGTGAATGTATGCAAAAAAAAAAAAATGAAGTTAAACAGAAGTTAAATCCGTTTCTCACTTATTCTGATAATGTTCACCTGGTTCAACACATGGTTCAACATCCTGCTGTGCTTTCCTTTGCTTTTTCTGTGATTGTCTTTGTACCGTGCTTTGTGCTGGTTCCTCAAGTGGCAAAGCATTACATGACTGTGAGCCTCTCTGCTCACACAGGGTTCAAATAGGGACGGAAAGAGCAGGTTGGTTGAACACAGGCGTTTATTAACTCCAAACAAAAATATACGCGGGTCTCAAACGTTGCCCGGGTGGGAACCTTCAAAGGTCCTTTGGCGACCTTCCAGGATCCCGCCTACTGCGAAACAGACCAGAACCAGGTTACGACATGCTTTTATTCCGGCACTGATTACCTGATTCCGATCAGCTGTCTGGCCTCCAGCCGAGCCACTCCCTTCACTCCAGCAGCCGGCGCCCTAACCACACCCCGCTGCCACAGTACTTAACCCCAAATAAAAGAACTCAATAAAAAGAGTTGTTAAATAATAGTAAAGTCACGTTGTAATAACAATAACTCATCTCTCTCTCTCGTTTTATTTTTGAACTTTGCTAAAAGCCACTGTGTCAAGTGTCCATCTTGGGTTGCCGTCCGGAGTTCTCCAATATGGCGGACCATCTCGCACATGCGCAGTACCAATCGGGCAGGGGGACAGATCGGGTAGTGACCGACAAACAGTTCATATTCAAAGAAAGTACATCTTTGCAGTGCATTTAGTCAGAATGAATTAAATTGAGTATAATCAAAACACTTTTAGTTAATTATTAAGATCTGTTGTGAAGTGTCAACTGTTGCACACTTGTGTTATTAGTATAACACAAAGATGATGAATATGATGCATTTTTTGGGATATTATAGTGTCTGTTTCATTTTATATAAAGTCAAACAAATCCCATTAACATGATAGATCTTCACAAAAGCAAATGGGAAATATTATCATTTACAGTGTTTTTCATAGTGTATGATGATTCTGATTAGACTTTATGCTCTGATGGCTACGCAGATTTATTGTGTATTAGAATTCCAATGGCAGTATTGCCTCTCCTCAGACATTAACTTTGATAATACAAAAACAGAATGATCGTCTTCTCAAGGACTATAAGATATTGTTTTGAAATGGACACATTACGATTTTCCCATTTTCTTGCTTCAGTTGTTTTAACATTACTATGTACACAGTATCTTTCTGTGGACATAAAAGGACGTTGAAGGCTGACAGCTGTCTTCGTAGCCTTCTCCAGACTTCACTTTTATGTGAGAACAGCCAAAGGGGGGTCTTAATTTACATTTTCACTTTTTCTTGTGACGTTTATAATTTAGAAATGATTTTGTGTGTGCCTTGGTACATGCATGTCATTAAAAAAAGAAAAATAAACAGAATAGACATGGGCGGGTCTTTATAGATGGCTAATAGTTGAACAAAATATATTTTCAGAGTGCATTTAGTAAAAATGATCAGTTTAAGTGTGCAGCACATGATCTGAACGACGCACTTTATTGTCAGTAATACACAGTTATCAAACGAATGCAAGACAGATAGCTTGTTTTGGAGACACAAAATATGTTTGCAATCTTCTTGTAGAGCAACAGAAGACTAACGCATATTCCATATCAGCAGGTAAGGTCTAACCAATTTGCTGCTGTAGTCCCCACTTCTTTGTTTATCTCTGGCTGCACTAGGCAAAAAAGCCAGGAAAAAAGTCATCTTTAAAAGACGTGTGTATATAACTAAATCGGCAGGTAAACATGACTCATTGAAAACATTGAGAGTGCTTATCAGAGGAAAGTGAGATCTCCGCTGTGAAATCAACTAAATGTGTTAGCTTTGCATAGAGTGAAGCCGCTCCTCCACCATCACCCAGACCTTCTCTACTGACAACATTTCACAGACAAACGAAGGGCTCAAGCTGTGAAGGCACGTCTATTTTTCTCTGCCAGTTTCCAAAGCACACTTTCAGTTTCCACACAAATAAAGTTTCAGGTTTCCATGACTTTTGCATCAGATAGCAAAAGGACACCTGTAGTTAGCAGCCATCTCAAATTTGCTGCTGCAAATCTGCCGCAACCATGTCAAAGGTGCTCCATCCTCGCTGTAGGGTGGGACACTTCAAAATGCTAACGCTGTACGAGATAGGCTTTTCTAGATACAGCCATTTTTGTTCCGCAGGGCGCACTTCTGTCAAACACTATCTGTCTCTACGGTGGCATTTTGAAAAACCTTGACTGAATCCCCTGTTCTTTGTGTTCTAAGGCCTTTGTACTGTGGCCTACATCGATTCTTGAGATTTAAAGCCTCCCAAAAGTATGCTGCAAAGGTCCCAGTGGGAAATGTGACACTGTTTACAAGAATGCTCCAGATATTGTATTGAACAACTAATATCTCAATCAGGGTTGTCATCCTATTTAAACGCTTTGAAGATAACTCTTTTTTTGTCAGTTCAAGAGGGAAATTATGAGGCCAACCATTATTGCATACTGTTTAATGTGAACGTCGGCCATAAACAATTCAGTTATCCGTCTGATCTGGGGCAGTTGGGCCTAGATTTGAGTGTTTGTTTGAAAATAAGAAGATGCATCTCAAGGGGTTTAATCATGAGATTCCATATTTCCGACATGATGAAGTTGTTGTCAAAGTTTGCAACATATGAGACACAACATAAAAACAACCGGCTTGCAATAACATGATTGATAATTAATGAAAGACCAACTTGTACCCAGTTGTTTTTTTTAGAAAAGTTCCTGACTCAGGACAGATTGTCTTGTACCTGAATACATTTGGAAGTACACCACTTTGGATCTAAAACATAAATGGTGTCATCAGTCATTATACACTATTGATGAACTTGCTCCTGCATTTTAGGGTTCTTTGTAGCTTTAAAAAATGCAAGAAGAGGCTTACAAAACATGGGTTCCATTTTAGGTTTGACATCCACAGCGTTTTCTACCTCGAGGTGCATTCTGTAGTATTTCATTATTTCCGCTTCTCGCATGTTTATAATGAATTTGTCAGTAGTTCTCTTTGAAATTAGTCTTAACTATATCTCCATCTCTTTATTGTCTTTGTAAACTGAAGCAGAGACTAACCCAGCCTTTGATGTCTCCGCCTGCGAGGCTCTGGCATTGTAATGAAACTGTATTGCATTGTCTCAGCGCTAAATGTTTGGCATGAAGGAACACAACACAAATTCGAACCGAGACTTTGCTGCTTCCGCTGGTTTCAAAGAAGCTGGTGCTTTTTGTTTCCCAAGAGAGTTGCAGGCACTCCCTAACAGAGCCAAACAGCTTTCAGGCCCATCAATAATTTAGCGCCGGTTGCCTTCAGGGAACTCCTGAGAAAAATGATGATGAATGCAATCCGGGCACAGAAAATATGTATTAAGATATCTGTATGTTTAAATATTTTGAATATCTCTTTATAAGGAGTTGGAAGGTAAAGACTGTTCGAAATGATTAGTTTCCCAAAACTCCCTCCATATCGCCACCCAAAAATGTAGAAACACAAAAAGCACTCTGGTAGTTAATGGAGGACTTTGAGAGGATTACAAAATGCACTCTGTTTATGGGTAAATACCCGTGTGATGTTTAAATGTTTCCCCATATTCTCCCCATCTGCACTGGGTCCTTTATTCTGAATAAGCATGAATGTTTTACGAAAGATAACTAGTTCAATATGCAGCCAAACTACAACAATCTCTTTGTCTCCCATTGAAATGTCATAAGGGGACTAAAGGATGAGTCTTTATTGGACAATATGGATTATATTGAAATACTAAATAACATTTAAGAGTACATTTAAGGATTCTCGTTCTCGGGTAAGACTGCAGTGTTTTGGTGAATTAGATTTTTCCTTGTGTTTCCTGCACATTTAAAAAGAGGCTCTGAAATGGCACTAGTGGAGACGATTTCCTAGTCAACAGTCACATTTACAATGGTTACAGCAAAGAGCCAAAGACAGCTTACTATCTCTCAAGAAGCATGCATAAGAAACAAATATTCATATTAAAGATACAAAACTAGAAACTACAATATATATATATATAGAAAAATACACATCCAGTACCAATAACAGTTTAGCGATATAGCAGCAAGGTGAGAGTATAAAAGGTGGTAGAATAAATTCCACAGTTATTTTCGGTGTGTATATTTATAATTGCAGTTTTTGTTGTGCGTTGGGGTCTACCAGGGGCCGTGGTGGTTGTACAGTCTGACCGCTGCAGGTATCTCTCCGTGAGACACCGCGGGTGCAGAAGCCTGTCACTGAAGGAGCTGCACAGTGCAGACAGGGTGTCCTGGAGGGGATGGGACACGTTGTCCAGCAGGAAGGACAGCTTGGCTGCCATTCTCCTGTCTCCCACCACCTCCACAGTGAGGACTCCTGTCTCCCACCACCTCCACAGTGTCCAGAAGACTCCCCAGGACAGAGCTAGCCTTCCTTAGCAGTCCGTTCAGTCTCTTCCTGTCAGTAGCCGAGGTGCTTCTGCCCCAGCAGGCTACACCATAAAAGATGGCTGAAGCCCCCACAGTCATAGAAGGTCTGAAGAAGTGCCCCCTGCACCCTTAAACACCTCAGTCTCCTCAGCAGGTAGCAGGTCATATCAATCAGCTTTTAGTATGTAAGGCCCTGTTGGACATCCGATAGAATGTCAACATACATTTAACGTTTGATCAATACAGAAATAAAAGTGATATTCATAAAAATATATGGCAGTTACAAGAGTGAGGGATTGTAATGCCCTCTGATATGTATTGCAAGTGATGATTTAGCAAATGAATATGGCATCGTAAATGGCAAATAAATGAAAATATATCAGTACTTTAGGTTCATCAATAAAAGCTTCTGTGTATATACAAGCGCTTGGTGATTGAGTACAGGACGCACAATTGTAATAACTGTATTTTATTGAGACTTGATCTTTCGTGTGTGAAATATGTTTTATCTAGAGCCAATATTTTGTTCATCTCATTTGTTCCCATCTGTCAAAGTGAAAGCATTTAAAGTCAAAAATGTAGTACTTGCTTGTGTTCGGGAATAAACTAACACTACAGCAATTCTACATCCAAGACAAGTTCATTTATGCCTCCACAAATACACCGGCGATAACTCAAAGAAAGGAATTCAAGTATTAACTATCAGGCCCCATGAATGGCATTTGAAAGACAACTTCCACTCAAACGAAAGCCTTTCATATTCACAAAGAGAGGTAGGACCACGCCAGAATGCAGTAAGGGTGAAGGTGAAGTTCTAAAAAATGACCGATGCCAACGTAAAGACACGAGAATAAGAAAATGTGTTTGTGTTCGGAGGTTTTTCAGGCCCCTATATAGCCAAGTGTGAGCCCAGTGGTAATTTAGCAGTTCTCAGCAGGTTTTCCTCAGGGAGGAGCTTATGTGGGCAGTGTGTTGCTACGTGTAAGTGTGTCTGTGTTTGTGTGATTGTGTTTTGTGTGTTTGGCTGCATTTCATTTCGTTGTGAGTGTTCTGCTGACCTTGGCATACTCAAGATTCCATCCCAACGGGGTCTCATCCCCCTCTTCTCCTTCCATTTCTCCTCATCATCCCACCCTTACTCCACCCAAACACCCTCCTAGGACAGTGCTACAGTATTCTCCTCTCTTTGTGTAGAGAAGCCAAAATGATCCTGCAGATTTGGGGAAAAAATACACCAGGATCTCGGTCTGCCACATTAATAATGTGTCATATGGGCTTTGATTGAAACCAACAGGATGGTAAGTGAGGGAAGACTACAGCCAATAGCTAGCTTGGATGCAATCATTAAGACGGCTCCTTGTTAAAAACCTGCATGGCTGTTTGACTTTTTCTGTCATCCTCTTTTCTGCTGGCTCATACCGTTCAGGGTAAACCATGCTAGAGATCTCATTATTTCAAAAACATTGCTGTCAGAGAGCCGGAGATGCAGTGAATGGCAGATTGTGTTTTCTTTCTCTGTTTTCCTTTTCACTTCAAACATAAGCTCATTAAATATAATAGACATACTGAAATAAAAGAAAAGTTGAAAATTCCAATGTTAAGTATTCAGGAGTGAGCAACACCAACCAAAAGCTTCCTCATTGTTAGCATTCGAAAACATTTCACGCAAAAAGTAAACACAATGCACAGTCTACGCATAAATTATGTTGCCTTCCAAAATGACAAATATATGGGGTTTTATCGTTGAATTTTGCTACACGTAGACATATTTCTAGTATTTAAAGTAGTTCAGGTTGACAGCAGTAGAAACCACCTTAAGCCACTGCTGGTAGACTTCCTATGGGAGAAAAAAAACACACACTGAAAAAGCAATTCAATGGAAATAAACACTGGTTCTTTTTGTGATGTCTGGGAAATCCAACTGCAATGACAGTCCTGATACACGTTTACACTGAATGTGGACAATATATCCACAAATGCTTTTCTCATAAAGTGGATTGATGAAGAATTTGATGGAGTGGCCTCTCACTACACGGATAACATTCTTATGTTTATTCTTCTTTCCTATACCAACACAAATCACATAAAGAAAAGCTAAGTGGCTGCTTCCTGGCCACAGATTGGGAAGTATTCTACCAGGACAATGACACCGATACCATCGCTGAGACCATCACAGACTACATTCATTTTTGTGTCGATACTGTTGTGCCAAAAAAGACCATTAGGATATATCCAAACAATAAAGACTACATCTCATCGGATATTAAACAGTGTATCCGACGAAGAAATATCGCTTTTCAAAAGAACGATGCAATACAACTGAGATCAGCTCAAAAAGAACTAAAGGGGAAACTTAAAGAAGCCCGAGAGCAACATAGTCTGAGTGTCGGAGAGGCTTTCTTAACCAAGAACTCGAAAGAACTGTGGGACTCTGTTAAAGAAATTACAAATCTGAACTCCGGCAAGAGGGAGATGCATGTTCTGGAAGAGCTTAACAGAGCAAATGAACTTAAAGACCATCTTGCAGGTTGCTTCGCGTCGGGCCGAACCACGCCCCTTAGCTGTGATATAATGAGCATATACCACGGCCTGTCGTGAGCTATTGCTTTTATAAAACGGATACCAAGTGTGGCAATATGAAAGAAAAATACACACTCTAATTTAAATAGTTTTTATTAGTAAATAATGATGTTCAAAATAAAATAGTCCCTCCGTTGCCTTCTGCAGAAAACATAGTGCAAGGTGGTTGCTATGCAACAACACTAACAGCAAGCGAACATATTAGACAGAGAGCGTTGATCCATTATTTGGCTGTTTATTTACATTAATGTGTATGTTGCTGTTTATTGAGCACCCACTGAAAAACTGTCCAGCATCAGTAGCATGGCTTACGTGGTCACTTGTATAGGTTGAGGTTGTTCGAGGCTGTTGCTTGGCGTGGCGAGAATATTGCTCCACTTTCTCCGGTCCCCGAGATTGGGCTTCCAGTAGCTCTGGAGAGAGCTTTCGCACCTGTGGCCACTAACCGTCATAATTTCTCTGCTTTGTTTTAAGACCCGCATCAGAAAGCTTTTGAATGGTGGTACTTTTCCAGTTGGTCTACCTGCTCTTCACGTAGCTCTGCATGTCGTAGTTTAGGTGCTTTTTTTTCTGGAGATAGGCACTGCTCAATCCACTCCTCCATACTATAGTAAGACCCCCCCCGGAGGTCGAAATTAATCTTAAATGTTTCCATTTTATGCTTTGTAAGTTTGTTTCGTAACGGAAGAAATTTAAATATATTTATAAAACTGACAAGTCAAATCAAGCAATCTGATTGGTCGATAGCGTTTTTGCGGACCTCTTTGATTACAGATTTGAAAACATCGTTGCTTGCTTTAAAAGTAGCATAATTCATTATGTTAAAACTTCAACTCTTGTTAGACAAATGGCTATAAAGTCAAAATGTGAAGTTGACCATAAAAGGATCCATAAACTAACATTTACAAACTTGATTTTCTTCTACCTGAGAAGGTAATATTTACATCAACAGTATGTAGCTTACTTTTGGTAAAATAGTTAACATAATATTGAAAGCTACTAAAAACATTTTTAATTCATAAGAAACATAACACTCACTTGCTCAGTTTCTTTGAGGCAGGAGTTTTGCTTTTACAGCGATGCTTGCTGTTTACAAACGTAACGTAGA
>NW_011369945.1:4878001-4886012 GCF_000735185.1 Notothenia coriiceps
AGTGCGACATGAAACTCAACATGCACACATCCTAAACGTGTTTTGGTTCACTTAAAAAATAGGCTATTAAGATGTAAAAGGTCCCATGTCATGCTTTTCCGGTTATTACCCGTCCCCTTGTGTGTTATGAAGGTTTTTATGCATGTAAACGGTCTGCAGTGTCAAAACCCTCAAAGTACACCCTGTAGCGAGTAAAACTATAACACAGAAAATACCTCCCCAAAACGCCTCGTTGGAGATACGTCACTGTCCATTGATTTTTCCGTGTACCGCATGATGTCATGCATTACCCGGAACCAAATGGACCAATCCGTGGAGCCGTTACGTTACGTCCCTGCTGATTGGTCCAAATTGACCAATCCACGGACTTCCTCACACACACACTCAGTGCATGCAGCTCTGCTGATCTCTCCTCCCTGGCTGCAGGCTGATAACAGACAGTTGGGATCGCGGCGAAATTCTCTCTGCAGACCCATTCTCACAGCGTTTATCAACCTTTTTCTTACTCAATATCAAGCCACACTTATTGTTTTTACTTCGGCTGTGACTTTGTGTGTGCTCAGGGTGAGTTTGGCTGTGTTACGCTGTAGCTAAACAAGGAAACCACAGCTCCACGGAGCTCAGCGCGATTCACAACATCCCGACCAATCAGAGCACACTGCTCACAGGGAGGGTGGGGGCTGGAGCTATTGGAGCTACAACGAGCCGTTAAAGGCAGAGAGTGAAATTCAGTGAATACACGTAGTTTACAGAGACGCTGTATGAGAAACCAAAGTGATTTTGGAAATTTGCACAATATAAATCTATTCTAGTAGACCTCAACAATGGAATTATGATCAGTGGAAATGGCCATGACATGGGACCTTTAATACAAAAATAACGGTTAAGCTGTTCCAACATTCACTTTGCTACTAGATTGTGTGAGTTAACTTGTTTACTCCATATGGACGACTTCTGTTTTATTGCTTTTACTAAGCAAAGAAATGTCAACAGAAACTCATTCAATGAAAGACTATGGACCCTTCATTTCATTTTCATTTCATTTCATTTCAATCTTTATTTTGAACAGATTAAAAAAATAACAAATAAAAAATAACAAATGTGAAAAAACAGAATACCTTATTGTTAAAATACAGTATTTATCCACATTCATGAAACACAAAAAGTCTTCATAATAATAATAAAAAATCATGTGTGTCCGAAAGGGAGTAGGAGGAAGCAAATGCTTATTAATTCCCACCCCTTACTTGATCAATGATTGTCCTTTAAATCATTATGCAAGTTATTCCTACTTACATTTACATTTATACATACAATAATTTCTCATCTTCAATCACCTCTCTTCATTCTCATAGCTTTCCAAAAAAGTGTTTCTGTACATCCTTTTAAACTGAATTATGCTTTTGCTTTGTTTTATCTCCTGCTCCAAACCATTCCATAAAATCACCCCACAGATTGTTATGCACATACTTCTCTCAGTTGTTCTGACCTTGAGTTGTTTAAAATGTAGATTTCCTCTCAAATTATACCCACCCTCTCTGTCTACGAACAATGTTTTTCATTTCCTAGGAAGTAGATTATGTCTTGCTCTGTACATGATTTGTGCTGTTTTAAATTTAACCAGATCAATGAACTTCAATATGTGTGACTTCAAAAATAATACATTAGTGTGTTCAAGATATCCAACATTATTGATAACTCTTATAGCCCTTTTTTGTAATGTGCATAACGGCTGTACTGTAGGTTGGTTTTGTACGTGTTTCCCCAAATCTCCACATAGTAAATCAGATATGGCAACATTAGTGTGTTATATAGACTATAGAGTATACAATGAGTTGCAGTCCAGAATTTGTCTGGCTTTTCCCAAAATTGCGATAGTCTTAGCCAGTTTTGCTTTTACCTGAGTGATATGAACAAATGTTCGAAATATATATGTTTGATGCCACAAATTGTTGGATGACGGATACAGCAGAGACTGTGTCCGCTACCTAAGTAAACGTTTTTACAACACTGACTGTCCCACACTGCACGATCACTTAATTGAGAATTCATAAGAAATACCACTCAGTGATTAAATTGTTATTTTTTATTGTCACCTGTCAATGTAGATGCAAGTTGTGTGTTATGCAGGACTATAACAGTTTATAACTTTGATAACTATATGTCTGATTTAATCTAATTACTGGTGCTAGTGTGCAAGACTTGCTTTGTTTAGTATTCTCACACACCTTGTATGTGCAGTGATATTCCTTTCAAACCTAACCGGAGACATTTTAAATGTCACTGCATAACAGACTAGTCTGAACACTTCTTCCAATTACTAACATGCAAGGTTCTTGAAAATGACAAAACAGCCATCTAAATCAAATTTGATTTCATGTTATCCCTTTTTTATAACGTTTAATCATCTGTATATGACATGGTACAAAACCTAATCTATGAAGGAAAAGTGCTATCTAGTACCATGGTTGAATGTCATTTTCCACAGCGAACAGTGTTACGTGTGCACCAACTTTAGCGATCATACTCAGTCCCAGTTTGTTCACTGACCCAAAGTAAACTAGCAATGTCCTTATGTTGGCTGAGTAGAGGTAGCACTGCTATGCATGCACGCTCTTAATGCTCTCCGTGTACATATTTGAATGAATAAAACATGGCATCCAAAAGGTTCCATTGCAACATGCAAACTCTGCAGCTTGCCCTCCTCCCATGGTTCCCTATGGTACTATTGTACATTTGAGTGACCATTATCTAGATTCTAGAAAATGAACCCTTGGATGATTAACCCTGTAAAGCCCAAATATAGAAAAACATTATAATTAATTTGTTTGACCTTTCAGATGTTGTTGTAGGGAGCCTCGGGAGCAGAAACGAAAGAGTTTTCAAATTGTTTACGTTGTGGTAAGTTTTTAGGGGGATGTTGTAATATTGCAACATTGGGTGGGAGCAGAATTTCTGTATTTCTACTCACATTGTCGGAATAAATATATTGAACAACTAAGGGTTGATTTGCAGGATTGATTGCTTACTTAGCCCTATATCAGTATAGCATGAATAATAATCACACATCAGTCATATTTTTTATGAATAGTCATTTATTAAATATGAATACAATGGTAGTCCCAAAAACAGTTCCTATCGTCAGAAAAGCAGAGACGGACGTCACACTTCGTGCATTGTGTGTTTGTGTACCCTTTACTGCAGTGTCCGCAGCGTCCTCTCTTTGTCTTCACTGGAAAATGTGCCATTAGGTCCTTGCGTACATCCAGTGGAGGTTGTGATCTCTTGGATGGGGCCACACAGGTACATGTTTCCGAACGTGGAGAAACTAGTATGTAAAGTATAAGAGCTCAAAGGATGAGGACCCCGTACTGTTCTGTAGTATTGTATACAAATTAAATACTATATTAAAGCTTAAACCTCTCAACACCAACTGTAAATATATGAAAATAACGTGCTCTTAGATGGAAATGAGGGATAAGACACTTGTTAGATAATGTATTTGGGTATACAGTACACCAGAAGTGGTTGTCTTATTGCTAATTTATACTGCACAAATACGTTTTTTCTCATCTAACTGCTACATTACTGTTTGTTTTCAGTTTTGCTTTGCTAACATACTCATTTATAATTCAAATGTCAACAGAATATATAAAAACACATTAGCACAGAATGTCCTACAGCACTGAGTGCAACTTAGTTAAACATACTTTACACTGGTGGGACAGTAACCATTTACATACATAAAAAACAGAGTAGTCCACACTGCACGGAAAATTAGATACAAACTGTGTTCACAGTGTTCATGAACACATGTTGACTCTAAATGAGTGCAATGTTGTATTTTCTTATCAATTTTTTAAAAATAATTTAACAAGTTGTATTGTTAACAAATAATGCTACTTTTCAGTATTGTAGTCGCCCCCTGCAAAGTACCCACACAAATAGGCGAGAGTGATGCGGTACATTTGCTTAAACCCTTTTTCAGGGTGAGCAAGAGCATTTTGTCGAAATGTCCCATACCTTTATACAGGGAGCCTTATCTCTCTACTGCAGTGTTTTCCTTTTTTGTTCTCTCGATGTCATGCTACTATTCATCCACAATCTGTCTCTGTTCAGAACAACAAATAACCATTTGGCTCTTTTTGTCTTCAGGACAACCAACTGTCTGTTTCTTATTCAGACTCTCTGCCTCCTTGCCACATTGTCCTCACTTGCTCATTGTCTTTGCCTCCGTCTGCCCCTTGTTATTTATGGGATGCAGAACTGCAGGAGTACAGAGAAGTAGCCTGGAGCTACAATATGCCCATAGCCAAGCTGCCCAATGACTGCCAAGAGATTATGGAAAGGCCTTGTCGAAGACAGGAAGCCTTCTGTCACCTCTGCCACGCCATCTCCCCTGCACGGTATCCTGCCTATTCTTCCAGCCTGATTAACACTTTTATTTGAGGATGAAGTGATGGCTTAGTGTGGCTCATATAGCCCATGTGTGTTCTACTTCCCTCAAGGAAGCCATCAGTTATTCCTCACATGCGTAGGCAGTCTGATGAACATGTGTGAGTGAGATGCATCTTTATCTCTATGTCTATATTCATAGGATGACTGATTGAGCTGTTGAAATGTAATATGTCGATGATGTTAACTTAACCCTCACAGTCATCAAATGACAAATGTGACTTTTATTCTTCATCACTTTCAAATGTATCAATACCCTAGCTCATCATCTTATTTATGTTTTATACTTATGTTCACAAGAAAAGGTGTTTATTTTGTAGGAAAGGTAATTGAAGTTGACTTTTAAATGTTGTTTCACTGCAGGTGTTGATTTGAAGAGAAAAATGCCCTTCTGCCAAGGTCAGGAGAAGAGCTAAACCCAGGATGTCATGTGTGGTTTCAACCATACGATCCGGAAAGCTCTCGTGCAAAGCCCCGTTAACCATAAACCCAATTAACATAAAAAACACATCATGGGTTTCACATAGAGGATGGTAAGCACACGCTGCTGCATACAAAAGCACTAAAGGCTGGAGCTCGATGACTAAGGAGCCATTGTAAATCACTGACCCTGGTCCCTCATGTGTCTTCAGTGCACGCTAGCCCTAAGATAAAGAAATGAGCAGAAGATGAACGGAGGAGAAATGATCTTGGATGCAAGTGAGGTCTTCTAGAATGACAGCTGAGAAAGCAACACAAAGAAAATGAAATATGCTATTTCATTCAACATCTCAAGCCATTCTAATGCCCTGTTCCCTCTGAAGCTTTTGAAATGTCGAGATAAGCAAAGATGGAAGCCATAACATTATCAAATTACTGTTAACGCAGCTTCTACTTAGAGTACTTTTTTTCCTTTTTAGCCATGCCATGCACAGTCAGACGTAGCAACTGGAAACTATATCTGTTATCTGTAGAGGCCGGAAGGGATCTTTAAAGTGGTCAGTAATGGTAGGTTAACTCATGTTCTGCTCTTTGCATTGTGTTTCTAAGATGCCTCTAAAATAAAGGTCCCAACTGCCAAAGACTCAAGGTCCAATAATCACTCATTCTCAATGAACCATTAGGTTTCTGGCTGGATCTGCTGTCCAGTTTAACAGAAGGCGTTTATTGAGCTTCTGCTCTGTTGCGCAGCCAATTAGATAGGCTCTGTTGTTTTTGTACTACATGTATTAGCTTGTTTCTATGACTGAGTGCACGCCAGGCACCTTTTTACATGGTCGGTACAATCACCCATTCATGCATAACCTTAGACTATAGACAGGATCACAACGATGCTTATCAGCAAGCTAAATCTCCCCTTTGGCTACGAAAAGCAGAAATGCGGCTTAATTCCAGTCATTGGCAAATCAAGCAAACATTTGACATACATATATATTATATATAGTATAACTGTAACTAGAGCAGAATTAAGATGACAGCAGCTATAGAGACACTGCCTATGTAAGACCATTATAGAAAATAACAAAATCAGTTTGTTATATTATATATTTGGATACTGTGCATCTTATATTGGATATAGGTATACTGGATAATGCTTTCAATACAGGGGTCTGCAATTCAACCAAAGGACAAAGGTGCTCCACATTCTTGGAACATTGTTCATTCTGTCCTCCGACCTGTTTAACAAACGCAACAGGAGGGATGCCACCGGTTTTGTCTTTTGGATTTGTTATCAAATAATATATGGAGTTGAATGCACCAAAAGGAGTACTCACAAACCTGTGAGGTTCTTAAGTGTCGGCAGATCTATCCAGCAGGTGCAGAGTTTGTTCGCTAAATCACGTTGTATAGGCTGATAGCTTGTAGCTGATAACGGAATATAATATAATATAATTTGTCCTCTGTTTGAGGCCATCTACCGTGTGTGTAGAGAAGTGAGAAAAGCAAACAAAGAAAAAAGGTTGTGCCGTCAATGTATATTAGCTTTGAGATTAGAGAAAATGTTATTGGATAAATCAGATTTAGTTTAAAATTGCAAACTAACTGTATGCTGTGCTCTCATCTGACTTTGGATTAACGTGCTGATACTGTACAATACATTTGTCAGAGGGTTTTGTTAGGAAATAGTATACTATACACTTTCTGCATATGGCCAATGAGGAATTGACGTTTCAACATAAAACAAACAGGAAAGAAAATTAAAAAGCAAAATATTTAGAATAATCTGTATTCTCTCTGTACCTTGCCGTGTGCAACCTGAATCTGTTCTCAGCTTGAGAGAAGCCATCTGATTTACCAAGGTAAAACAAGAGGTACTCTTCTGTTTAAAGCTACGACCGTGCAGCTGTGAGCAATATCCGGCCATGATGTTGATCCAAGAGGAGAAGACATGCCCTTATAGCTCAATCCATAACAGATGATGTAAATTGAGCAATCATTTCCTATGATGCATGGTCTCAGGTGAAGAAACAACACGTCACAGTGTCATGAACCTCATCTGCAATCTCTTCCAGTCATTAACATTCGGTTTGGCCATGCAGAAACAGCTGTCTGGCTCACCACTGGTTACAGTTTACCATCGGGGGCCTCAATTCAACCGTTTGGGGTGCTCAGTGGCGTTGAACTTGCATTTTAATAACATTCCAATTCAAGAACCAATCAGTGAAGCCCAAGTTCTGACAGCTGTGGTAGAGCAATAAATCATAAAATGTGGGGAGGCAGAAAGAAAAATGCTCTGCATGTAATTATAAACATGGCTCGAGCAATGTGGCTTGGCTAGCGAACACGTGCCCACGCAAAGGATCTATAATAGCTTATCTCATGTCCAAGTGGTGTGCTACACTGATTTTTTTTTTTTTTTATATGTTTTTTATTGAGTCAGGTTAATGTAATGAGTTTACATTTATACAGTCAATATTTGTATTTATTTTTTCCCCTTTCCCCCCCTCTCGGTCCTAGCTAGTAAATTAACTAACTAAATAAAATAGATACATGTATAGGTAAAAGTAAAGTAATGTAGAAGATAATATTAAAAGAAAATGTATAGATAAGGGAAAAATTAATAGTAACAGTAATACTTGTACCCATATACTCACATATGTGTACCCACATATACACATACGTGTGTGCACATACCCACTCACATGTACACACATACACATACCTACATACATGTATACAAAGACAAAACAAAAAAAAATATATATATATATAACAAAAAAAATAGAGATGCAAAGGCTATACTTTCTTTAGTTTTCCTCCTCATCATTCGTGCTCCGAAAATGGCAGTTTCTGCACATGGTGTCAATACCACGTCCAAGGCCTCAGTAAGGTGTTTGAAAATGCTTGTCCAGTATCCTTGTAGGCGACATGACTCATATGTTTTGGTCTTGTCCTCGCCTACAAGGATACTGGACAAGCATTTTCAAACACCTTACTGAGGCCTTGGACGTGGTATTGACACCATGTGCAGAAACTGCCATTTTCGGAGCACGAATGATGAGGAGGAAAACTAAAGACAGTATAGCCTTTGCATCTCTATTAGCACGCAGAAGAATACTACTTGAATGGATATCCT
>NW_011369945.1:4886050-4896922 GCF_000735185.1 Notothenia coriiceps
GCTCCCATCCTTCTCTAAACACAAAGACTTCACCTCAATATATTGGGGAGGGAAAATATACTTTGTCCCTTCAAATTTAACACACATGAATATATATAAGGTGACATTAAAATGAATATACCAGATTTAACTTCCCTGCCATAACATGTTACTTTAATACTTCAAATAATTCAAATAATCCTTCAGCGAGGACAAGACCAAAACATATGAGTCATGTTTGCTGGTGACGTGTGGCATCTGTTACAGGTATCCGTAACATTTGGCTATATTTTGGAGAGTTTAGAGTTGGTGTAATAGATACGGTGGACAACTTTTAGTTGTATAAGATTAAGCCTGGCACAGGACGTACTATTGTTCACTCTCGCTAATGCGCCATCCCAGACCTCATCATCGATAGCTTGGACTAGTTCCTCTTCCCAATCTTGTTTAATTCTACCAAGCGATGTTTCTGTGAGACGGGAGACGGAATTGTAAATTCTTGAAATCAGTGTGCTACACTGACGAAGATGTCTGTTTGTTCTGTGTAAGCACACAGACATGTACGTGTATATTGTAGTCATATTACAGTAATTAAGATATGATCAGTTTGATATCCATCAGCTTCTTTAAATATATGTTTTTTTCACAATACAAGCATTGACGGGAATACCTTTTTTGGATCTTCTGAAATGTGGTGCTGTATTTTTGTAAACATGTAGAGATATACAGTAGAGATAGGTGCAGTCATGTGTTTAATATTATTTGCTTATATTACAAAGCCCTTCATTCTATTGATCTTAAATTGTCTGTGTACTTGAAATGATACAATTTGGTATTCACTGCAGTGTTCGCAATTGTGCTTTTTCTAAACTCTTTGTTCCTACATTATGTGAACAACTAATTGTTTAAACATTAACACACCTCCCATGCATCCTTCATCAATCAATTCAAATGAATAATGGAAACATGATTTGAAAGCATATCAAAAGTAAAGAATGGAACATTTAGGTTTCTGGTTTCATTTAGGTTTCTGATTCCCTTGTTGGGGTATTTTTGCATTTATTACGGATGTAGGAAAGGTGTAAAGTAAACTGGGATAGCGATTAGATAACAGCAGTAAAGCAAAGGACGTACTCCAACGTTGGCCGCTAAGTTATAAGACAATAAGCTATCTGGGTGCCCTGAATGAACACCCATTTTTGTTTGAAAAATGAAATGAGAAAGCTTCACACAAGGCTCAGTTGAAAGTGTGCCTCCAGTCATGAGGCATTGAATGGAAATCTCTGGAAATCCAATCAACACACAAAGGGATTAAGCAGCATTTTAAGTCCTTCGGGCTGTACTCATCACAGAAGAATAACAGAGATGAGGATTGTGGTCTGGGTTATAGACCTAAGTCTGAAGAACTAAGAACAGGAAAAGACAAAGTAAGGAAAAACTTCTTAAAACATAACTTAAGATATAATCCAGCTCTCCATGTCTGTGTTAGCTGATTGCTAGGCTAGAACAGCTCTGCTCTTGAGTGGGAGATCATATCAAGTCATCATTTCCAGAACGTACAACGTATTTAGAGCACTGAACTTTCGGAAGCTCCTGCCTAATAAATCATTCCTTATTGTCCTGAAAGCATTATAAAAGTTACAGGATGGTTATCTTCTTTATTACGGTAAGGAAACATGTTTAGTTGGTTTCCCACAGGCTGGCTTGAGTCATTCTGTAGAGAGTTTGCATGTTCTCCAATGTGGGTGTTGGTTTTCTTCAGGTTGTCAGGTTTCACCCCTCAGTCAAAAGAGCAGGAAAGGTTAATGTTGGTAATTCCAGCTTGATCGGCTCCAACTATAAAGGTTAGGCAGTTAATGGATGGAAAGGTTTGAGTTGCTTTGTTCTATTTCTCATTAAGCCTAATCATTTATTATATTTACTTTTTTAATGTGTTTTGTTTAAAATCCAAATCTCATGGAGTAGCTGTTCTTGACAAAACATTTATTTTATCCCTAGCAATGCATGAACAAAAAACTGAATTTGAAATGCTGTTTTCAAACCTCAGCAGCACCTTAGCTCCATGACACACCTGCAAAAGAAACCCTGCTGAAATGGAGGCAAAACCACTGGTTTTCACTGGAAGTGGCTCTGTTCACCTCGCTTATTTAATCCAACTGTCACCGTGAATATATTCACTGGAACCGCTCCACCACTGCTTGGTCACAGCACTTTGTATGCCCATACAAAACAGACTTGTTTAAATGCATCAAATGTAACCAGGGAAGTATTTTCTGTTGACAGATGTCCGTGTAAGGCTTTACTTGTTTTTTATTGATTACATTCTATCAAAATTGTCTCGCCTTCACAGCCTCTGGTACAATATAAGTTAACATAGGAGTAGAGTTGCAGAGTTCTAAGTATTTATGTTATCTCTCCTATCATGATAAACTCCAAAGGCACTCAGCAGCCTCCTAATGTCATCCAAAGAAAAGGAAATGGTTACATTAGCTGATTCATTTCTGGTAAATAACCACAGCTCAGAACTCAGCTCAGATGACCACACAGAGGAAAAAAATGCACACTTATCCTTTCATCAACAAATCAAATTACCATCTTCCTGTTCAATTATGTAATCAATGAAGGAAATACTCTACGCCTAATTGGATGCAGCGAATACTTCAGACTGCAAGCACAAAGTCTTATCCTGATTGTATGAGGTGAAATTACTTTGAAGTGAATTGATTTTTGTTTATCTAATTATAAGTAGAGTATAGGGATGCACGGAATATTCGGCCACCGAAAATTATCTGCCGAAAATGGTTAAAAAGGCCAGAGTTACGTTGATCATACTCCGCATATTTGTCCGGGTGTTTTGATTTCAAGTGGTGGAGTAATCCCGAAGTGGTGAAAGTCTTTGCAGTTACACCCCAACGAGAAATGTCAGCTGAACACGTTTTACAAATCGCAATCCGCGCCTCTTTCTCTGATATTTTTAAATATCTCCAAGCGGCAGACATGTTGGCTGTGAGCCAGCCGCGAGCATGGTCGCGCGCCGTGCTTGTCGCCACGTTTTGATTACGTCATCACAACAACACGTTAGGTTACCAAACTTATAGGTGCATTTCTTGTTGTTGAAGGCCTGGCTGTTACAGTCTTTATTTACACTATTTTGTTGTAGGCCTACTGGCCTAGATGTTTATGCAGTTTCAAAGCACCTTGGCTTTGTTCTGAATGCACTTTGCACTTGGAATTAATGTACTGTATGCATTCAAAAGTGCTGAATAAATGTTTTATGGACCCATAATAGTGATTATTATTTAAGTTAAGTTTTGCCATAATCATGTCTTTTTCCATAATCAGGTAGCTGAACAACATTGGTAAAAAATGTATACATTATATATATATATATTTCTATTAATCATTTTCGGCCTTTCGGCATTCGGTTTTCGGCCAACTGTTTCCTATTTTCGGTATCGGTTTCGGCCAAGAATTTCCCATCCGGTGCACCCCTAGTAGAGTATATTATGTTCTCAACTCTAGTAGACCAGCATGGAGGAGCAAAACATTACCTCTAAACAACACACAGTCCTGCTCATTTCAGTAGAGGGAATTCAATGGTATTCTAAGATCTTTTAAATATTATACATGTTTTGCTGTAACATCCTTAAAAAGGAAAGGATATTTTGGCAGAAAAGGCAAGGTAACCTAAATCAAAATCAATCAACGTATTATATACAAAATATATTTACATTCTACATTTGATGTAGAGCTGTCCAGTAGGATTATAATCAAAAAAGTGTTATAAATAAACTAAGTTATTTTAATGCTTCATTATAATTATAAAACAATATGTTTTTGTTTACACAATAGCATTACAGTGAAGTCAGTTATCAACAAGCGTGTTTTCTTTCAAAATCTATTTTCCGCAACCAAAAACGGCTTCAAAATGTCAAAGCGGGACAAATGTGTGCACCTCCCAGAGCGGCGGAGAGATCAGAGTTTGTGCTCTGGACGGTCAGACAGACAGTCTAATACAAGCCACAAAGGATCTTGGGAGTAAGCCCCTGAAACCCAAGGGCAATCACTCAGTGCTCCACCTCAGAGCCTGCATACTCCAACTGTAACCTGACTGCAAGAACATCCTGTGCTCAGAGTTATAAGGCGTGTTATGATAGGATGTTTCCCTCCAACAGTCGAATGATATGCAGTTCAAATACGGTGAAAACATCATGTATTTGTACTGCAACAGACTGGTGATCAAAATCTCAAGCTTCTTGTAATCTTATAGGAACGAATGAGTAAATACAGACACACGTGAAGTGACTACTTAAAGTTATTTTGTCAAAAAACTAAAATTCTGACTCATGATATGATCCCGGCCTATCGTGTATTACTTTTTGTACATATCTTTTTGTGTGTACATACTAAGACATTTATTTATTTCCCTCACTTTATCTGCACTATATGCTGTTGTAATGATGGAAATGTACCCATTGCGGGACAAATAACGGATTTCTGATTGTGATAAATATATTAATATCGATACGGAAATTATTCACTGCAAAAACCGAACAACATCAGACAGGCTAATGAAACAATAGATGACCGAACATGGAACTACAACGTTTTCTGTATAAATTAAAAAGGAGAAAAACTGCATTTATCTTACAATGTCAATGCAAGGAGGTGGAGGGTGTGAAAATAAACAAGTCATTTTGAAGGGGACCCATTTGCCTAACTTTCATGTTGCATTTTGTGTTTGTTGTAGAACATGTGCTTTAATAGTCAATAAATACGTTAATCTCTGTGTCTGTGTAAATATACCAGCCTCTGCCCGTAGACTATACCAGACAATACTCAAAAATGTTGGTAATTACACTCCTCTAGCCTCCTAAAAGAGTTTCAACTCTACAAAAAGCACATTAACTCATAACATATTTTAAAAGCCCAGCAATAACTTGGAGCAGATCAATGTTTAATGTATTCCATATTTTGTAAAGGGAAGCTCAATGGAAACAGTGAAAGTGTAAATGAGCAGCTGTGTAAAGGATATATATAGGAGCAGAAATGCAAATCCATAGTAAGGAAATGTTTTGAATGTCTTTGTTATGCGGAAGCTTCAACACTGCCTGTGTTACAGAAATATTAAAAAGGGAAGATTGTATCGCAGGGAGAAAATATTAAAGACTTGACTTTAAGTCATGCAGTCAAGTGGAATTCAAATGCAATATATAGCACAAATGACAGCGGGAGAGTAAACATAAGCTCCTAAAGCTGTGACTATGCTCGTTGCGTACTGTCACAAAAATATGTTATCAACCATCTTCACGAACGTGGGAATTACAAAAAACCTCATGATAACATAATTGGGGTAGGACTCCTTTCATTAAAAACGATTTTTCAAAATCAAGTTACAGTCTCATACAGATTATCAAGCTCATCAGTTTATCTCATAGCATTTTCTGAAAAATGATGAAACTCAGGTGATAACACTGGCCTACATTACTGTGTTAAATACGAAAACTCACAAAGCTTGTGTTCCACATCCAAGGCCAAGCCCTGTCTCCCAGGTGTGCTTCTAACAAGCAGGCATGTAATCGACTTTACCCTGCTCCTGCACAGACACTGACCTACTTAAAATCTAATGAAAGTTCAGTCCCCTCTCTCATCAAAGAAGTACACACAAGGTGAGCTCAGTGTCAACAAGAATACCTTCTGAACATTTCCCAAAAACATGTGAAGCATTACAATTTAACTTAATTTAGGAGTTTACTGTTACACTCAAGATTAGTGGCTTTTTCTCCATGCTTGATATTCAAAACTAAAAACAACTAAAGCCTTATCCCCATTTATCAGCAGGGCTCACTTTTGCTCATGAATGGCATTTGCTAATTTCCTCAACCTGCTTCACCTAATTTAAATTCAACACCTCCTATTAACATAACATTCACATTTTCTATTTTAGGAGGAGTAAAAAGGGGTGATCCACTCATGTGGGTGGTGAGTGTGTATCACATGACACACAGGCAATACAACATGACTCCATTTCTAATGTGTTAACTCCTCTCAATCAGACAAGAGGAGACGCTTTCTGCACATGACTTTTCTAATAACATTTTGGACGATAGAAGGCGCCTGCTCGATTTTTAACTGACAATCAGAACCACATTTTCAATGATTATACAGATTGCTTTGTCAGGGAAAGTAAGCTGTAAATCAAGTAGATGATCAACTGAATTCATAATAATCATATTCTAAACAGAGTGGAGTTTGGCATTGAATGTTAGACTTATTTTTTTTTAATATTTATCAAATACGGAGCAGGCATTTCATATATCGTTTTGACTGTTTTTCTTATTGGTCATCTTCAGCAACTAACACCTGTGAAAAAGTGTATGTTTTATAGTTGTAAGGCTATCTCCAAAAAAAAAGGCTTTACAAACTTGTTTTTATCTCACTGAAAATATATTTTGTAGTTCCCAGTAAGAAGGGCAATAGAAAACTAAATGGAAGAAATGTGCTTTATTAGTCAGAAAGCACTAATTTTAGACCCTCCAGGAAAACGCGGGCTAAAATCCTTGATTATGCGATTAAACATGCGGGGGTTTTATGTGATTTTATGCGGTGAGATTGCGAAATATGCGGAAAGTTGCGAAAAATAATAGATTTTTTTTTAAAATATTGGGCTGTCTTATTTATTCTCTCTCACACACAACCTGCCACTAACGTTAAACCCCTTTCCTATTCAATTAAACACATTCAATGTGTATTTATTAAATACACATTGAATGTGTTTAATTGAATAGGAAAGGGGTTTAACGTTAGTGGCAGGTTGTGTGTGAGAGAGAATAAATAAGACAGCCCAATATTTTANATTACGCTTTCATCCTCCTTTAACAAAATACTTCACATTCATCCAGTTTGCTAGAGTAGTTGTAGCATTTTGAGACTTTTAAACTTTAATTACCGCTGTTGCGCCCCCCCCCCCACTTTGAGACAGTAAGTAAGCTCAAATCTATACTGCAAACCTGCTTTGAAATAGAGCACATGTTTGTTTACAGTTAAATAGCGTTAATATATAATATCATTTAATTTCATCATTTTTTTGTATGCAATATTTAGTTTTATGTTCACTAATACACTTTGTATAAGTATATGCTACCCCCTGTCTTGAAGTGGTAAGGCTTCGACAATGTTCAACTTATTTAAGGTGTATGTGTCGCCTGATGGTTTCCCACAAATGCACCCACCAACCCAACACACACATACAAACACTTCATAGAAATATGAATCATTTAGATGCTTTGAACATGTTAATTTGCATTCTTTCTTAATGCACTCAACAGAAAGTAATGGGCTTATTGTCCATGACTGCATCAGGAAGCCTGTTCACATGTTTGTATTGCTTAATAAAGGGAAACAGCTTAGCTTCTTTCAGCTAATTAGCAACTTTATGAACTGAGACACGAGTCATGCCAAAACAAAATCACCACATGTATTGTTTTATCTTATGTAATTTATGTGGATATGCGGAACGAAAGCACTCGCACATAAACGTTCCACATGAGGTAAACTGAGAGGCAGATTGCAGTTGATGATCACATAGTTACTTATTTGCCCTGCAGGAAGAACACAATTCTATCTAAAAGTGTACTGCAGAGGTAGATTGGCTCATTGAGGGATTGTAAGGTTGTTAACATAACTTGATGTGCCCCAAATAATGATGACAGGGCAGTTTGTATACAGTGGGGTTGAGCAGTGCATTATCTTGAAAATTACGGTTCTATTAGGAGATGAAAGCCTTTACCACACTGTTTTGTGGCCACTGCCTTTGGTCCTCAGGGCTGCCCATATACTCAGAGAGACCCTGGTTTCCTCTCTTCCGGTGCAACACCCATCTAATCCCATTGCTGTTTGTGACTCACTACCTTCAACTGTCGGGAGAAAAAAGAAAAAGTGCATAAATAATGTATTCCTTGGGTGTATCCACCCCCAGATCAATGCAATACAAAGACCATCTACAAAGAGGGTTGGCTCAAGGCCATATTTGATAACTTCCACTGCGCACGATCACTGCTCCCTTTTTTTGTCAGCCCGCTGAGACTCAATTATTTCCAAGTGTTTGTAAGCTATTGTTGAAAGAACACAAAGTGAATATTTAAAGTTGGTGAGGGGAAGAAAGATCTTTGATGAGACATGAAAACAGCAGATGGATGGTAATAGTGAACTGTTGTACAGAAAGATAGGAGGAGAAAGAGCGAGAGGAGAAAAGAAAAGTATGAGATGCAGCTTCCTCTTAGGGATACTGGAGGAAGAGCTGTATGCATGACAGCAGACTAGCTTGTGCTGTGTTCATACAATGTGACGGATACAAAGTATAACATTACAGAGCTTGTGATCATTTGAAAGCAACATATGTCAGTTCAAAGTATTAACTAGAGTACCACTCAGATGGACTCTCCTATAGCATAAACAATATTGGGCAAATTAATCTACTAGGTGAAACGGAGCGTTTAAAAACACGGCTTTAAGGGAATATACATCTCAAAATGATACAAAGGGTCATCGAGGAATCAACCTCCGATCCAATGAGTCTGAGTATTCAGCCTATAGGGGTAACTGGCACTATTTATAAGTTTCCTTTTTAGCCAGACCAAGACTTCCTCTTCCTTGTGCTGGTGATATCTTAGTCCAATAAGCCACTTGATATAGGACAAGGGAGTTGGAGTTGAACGACAGCGTCTTTGAACAGATTGTTTCACAAGTAGCAAGTTAACATTCTAATTGTAAGCTTAATCGCGGCAGACCACAGCTGATGAATTCTGAGATTGCAGAATAATACTTTTTGCCTCTTTGGACCTCCAAACAGCCTGATGACCTGCATCGATGAATCATGATTAGAAACTACATGCTTCCAATTGTTTATAGAACTTATTAATGAAGACACTAAAGATGTTGATGTGCATCTTTGTGGTCCAACAACAAGTGACAGAATACTTTAAACCACCAAGGCACCTATATATTTTTCAGTTCATATTCCTCACTGGTTTTTTCTGCCTTTCCCAGATGGCTGTGCTCGATCCCACTATTTTCATTTTTTTAAATCTATTTTTTTCATTTCCTACAGTGTAAAATTGTCACTCCTTCAGGAAGAGTTGATTGTACATCCGATTGGCACTGAACCACCACTCTGGCTGTGCATCGTGTAATGAGCATTTGTGTGAAGGGCAGGGCACACACTAAAATAGATCAAAGGTCTGCACTCAAGGCATCAAACGGTGGACTGAAGTCATGCTCCAGCACGTGCTGTGCCATGCCTATTCAGCTACTCGGATGTCATACCACTGGTAATGACTGGATCTGGTCTTTTTGATGTGCCGTTCCCAAATGAGCATATCTTGGTTTCATCTGTCCAATTTGCATTCCAGACAATATTTGAAGGATTGAAACTGTGTCCCTAATCACCAAACTGTTGCAGTGTGACTGCAATCATCGATCAGTGTTCTTTGTATGCTGGAAAGGACAAAGACTCCACCTGGTACAAGAGTCCTTAGTCACACTTGAGTCTTTTTTAGCCTCCAGCTGCAGTATGTCACGCACGATTGTGCTGGCACTGGGCAGTGCTAGCCTTACTTTTTTATATTTAACCTTAAAGGTGCAGTGATCTTTGCACACAGAAGACGAAGGGAACTAAAGCACCTCAACCATGAATATGTTAAGCACTTTCAGAGTTCTGTTTGGTATGTGATGTCCTCACACAATGTACAAGTTCAGAGGATGACATTTTACTATCCAATGCCTTTGTTCAACTTTTGTTTGAGTTCCATACATATTATGTTAATGGCACTATGTCCATGAAGAGAAAGACCAATCACCTTCTGGACCTTCCACACTTTAATCAGCTCCCAAAATAGTATTTGAAATTCAAATTATAGACCCTCCAGAAAAACGCGATTCTGCGATCGCAGAATTTACCGCATAATCAGCAAAGTGGCGCAGATTTTTAAAAGGCCGCATATTTATCAAAAGGCCGCATAATCCCGCATTTTCCACACAAAGTTGAGGGAAAGAGAGAGAGAGAGAGAGAGAGAGAGAGAGAGAGAGAGAGAGAGAGAGAGAGAAAGAGAGAGTAATGCCTGATTGTTTAAGGACCAAGGACAGCTCTTACAGGAAGTTCATGAATGCAGAACAATATAAACAGATACATAACTGCATGTCAAACACACTTACTGAACAATAGATCAGTAATGGCAGCTTTATTGGCTACAATGCTATGGCTGCCATAATAGTAACAATAATAATAATTAAACTGTACACCAAGAGTACAGTAAAAAGAGCAAATTAAACTACACAAAAAAGATGCACAAATAATGACTGTACATGGGATTTCTTGCATTTGCTTTTAATTCAAATATATATTCTAAACAAGGTATATGCCTTATGTATTTATTTGTTCTAAAAAAATAGGTTGAAAAAAATATATTGAACTCGTGTTGAACATGTATTATTATTATTATTATTATTATTATTGAGGTAGCCAAGGCACACANGACAGCGCAAGTGGAAACAATTCACAAAGGGATTAAACTGTTTAAAACACATGCTCAAAGTAAGCCGGATTTTGCCGATGTGCTTATTTGGATTCAAAAGATGTAAATAATCTACAAAATGGAGGAGACCGATCTGATCAGAGGAACTGTGACAAATAATCCAACTGAAACCGGCATGGGCAATGACTATGTTTTAAAAATGTGCTTATCCAGAAAGCATTATACACTTCTGTCTTCTTATGCCTTTAAGAGCTACTAACTTGAATTTTTATTAAAACTAATTAATCAATTATTTTTTATATTTTATTGTAATGTAGAGACAACGCTTTTATTGACAATCATGTATTGCGTTACAATTATA
>NW_011369945.1:4896962-4912632 GCF_000735185.1 Notothenia coriiceps
GAGGAACTGTGACAAATAATCCAACTGAAACCGGCATGGGCAATGACTATGTTTTAAAAATGTGCTGATCCAGAAAGCATTATACAAAAAATTATAAAAAAAGTCTAAATATGATATTTGGCCTCAAATCATCTGAGGCCTGGCGCCCCCCCTGCGATCTTTGGCGCCCCCCCAGGTTGGGAACCACTGTCCTACACTATCTCCTCTTTTTTATAGACTGGCAGGTTCAGACACATTATGGTTGTTCAAGGACCATGAACTGTTAAAATACAAAAATGTGGGTCACGTCCTCACCAAAGAGCTTTTCCACAAACAATTCCCTTGCTCGTTGATTAAATAGTCCATCAAATGCAAAGCTCAATGTTAAAACATCCTTTTTCCCTTTTCTTGGCAGAGGTGGTATCTGTGTTGCTAAGCACTAATTTCAGAATAGTATTTGCATTGCAAATCAAACGGATCACCTCTTTGAGTAATAGGCCACTGTCCAGAACTGTGATGTCTTTGTCTCTTTAATCGTTTTTTGTGGTCTGTTTTTCAGGAGCTTGAGATCTTTCCCATGTCGGTTCAACCAGGCAAGTCCCTCCTGTGATGACCTGACAAAGATCTAGCAATCATTTTACCATTACATTTAAATATTTTTAGCAAGAAGAATCACTCAGTGCCTTTTCATTTGTTGAATAGCTAATCAAAGCACACTAACACAATCACAGAAACACATGCTTTTTTTCCTGAGCAAATAATTTATAAGCCCCTGTCTGTGTATATGTATGGATGAGCTCCAGGCTGTGACCAGCAGACCCAGAGTTGGACGGCCTAACGTCCCCTGAGGTTCCCCTGTTTCCCCCCTATTCATTCTTCCATCGCAAGCAAAGCCCCAAGAGCTGGAGGATTTTACACTAATACATGTTCATTGATTTATAATTCACAGTGACCATGTCGGCTTCCAAGGCTAGGATTTACACATGTTGACAATAGCAGTGGTGCTTGTATACTTGGAAGTAAAGGTCAATTTAAAATGTGGAGTTTTAATTCCCGGCTTATCAAAGAAGAGTGGGCTATGCAGCCCCTGCAATATCTAATGTGGCAAGTGCACTGGATTTGCACTATGTGTTCTGAGAATTTCTGAGGACATGTACATTTACTCTCTCTCAGGCATTTTCCGTATTTTAAAGGGTGGCAGGAAAGAGCTAGTTGCTGTGGTGCTGTCACCCACAATTTTGTTCGCCAACGCCTGTGATGTCATTTATACAGGACTGCTTGCAGTGCTTTGAGTGAATATGTATGTATATTAGTTTTCTTTTTTGGATAGGGTCTACTGATTATGCCAATGTGAGATTCTGCACTATACGACTGCATATACTGTAGGGGGAACATAGAATATGTATATTATGATGCCATCACTGTTTGAACATATACTTTACCACTGTTCTGCATCTCTGCCTTTTTTAAACCCAAAAGTGACCCAGCTTTGTTTTCATACTGTAATGACAGATTACAAATGAACTCAACAATAAAAATACTGTTTGTCATTACACACCGATTAAATATTGCTCTTTTCGCAAATAATTGTTCTTAAAAATGTATATCTAACTGGAACAAAGGTTGTATTAACAGCCACATAATGAAATGATTATTAATACCTGATTAATGTCCCAATCAGATTTTTTCACAAAGCGTAATACCTTGTAAAAACAAGCTATTAAATATAATCAAATATTGAACCAGCGATTATTCAAATATAAGGGTTGACACATTATAAGTGATGAGATAGTATGGCAAATCACTAATCACATTATTGGACTAGCGACTATTAATATTTAATCGGCTCAAACCAGCTATGCAATCACTAACGAACCGAAAAAAAGTAATGTACATTTGTCGTTTATCCACGCAGACTTTATAGTGTATCAGTTATGCTCTGAAAGCAGTTTCTCTCCATCTACCCAATAGCCATCTATAAACCAGCAAACACACAGTCTTATGTACACACACACACACACACACACACACACACACACACACACACACACACACACACACACACACACACACACACACACACACACACACACACACACACACACACACACACACACACACACACACACACACACACACACACACACACACACTCCAGACAAACAACTGAATCATCAGACAACATCCCTCCGTAACCAAAATAACAAGAGTTTGAGCGCAGCAGGCAGAAGATTATGCGCTGCTTTCAGAACCGCCATCGCCTACCTAACAGAATCCAAAAGACTTCCACTTGAGTCAAACCTCTGGCAACACACTGAGAAGACTAAGAAGAGAGAGAGAGAGCTGCAGAGATAAAGAGAGTGGTTGAAGACGCTGGGAGAGGAGAAGGAGTCCTTATCTATTCAGTACGTACCCCAGCCCAGGAGTAAAGGCATGACAACGGCTCTAATGAGACTCTCGCCCGACAGACAGCTATCTGAGATTATATGAATACAGTATAAGGAAGAAGCATGCAATACATTAAATGGGCAATACTGAATCAAAGGCCCTCCTCCATATTGGATAGTAGCTCCTGCTATAGAGAAGGAAGTGAGTGCAGTGTATGCGAGTTGTGGAGCAATGCTGTTCTGATTGGGTTGGTTGCACTCCCTGGAGAGCAGCCAAGTGTCACTATCTTAATAGAATGCTGCAGGTATGAGTTTTTTGTGCCTGTACGGGAATTCATCTTGTGGCATCTTGCCTTTCTTTTATACCAATACAATTGTTAAAATTGACATGCAACTCAATATTAGCCTGCCAATTATAAGAATTATGCTAATAAACCCAATATTTAGTTTCTGGATTCACTCCATGTTCTAATGTTTTACTTTAACAGAGTTTATAGATTGAAACATATAATTGACTTTTCTCTCACCAGGAGCTGAAAACTAATCTAAAAGGCTTGGAATAACACTGTGTGAACCTAACACCTGGGGAGCTGAGACATTTCCAAAGTCCCAAAACAACAGTCTTTTGATCAGGTGTTAGGAATGTACGTGTTCTTAGCCTTCCCCACAGATTCCTTATAAGTAACTGTAACTAGCAAACATCCAAGCTGTACTTTGGTCCACACCAGCTGCAAGCCCAGTGCAGGCCCAGTATCCTGTAGAGACCCTTTCATAGTGTAGCAGATAGGGTTATGGTAGCTTGTCCAATGTAAGAGACACAAGTGCTTTTGGAGAGTCTATAGTCCCCTCAGAGGCAGAGGACTTATCCGTGTACTGACATTTTCACTATTGTTGCAACAAAAAGACGACACTGACATATCTGGATTTACCTGTGAAGCATTAGAGGGGATACTGTATTGTATGTGATGACCTAACCTTTCTGGTCACCAGCCCGCCAGCTCACAGCGCAATGAATCATTTCAAACTGCTTCTTTGTGATATTTAAAGAATATATATCAAGAAACCTTGAACATTAAGTTTGCACTAGTCTGCTGAGTCCTGGAGGGTTCATCGAGAGAAATAACTATAAAACGAGGCCACGTTTTATTCATTTGTGCGCACGATATACTTTTTCGTGCGCACAAGATACTTTTTCGTTCGCACGAGAAAGTTACCGGTGCACCAAGTAGGAAGTGGAGCGCACAGGAGACAACCATTTCATTGCAGACTGTTATGTTTATGTGGGGAAATGGCAGTGCATACATTATTTGAGATATATTTCAAACTCAGACTTCATTTTAGGGACATTTCGGCCAGAGGTGTAGAGCTATTTGTTTAAGCACCGGATTCGAATAACAGGAGAGTCTGTGAACCAGTCTGCCTTGACCTATGAATTCATGTCCGTGCACTCTCACAGTATCTGCTATCTGCACGCAGAGAGCTGTGTCTTTTACGCAGTGCCTTCACTTTGTTTACCTTCATTAGAACAGCTGAATAGAGATCGAGGCTGCTACATGTTAGCCACACACACACACACACCTCTACACACACACACACACACACACCTCTACACACACATCACACTGCCCGATTATTCCCCCTATTACTCGTTTTAAGAAGGAGATGTCCGGTCACCATGGCGCATGATGTGTAAATAACCCAATGTGTGTTCTGTGAAACTGAAAAGGATATGACATTGTTTTTGTTATTTCCGTTGCAGTTGTATATGTCTTAAATGTAATTTAGGTTAACTTCCTGTTTAATTTAGATACTTGCTAAAAGCTGTCGGAGTGCACAGGAACGAATGTTACCATCATAATATCTTCTGAAAGCAAATGCGCGCGCGCACACACACACACACACACACACACACACACACACACACACACACACACACACACACACACACACACACACACACACACACACACACACACACACACACACACACACACACACACACATTCTTCATAAAACTAATAATCGGGCAGTTTGATGTGTCTAACCATAAGAACGTATCTCGTGCGCACGAGAAAGTATATTGTGCGAATGAGAAAGTATATTGTGCGCACAAATTAATAAAGCAGGCCTCGTTTTATTTAAATTGAGGCCACAAATGACATCTCGTGCGCCCAAATTAATACAACGTGGCCTCGTTTGATTTATTTTTCTCTCAATGAACCCTCCAGGGCTCCTTACTAGTCAAATCCACGCACACATGTATTCTTTATAATGAATCTTGGAAAACTTGAATGTTATACTTAAGAACACACTTAATTCATCATTGCTCTTACCCTCTACTAATACCCATCCTTTAATGTATATGAAGTTTAACAGAAACATGTACACAACAAAGATTTGAATATGTAAGCAGCCTCTCACCTTGATAAAAAAAGACACAGCATTTCTGTTATCATAAAGAGCAAACCGGTCAATACTCTACACCCTGCTTCACGGCTGAAACTGAGGCTGCAGAGAAAGGATGAAGGTGGCAAAGTCGCTGTAAGGACATCCTAAAGTGGCTGATGGAGGCAAAATACAAAATGGATGGCTCCAACATTGGCTTTGCTGAAAAAAGAACCAGTATCAATCTTTCCTTGCCATTAGGATGTAGGCAGGTTATTCTACTGTGTGAATATTTAATGATCTATAATTAGTTTTAAAGAATTGGAAAGGTCAGTAATGGCACAAAAGTGGTTTGGCTGTGTTAGCCTGTTTGTGGCTAGACTAATTGGGTAGATACAGGCAGGATTACAAAGTATGAAAAAACGTGCATATCACAAAGACAAAAAGGGAGAAAATGATGTCCCTTTTCATTGTGCAAAGAGGCTTTGTAACACATGGCGGCAAAATGTAGCACTGGTACAACGAGATCTCCCATTACTATACAGGATTTGATTTCCTTAAGAAGGTCTATATTGTATACAGAATGTAAAACAATACTGTGTTTTATGAAACTGTAGCTATTCTCAAAACCACTTTTTGTTGGCAAGTCATTTATTTGTATTGAGTAGTGCTCTGGGTGCAGGTTGTATGCTACTCTGAGAAATGCAACTGTATAGGGAGAAATGTACTTAGGGATGAAGATCAAGGTGATAACATAAGGCCTCTTAAAATTAATCTGCTGGAGGACATTTGATCTTTGTTTTTTTTTCCCTGGGGCAAAAGCCCAATTAGTTATGTTCACCTTTTCCTCTCTTCTATCACAACTGCCATACAGTGAGACATCCTCTGCCCCCTTTTCTTTGCCTGCTACGTCACCCCTGGCCCTTCCTAATGCAAGTTGTCGACACAAACAGAAAGGGACTTTTCCAAAAGGTGATACGACGTGCCCTCGGCAGCTTGCCCAGGAAGGTCGAGCTGCAAAGTGACGCAGACAGCAAGTTCACTGTCAATGGGAGCCGTTTGTAGATCAGTCCTCATGCCCCAGACAGCCTCTTCCTGGTTACTATATCCCTAAAGGGCTACACTGCCACCAGCAGTTACTTAGCACATCACATCTTCAACAGGCACAGATTCTTGGTGTTCCTTTTCCTTATCTCTTTTGCCAACATTTGTCTTTTGTGTGAAGAGGAAACTTTTAAAAATTTCAGTTTAGGTTACATTCAGTGATAGTGTTTTTGCTGCCTCAAATGATGTAATGCACATGTGCACAATGAAACACAGATATGGCCTTATTATCAAACATTCAATGAAGACAGTTTTCTTAATACACTTGGCCAACAAATTGTACTAAAAATGTCCCCTGAACAGTTTCTTCCCCTCAGCTACCGGCCTCTTAAACAAGGCCCGGCCCCCCCACTGACACTTACCTCAGCCACAACGTAGTCTCTATATGCATTACATTAATGCACACAATGTTCATACTGCTTACTGCACATATTTCTTGTTTCATATTTCATATCCTATAATTCATTCATAGCATTCTATTTCCATGAAAATTACTGCTTTATTTTATTGCTATTTAACTATATTTTATTACGGTGTCCTTAAAGATTTGTTATTTTGTATTTTATTTCGGCACCATGACATCAAGTCAAATTCCTCGTATGTGTGAACCTACCTGGCAATAAACCTGTTTCTGATTCTGAATAATAGGAATATAGTGAGCATAGATGTCGTCATGTTTTTCCATAGGTGTCGCTCCAAATGTTTATTTTAATAAGTCTAAAAAAAAATTGAGATAATAAATTAGTGTGAAGCATACTTTACTAAAATATAATTATTTCCCCCTCCTTAGCTGCTGGCAACCATGATGAGTAAGCATATTTCATAAATGACCCAGCTGTTGAAGCATATTGTGTTTCTCCTCATCAGGGATTCAAAGGGCTGATCAGCCACATCCGTTCACAGCTTGGTCTCCAGTTGACCAAACTCCCTTTTGAAGCCGCGTTCTTCCGTTTGTCTCAGGCAGCTGGTGTGTATGCTAGATGTGTGTCCCTTGATAGCTAGCATGACTATGTTATAGTGTTGTGACAGCAACTATCGAACATTTCTTATCCCTTAAACTGAATGTATGTGTGAGTTTAAATGTAAGAAATGTATTCCTAGTAATAATATTATCCATACTATTGAAAAATAACGTTTTAATGGGATAATTACCTTATAAATTACGTTTAAATGAAACAATGAAAGTATTATATTAACAAACAAGAAACACATTCTTTCATAACATCTATGAGACACTTTTATTGACCAAGTTAGAATCTGATATTTAACAAAGTACATATTCACAACTGTATCCAAAAGGTCAGTGATGAAAAAAATTGTAAATTTGAAACCCCAGTCTAGGATCATTGATTTTTTCTGTCTTTAATGGACAGGCTATAAATACGTTGTTCAGCTTCTGGGTACAGTTCTTGTTTTTGACAGGTCTCTTTATGAATCTATCCTCTGAGAAGAAACTAAGTAAAAAAAAAATCCGAAGCGTTTTACAGATTGAACAGAAACAATTTGTGTAAGGCTGTGCAAAGATGCCACTGCATGCAAACGATCTGTGACACTCTGGAACAAATGCAATCAAATGTCGCTCAGTTTCAAATTAACAGCTTAAAATATATATTAAACTTAAAATATGCTTAACATCTGCCATTTGTTGTGCTTATGTCAATTATTTTCTATCAATAGATAGCCAAAGTTAACATGTCATGGAATTCAACATTTGCAAATTCAGTTTCCATTACAGACAATGCAATACCTTTCCTACACGTTGTTTTATTCTATACGTTGTCATTTTGTAAAAGTAGTTCACTCGTGATAATGTATGGCATCTTTAAATAAGCTATACAAATTAGTGATGTGCATAGAATATTCATATTCAAGACTTGACAATGTGTAGTCTTATGGTAATAATATAATTACTAAAATATAAGGCCAGATTTGCCTGTTCTTTATTTTAATGACATGTTGCTGATACTTATCAAGAAGGCACATGATTGCAAATATTCACAATACTTGGAAAAGCTATGTGCCAGATTCTGCAGTAATACATCAAAAGCCCAGCCTCTTTGCCATCGAAGGTGTTTCCTATGATGTTCGCCCCATGTGAACATGGTGTTAATGCGTTGAATAATGATTAGGTAGTAAAGAGAAGTCCTTCCCACTGCTCCGTCCATTCTGTGATTCAGTGGATGCATTGTATCACTGAAAATGGAGGGCCTTTTGTTTCACTCCTTCGCTAACATCAGAAATGGCTGAAAAAGAGACTGCATGTATACCCGTTTCCGCCCAGAGAGAGAGAAGGGGATTTTACGCACACAGAGAGACACTCACCTGAGCATACACTGTATGTATGCACACATTAATTATCCTATCTGCTTATACACAGCCACACTAACGCACATACACAGTGCCTGGACCAAATCATTTACCAAATCCAAAGGGCTGAAAGAGGCAGATCCAGACACAGCATTGCTAATTCAGAGTTAAAGGAAATACAAAGAAGAGCCAATTCGGTCTTAGTGCTCTCCTTTAACCATGCTAGTCCATATCAGAGGCAATGCGTCAGCCCTGCCATGGTTAACACTCAATAAAACATCAAAAGGGATGAAGCACAGAGCTCTGGACAAATACACACCCACGCAGATACCAGATACACACAAAAACTCTCTCGCCCTCCAACACGCTCTCTTACACACGTACACACGCATGTTTGACGTATACGTAGTGTAGATATAGCTCATAAGACTAAATGAATACAGCAGGCACAGCAGATAACACGTTTGCATCTCTTTCAATAGGAAGCAATTACACTAGCCCTCTTGCATGCTAAATGTGACATCAATAGACTGTTTGTGCGAGATGCTTCTTGCAATCAAGCTATATATTCAGAAGAACAAATGGCCATTTGAGCCAACAGTCAACAGCAGACACACAAGAGCTGTCATCAACTTTCCATCAGGCTCCACTTCCCCCCAGTGGATGTTTTGCAAGAGTAGAGCCACTTCTTTTGAAAATGTTAAATCCAGGAGCAAAGGCTTTCAATGGTCACTGTGCTGCATGTCACATGAGGAGGTGGCATTATGAGCATGAGGCCAGGCCAAAGTTGAGCATTGACAGCTTAGACAGGCAATTGACGGTTCAGCTCTTTTAAATATTTCAGGGAACCAACAGGATGCTCATGCAATCATAAATATTTCAACCGTTGCTTTACAAAAGGAGCAAGCCATGCAGTCGTCTGGTATTGATCAAGAGGGCAGCAGATTCACTCTTCCCAACAACAAAAAAAGAACACACAAATGATGCCTTGATCATTCTGTCTCTTTCTCCTGTCTTGCATTCCATCAGAAAGGGAACTTGGCAAACAACAGCTTTAAAAAATGATCACTAAACATAAGCAAGAAAAACAGAGATAAAGAGAAAGAGATGCATTGCTGTGCCACAATCACACAGACACACTTACTGGAACATAGAAACTGAGGGTGAAGGTATAATGTAGGGTGTTTGAGATAGTGTAATGCCGGACACAATCGGCTCTCTGTGAGTAGAGATAAAGGAGCAGCCTTTAAAATGCAGAAAGACACTCACCATTATGAATAAAATGTGGCTCCTGTATGGAAGTAATTCCCTGAGCTCAGAGATACTGGCTGTTGCAAAGACGAGGACAAACATCCACCGCAATTATGCCCCTTCCACTAGCTGCCTCCCCTGGTGATAACCGCTATGTAGCAAGGAAGCAAAGAGATGGATTGCTTTGCAGACAGGCATCTCCCCTCTCAGCAAACACACATGCATGAGTATGCAGATACACATAGAAACATTATTTTCTGCATATGGAAGTAACCTTTAAAAAAAAAGAAACATACCAATTCTTATTAATGTTCATGTTCTCCATAAGCCCTGAAACTTGTTATTGTATAATTAAGATATTTATCCCAACTTTGTATGAAACTGGATACAGTCAAGATTCATGCACCTTTTTCATCTCTTTCCCACTCAACTGTATCTTTCAGATCTCCTATCTGCCCGTTTCTTAAAAAACCTGAAGGGTGCTATAATTATACAAGAGCTCAAGGATGTGCCCTTACCTTGAAATACCATCCAGAACCTTATAGTCCACAAGATAAGCTGTCTGAAGCTCGGTGCTGCTCCACAACAAAGATAAAAGGGCAAAAATCCTCCAAGTCTCTCAGAATCAGAACCCAATTCAAAGCCTTTCTTTATTAGAACTTACTTTTTTGAACAGGATGTCCTTCATTGATTCTGCAAATAATCCGTTCCACTTTACCTCCCAGGCTCAGAAGATATTCTTATGGGTTGATTGCCCCTGATATTCCACCTGGTCACGGTGAAATAATGATATGTATTCTTCTGGAAAATGCGTGTGCGAGAGAGAAAGAGGCACTCTAGGATCTCTTCTAGTGCGCACTACCAGCTCCACTGCAAGTGAATCCAGCCGGTATTCACAGATCTCCTGCTGCCTTCAGGAATGAAATTCAGCATCCGCTGTTCATCCCCACAACAAGGGGAGGGTGTCCCCCCCGGACGGAAACTTTCAGACCCCTCTCCCAAAGCTCTGAGAGTTGAAACTCAATGCCACAGAGACCTGATTATGGGTTATTTTCCTCGATATCCCCCTTCAGTGGATTTCCCCCCTTCTTTTCTTCTCCAATTTGCCAGTTAGGTAGCTCTCTCCTCTCCAGAATACGGACTCACAGAATGGATGCTGAGAAAGCAGCGGAATGAGGCGAGCCGCTTGTTCTCTCGCTCTCGCTCTGTCTCTCTCTCACCCTCCCTCGTACATGCCCCCTCCCTGCACCTCCCCTCCCTTTCGTTTTCCCTCTCCTCCTCTCTCTCTCACACACACACACACACACACACACACACACACACACACACACACACACACACACACACACACACACACACACACACACACACACACACACACACACACACACACACACACACACACACACACACACACACCTCTAGCTCATGCTATTGACAATTGCTGCCTTGACTTTGCTAGAGATCTCAGACAGAAGGGTTCAGTGCCCATACTCCACAGAGAAACAAACAATCGTATGATAAATATGTAAAATTAAATAGGTATGGAGAAAAGGAGCAGCAACATGGAAAGGAGCATGGGGCCAAGAGGCAATCTAATCTCCTTTCTTTATCCTCGTTCCCTCATTACAATTTATTTGGAGTGAACACTGTTTTGCACCTCTGTTTTGCCGTAACTTTTGTGTCAAGTGGAGTTGGTTCAGTAGTTAATGGTTGCCAACTGTCAAGAGTGAGTGAAGAGGAAGACGGAAATAGCAAACAAGAGAGGATTTCACTGCATAGAAACCAGGACGCTACATGTGCAGTAGCAGCCACATAATTATACAATTAGCCAGTAGCCACCTAAACAAATTGCCAGAATTTCTGTTATCATTGTGTGTACATACACAGTGATTACTAGCCCAGAGGTATAGCACAAACACAAACAACAGGAAGAACAATTAGAACAAAATAAAATTCTGAAATGTTTCTGAGAAAGCCTCCCACACATACAGTATCTCACATCCCCACATGTATTTACTGAGGGACTGTTTATGGCATATTCAATTTGTCATGTCCTCAGCACTGAATGACAACAATACATGCCATTTGCACACTGCTATGAATACCTAACATTACTAAAGTCAATTATATTGCTAAGCCTGGACTTCACGGTGCAACAAAGGTTGCTTGATTACTTGTATCTGTAACTCCTTACACATGCATCAATTAGGATGCCCTGCAGCATGTGCACAATTTAACCTGTCAGTCATTTATGCAACATGAACAACTATAAGAGGACTTGCAGAGCATGTTAACAACATATATGTTCCATTTTCACTTGGTCTTGATAAGAGGATGCTGACCTTGATAGTATCGAGGTAAGCGCACATCTTATCAACACCTTGTCAGCTCTGAGCCAAATGCCGAAGTGCCTTTGGCAGGGTCAATTGCAGCCCGTTTTCCATCCATCATTTACGTCTCCTCTAGGGAGTCATGTCAACAATGTCATCACGTTTATTCTAAAGAAATAAGATGATGAGTTTTGGAATCATCCTTACAACACTAGGATGTTGACCAGGAAGTCCATTATGTCTCTTTTACCATTTGCCTTTCCTCTGAGAAAACCATCTAAAGGACAACGTAGAGCAATGGCATACAACCTGCATCATCACTGGTTGCCACTAGGGGCTGTACGGGGGAAATCAATCAATCAATGGACAACCGCCATACCTTTTTAAAAAGTTACATGTCTACAAGATACCTTTAAATAGTACTATTGATTGACAGTTATCCTATAAACCGATTAAAACTTGTTTCAAGAATTATTGTGGGATTTGACAGTTTGACAGGTATTTTGTGAAATTGCCAGTTTGAAAAAGGTAGCACCTAAATATCACTTCTATTGAATGAAACAGGCAGCATATTTATTTGTGTCTATAACTTGAACTGGTTATCCTTGAATTCATTGAGAATTGAAAAATATTAAAAACTTTTTAGTTAAAAGGATTTATTTGTGAAAGTTAAGCATGAAAAATATTACGCTTGATCTTGGTTTGACTGCAGTGTTTACAGTAAAGTAAAAACTCTGTGATTCAATTTAAATTATGCAATTTATTTCAATACAAAATCATAAATAATGTGCGGCTTTTGTAGAGCACTCAAATATGTTAAAAGATATTTGATAAACAAAATATCAAACTATAATTTGTATGTCAACACCAAAGTATGTTGCCTGGTTGAGAGGAGGGCACAGAGGTGTTAAAGAAATACATATTGAAGTCTTACCCACAGGAGACTTTCATGTCACTATTCATTTCCTTTCCAAGCATACAGTACATGTTTCTATTATGAGAGTCCAATGACATAACGGACGGATGGCCGAATTCAAATGGCATAGGTTATCGGCTGACATTTCCTAACTGAAGAGTGATATGGTGAGCGAAAATGTTGACGAAGTGAAGTACCATTGTCTTATGTCAGGTCCACACACGCCTATACTGTAAATGTGAAAATAAAATACTTTTCTGTGTTGATTGTTTTCCATCAACGTTAAAAGTAATCAGAGCTGTGGAACAGATTACTCAGCTGCTTGTGACAAATCCAAATTAATATTCCACCCTTAACTGACATGGAAAAGTTTGCCAAAAAAAGTCTGGAAGTGTAAAGACAGAAGAAGAGCAACATGGCTCTGCATTATCTCCGTTACATGAAGACACAACAGAAAACATCTCAACCACGTCCTCCCACGTTGGAAAATATAGGATAGCATTTTCAGATGGATGCAAAAAACTAAAATCAATGAACAAAATAAATACGGCTAATCTTTTTACTGCTCTTTGTATGTCACCTGCCTCCAATATCAGTTTACTATGAAAAGCAAGTGTATATACTAAAATATCCCTCTCTGTATCTCTTACTTTCTCGCCCTATGTGGTACAGCTTGCAGATAAGCCTGGGTAAGCCCTCTGACTGAGGCGCCAACACGGACCTTCTTGAATCTCATTATCGATGGAGCAGTTTCTAACCAACTGTCCAAAGTCCAAGCCCATGTTCAACAACAGCCACAACTTGGCTTGTTCCACTGCCACTTCAACCTGGTTCGCAAACTTCTAAGTTGATCATAAAAAATGATTGATGTATCAATTTGTTTCTGTTTGTTTCTTTTAACATCAATCGTAACTTATATATTGAAATGATAGGTATTTGATCCAAAACCACAATATCTCTTTAACCTGACATTAACAATGGGTTTTAGTTACCTAAACTCAAAAGTACCTGAACCATATTATAGCTGCGATGCAATTTTATTGTTTTGACCATTCATATTATCATCACTGAATGCAATCTAAGGGTTTGGCAGAACCATTCTGTGTGGCTTAGGGTTTCCCACCCGATGTTAGAAAAATAAAAGACGGACGATGAAGAGCACAACCTTACATATTTTCTAATTGTTTGCATATTTTGGAACAAAAACCCTTAAATATAAGAGAAACTAAATGTCATCAGAACATAAAGCCATAACAGCTACTTGAAAATACTAAATGCTCACATTCAGTTAAGCCTAAACAGTATTAGTGTGTTGCGTTTTTTGGACAATGGATTGGGAGTAATGCAGAACAAAAAGTAACCAACAATATTTGAAATGACAGCCCATTAAAACATTTTTGGAGGAACAATGATGTAAACGTTTTGAGACAGCCTTTACCTTGCAGTGAATGCAGTTTCCTGATGGCAGCCAGCAAGGTCCTGAGTTTCCCGAGTGTTGAGGTCATGGTTTCTTCATCTTTTTTTAAAAACAAAAAAGAGAAAATCATTTACGTGTTTAATTATATGTTGAACATCATTCTCCATATATAACAAGATAAAACCACTACTTTGTATCTCTAATTCGAATTTAATTTGTACTTTTGGAATATTGTTAATTAAAATTAGTATTTAAATTGTGTTAACTATTTTGCTCACCATTACTAATCTCACCAGAAACTGTTGTCTGCAACGTTGCCAGAAATTGAGTTGTAACTTAAGACATTTTGACGTAGCCTTTAGAAATGATCACGTCCAGTTTATATCGTCTCCTTCCTTCAATTATAAAATAAACAAAGCCGAATTCCTTCTCCACACATTGGGCATGTTGATACATCTCATTGAGGTAGCCACCGAATCACCGTTAATCAACCTACAGTAAATTGACGTTAACTGTTTGCATCAACGTTAGCTGGTTATAAAGCCTACCCTTAAACAGCAAAGTAAACTGGGTGAAAAATCCATACGAACCACGCCATTATCCAACATAGTTTGTTGTGAACTTTACAGCCACAACCAACCGCAATAAACCTCATAACATGACATATTATTGGCCGTGTTTAGGCCATCAATTCCTCTGTAACGCCAACAGTAATTATATCAATAAAAGCCAGCATCACTGACATATGCGCTTAATTTAATTTGGACAAGACTTAATTAGCAACTAAATAACTTACTTTTGATGACTGCTCCATTACCGTAGCCTCCAATTCTGCTCCTTCACAGCTCAGAATCAAATTTTAAAAGTAAAGTTAGTAAACAAGTGTCCAGTCCATCCTGCGACAACCAGTTTAAGGTAACTCCTCCGGACGTTCTGTGCGTTTTATAGACCCAATCCCAAACCACCCCCTACACCAGGAGTCGGCAACCGGCGGCCCTTTAAGCCCCCTGCTCTGGCTCCCTTGAGCTTAGACAAAAATAAGAAGGAAATAAAAAAAATTAAAAAAGTATTTGTAGGACTATTTATATTTTCTACTGCATGGTTGAAAATGTTTCGTATCTTGTATTTTGAGGTGATACTGTGACACATAAATAAAAAACAAAACGGTTTTAATTAGGTCAACTAAAATATGCGTCACATCCTGCAACGGTCCCGCGCGAGCGCCTTTTCTTGGAGGCGAATAACCTGACCCCCGGCTCTGTGTGGACAGAGTTATATGCTTTCACAGCAAACGATGCTGGTTTACCGGTATGTTTGATATGTAGAGAGAAGTTGTCAACGGTGCTGCAGCCTTTACGTATCGAGGAACAACAAGGGAGAGGAAGACAGCTGACAATCTTCAGTCATAATTCAATGGGGTATGTAATTTATTTCAGAAAACACTTTTTGTTATTTTCCATGGAATGCTCTTAACGTCCCGATAGCAATGAATATATTAAATGTGTTGACAATAAATACATACAAAAATTAATCTCTGGAAGCCGTAGCGCTTTAAAAAGCACGACCAATCATTTTAGCTGGCCCGGCTAAA
>NW_011369945.1:4912662-4926032 GCF_000735185.1 Notothenia coriiceps
CATTTCTTTGGTTCAACTTAAACAGTTTTACATAACTTGACCACCTAGTTTCAAACTTGTCAACTGTCGTATATCCGGTGGTCGAAAGTACGAATTTTGCATTGAACCAAAAATTTACTTTTCGTCCCTAATTCCATTGGCATTGGGCACTGTTGTCTCTAGTTGTTTGGACATTTGTCCCGGATACTGTCTTACGTCGAAAGTATGAGTAAGAAGAAATTCTTATACTCGTACAATGAGTCCCTTCTCCACTAAGTGTTAGTTCCGGGTCGACATCTCTTCTGGGAAAGTCGACCCTGACCCGTATTCTACTCCAAACTCAGGACGCCACTAGACACTATGTATTTATTTATTTATTGTAAAAATAATTCCCACATTCTTTTTATTTTTCTAGGATATGTACATTTCGGTTAATCGGTTAACCGTTTTGTTTGGGGACGAATATTCAAATATACATTTGCTTTCAAATTCCCATCCCTATTAGCAGCCCCCCACTTTAAATGTTCTTTAGTCTTTATTATTTACCTACCTTTAATTTAATTACTTTTAAATCCAGGCTGAAGACTTTTCTTTCTGCCGCTGCTTTTAATTGAACTATTCACATCTTAAACTGCACTGTAACTTTTGTTCATGTTTATTTTTATTATCTTTTTAATGACTGTTTTTAAATGCCATTTTCTTAATGTCTTCTATTGTTGTAAAGCACTTTGAATTACCCTGTATTGAAAGGTGCTATATATAAAAAACGTGCCTTGCCTTGCCTTACCTGTATATTGTTTTATTTGCAAGTCTTGTGTATTATCTGTCAGAGAGAAACCATTATTTATTTTAATGTATTTAATTGTATGATCATACATTTGACCTCCTTGTGTCTATTAACCTGATCAAATGTTATAATTTGCTGCATGTGCCTTTTACAGTTCTTAAAGGGGAATTTCTCGTTGTTTCTTTTTAACTTGTGATGTGTCATGTTGTAAAGCACTTTGAGCTGCATGTGTTGTATGAAAAGTGCAATATAAATAAAGCTTTATTATTATTATTATTATCAATGTTCGGTACCGCACCGTTGTGACGAAAAGGGAGCTGAGCCAGAAGGCAAAGCTCTCTGTCTACCGCGCCATTTTCCTTCCTACCCTCACCTATGGTCATGAAGGATGGGTCATGACCGAAAGAACGAGATCGCGGATACAAGCGGTCGAGATGGGTTTTCTCCGCAGGGTGGCTGGCGTCTCCCTTAGGGATAAGGTGAGAAGTTCGGTCATCCGGGAGGGACTCAGAGTTGAACCGCTCCTCCTTCGCGTCGAAAGGAGCCAGTTGAGTTAGGATGCCACCTAGTTAGGATGCCACCTGGGCGCCTCCCTAGGGAGGTGTTCCAGGCACGTCCAGCTGGGAAGAGACCAAGGGGTAGACCTAGAACCAGATGGAGGGATTATATCTCTTCGCTGGCCTGGGAGCGCCTTGGGATCCCCCAGTCACAGCTGGTTGATGTGGCCAGGGAAAAGAAAGTTTGGGGCTCTCTGCTGGAACTGCTACCTCCGCGACCCGACCACGGATAAGCGGGAGAAGATGGATGGATGGATGGATGTTCGGTATGATCATCTGTTATTGGCAGGTTAAGACGAGCGAAAGACATTGAGGAACTAGAAGGGAAACTAGAGGAATAATTACTGCTGTCTTGTTGAACGTCTAAATGAATGAAGCCTCTTTGTTCCTCCATCCCTGTCTACACTAAGTATGCAGTTTAATAGAACATAACACGATACTGCAGTTCTGTTTGTCATTTATTCTACGTTTTAAAAGCCCTTCAACCAATTTCCCCACACAGATGGCGCAGCAAATGTGATCAGGGATACCGGCACAATTGTCTCTATCACTCTGCAGCCATTTGTAACCCATATCAGCTGTTTTCTTGGCAAACAGAAAAACACTCAAGCAAAGCAAGGGCTTATTGCATCCTCTTAAAAATTCAATAGCTGGTTTGAAATTGAATATTCCTACGATTCAGATGAACACTTCAGTGCAGAGCTGACGAGCGCATTCACTCACTTTTATGTTTGGTGACTTGAATTACCACTTATAGAGTAAGAAAATCTATCATTAGCGCATTAGTGCGAGTGGAAATCAAATATTTATGTCACTTGGAAAGGGCTGTATAGGTGAGTGCAGCACACATTTGGAATACAGCAATTACAAATGAAGGCTGTAATTATTCATCTCATATCTTTTTGTTTTCTGCCACCTGCATGCCTCCACGGTCGCTTTCAGAGAGAGGCTTGGAAACATTTCCCCGAGGCTTTTACTGCGTCTGTTTCCCGATAATCACACGGAGGCTTGACAAAATGAACCATTGATCACAGAGAGGAAAGAGAAAGAAATATCGATCCAGAGGCGGCTGATTTCAATATGAATGGAGCCTTAGATAAATGATGACCTGCAGCAATACTTCATGAGCAGAGGTGGAAGAAGTACTCAGATATTGTACTTGAGTAAAAGTAGAAGTACTCAGATCTTGTACTTGAGTAAAAGTAGAAATACTCAGATATTGAGTAAAAGTAGAAGTACTCAGGTCTTGTACTTGAGTAAAAGTAGAAGTACTCAGATACTTGAGTAAAAGTAGAAGTACTCAGATCTTGTACTTGAGTAAAGAAAAGTAGAAGTACTCAGATATTGAGTAAAAGTAGAAGTACTCAGATCTTGTACTTGAGTAAAAGTAGAAGTACTCAGATCTTGTACTTGAGTAAAAGTAGAAGTACTCAGATCTTGTACTTGAGTAAAAGTAGAAGTACTCAGATCTTGTACTTGAGTAAAAGTAGAAGTACTCAGATATTGCACTTGAGTAAAAGTAGAAGTACCAGAGTGTAGGAATACTCAGTAAAAGTCCTGCATTCAAAATGTTACTCAAGTAAAATGTCAAGAGTATCAGCATCAAATGAAAGAACCAAAAGTAAAAGTACTCGTAAATATAAAATTACTGGATGATGATCAGGGTTGAAAAGTAGTAATACATTGATGTCAAAATACACCGTTCTAAGTAAAAGTCCCACATTTTTAAGTAAAAGTACAAAAGTATTATCGGAAAAATTACTTTAAAGGTGGGGTAGGTAAGTTTGAGAAACCGGCTCGAGATACACTTTTTGTTATATTCCATGGAATGCTCTTAACATCCCGATAGCAATGAATATATTAAATGTGTTGACAATAAATACATAGAAAAATTAATCTCTGGAAGCCGTAGCGCTGTAAAAAGCACGACCAATCATTTTAGCCGGCCCGGCTAAAATAACTGGATGGCCTACCTGCCTGTCAGCCTTCCATCTGTGCACAAAATTATCGCGTGGCCTCATTGATGATGCACGTTCGTGTGTGTTGGAGGAGGGGCTCTGTAAGAAAGTCTGAAGGAAGAGGCAGATTTTTTCCGGTTGTGTATTTTCAAATTCTAGTGCACTCGAGCTGGTTTCTCCATTCTGGCCTACCCTACCTTTAACTCTTTTTAGGGTGCAGCTATATGTTTTATTTATTTCAAAGTGGGCCCATTTTAATAATATTTTTTTTCCTTCAAATGTGTAGAGGACTCCCCAAGTGCTGTGTTTAATTTATTTTAAAGTAGGCCTGTGTATTATTTTTAATTCTCCTTATAGGATTTATTTGTTTCTTATTAGATAACAGTTTTATATAATGTAATAAATAGCCTAATAAATGCAAAAAAAAAGTAGTTTTTGTCTGATATAACAATAAATACAACATTATTAGCTATCAAGCTATGAAATATGTTTTGCGGCTCCAGACAAAAAAATGTCTTGGAAAAAGGAGCAGAATGGCTCTTTTGGTCAAAAAGGTTGCAGACCCCTGCCCTACACCTACACACTACCCCGCCGTTTGCGCGTTCGCGCGGAGGGTCCGCCACACATTAAGTGCTTTTCCAAGTGGGTTATCAAGCCTTGTATATTCAATGTGCTAGCAGCAAGAGGCATAATTAGTTGGTCTTTCAACAGGATGAGTGGATTGTTTTCTTGGTGATTACCTAATCCATAACATGGGGTCCAGAACACATGGGACAAGTTAAATGGGTTTTTTCTTCTGAAGTTCGCAAAATGTAACTCAAAAGCTTTCATTAGAGTTCCGATAATACTTGTCATTGTCTTGGCATGTCAAAGAAATGTTTAAACATATGTATGGCAGTATGAAAAGGGAAAATTGAAGCACTTATTTTTCTTTCAAAACCAATGTTCCTCAATGTGTAAGGCAATCTTTTCTATTGTAAATCTTAAGGCCCAAGCTGAGGCTGCTTATTTTTGATCAAAAATACATTAAATACTGTAAAATGACTACAATGGGTTATCAAGCCCTCAAACAGCGACTCTGCATCGGTGCTGACTCAACGCTACGTGTGTCCGTCCGTCAGTAGTGCCAGCAAACATCCACTGATAAATTGCGATGTTAGCAACCTCATGATAACCTCATATTTTCTTAACTTAGGATCATACCTGTGTTTTGTCTAGAAAAGGGTAAATGTGTGCATTTTATTATAAAGTTGTGTATATTTACAGACTGTTGCAAAAACTAAGAAGCTTATCAAAATCAGGTTTAAAACTAAAAGAGCTTTACAAAAAGTGTAAATTAATTGTCAGTGCTGTAGCCATACTGAGTAAATGTATTTCACCTTCCAACACTGAATGTGCCTTTCCCAAAAGATTGCCTGCCTTCAGTGGAACAATGTTCAGAAAATATCCAGCCATGATCACACTTTTTTTTTCAGTCCAAAGATGAACCAGCGTTACCCATCATGTGCTGAGCCGGGGAGCCGTATTCTTTCCAATCTCAGCGTGTTGGTCCGTGATGCCCCTGGTAATGTTTCTTCTGTTTAGTACTCTTTTTCTAAAATAATACCAGGCCAGACATCTCTTTGTAATCAGGTCATCTGGGTGTAGGTGGCATTACCTCTCATCTATACCTCCAAACACCTTCAGTCTTATATTAAAAACCATTAGTAAAAAGGCTTTTGTTTGGGTACAATATTTTATATTCAACAGTGGCAGTAATTAGCTCAAGAGTTTATCTGTTCCTGATTTCTTAGGTATTTGTCAACCATTTCTTCTTTTGTAGGTCATGTGGCTAGTTGCATAGTAAGCCTAGTATTTGGAATCATTAAAGCTTTGAATTCCCACAAACTGTTGTCTGACACATTAGCCTTGAGGTAAATTAAATGCCTCGTCTCCACCCCATTGATCAACAGCGGAATTGAAACTCTGACATGTTAAGGGAGGACTAATTAGGGGGGGCATACCTCATTAGGCCTCATTAAAGTAAAGATCGGGAAGACACCCAGCACATTCCTCTCATCCAGAAGTTTGGTCTGCCCCATATTTATGATAATAAATCCCCTGTGTAATTGATTATGAGGTAGATGTCTCTATTTTGACTTGAGTTTACCATACTGTAGCTCCAAGGAAGGATATTCTCCTCTGGTAAAGGCAGAGGGGTTTCATAAACCTCTCAGGATATTTATTTATAGGACCTATAACTGTTAAGCTGTATAATGCTCAATGAAGGACTTGATTGGTTTGAACAAGAAGTAAAATAACAATATAATGCAACAATCTTAGAATGTAAAACAGACATGACAATATAACACAATCAAAACTTTTACCAATGCTTCAAATAAAGAAAATGCCCATTAAGTGTAATTGGGCGTATACAGAACGTGTGATTTCAGACAAGCACTTCAAACAAGAAAGACGTGATGTTATTAAAGCCAAATAGTGTGGCTTTCTATCTTTAATAATATGAAAGATTAAGTTGGAGAATCTGTGCGGTACCGTCCTCCACGGATTTGGACACTGATGTAATTCAAGTAGCAACTCCATCAGAGTGGCCTAAGGTTATGTAATCATCGAGTCGAGCTTTATGCCAGAAGAGTCCCAGCGTTTTTAACAGCATTTCAGCACACCTGCGGTACACTCGGTGGCAGAGCATGTGTGGATGATAATTAGACCATTTGATAGTTTTCGAGGGGTCTGAAGGTCCGCGTGGGTTTAACCTCTATCACCGAGACACAAATTAGATGTCCATGAGATCCTGCTTAATGTACCCTAGACTCATTTAGGATGGCATTACCAGCATAAATTGAGGGTTATTGTTTGTAATTTAAATGGGAAAATGCTTTTAGAGATGGTGCTTTGGTGCAAAATACAGCCTGGCGCCAGTCATGTTTGGCCAAACAACAACCACATTCAAATATCTCGTTTTACAGTCTGTGCAGAATAGAATGATTTAATTTATGCTTGCTGGCAGCCTTTGAGCAAGTAAACAATGTATTCAACTATTTCAACTGTATTAAGCACATAGTAACTAAACCAATACATTCTATGATCTCTAATATAATATCAAACATTACATTTTGAATGTGTTCAATTATCTTGGGCATGAAAATATAAACCCATTTTGTTTGAGCATACAAATAGTATTCATATAGTATAAACCTTTAAAACATGGTGCCAGTTATGTTCTTTGAATGGTGTGATGGATGCAACAATGACGTGAAGTGGAATACATGCGAAACAGTGAGAAACTTGGAGTGATGAATGACCTTCCTATTTGTGTGTTTGTGTGTGTGATTACATTTATCAAAAGAAGAAAGTGAAAGGTAGACATCCTGAGTACACGGGGAAATAACTTGTCATGAAGAACTTTTCTCTTTGATAAACCTGTTCCTATTTTCTGTCTCCTTTTGATGCTTGTTTTATGCAAACAACATTTTGTTTTCACTTCGCTGACTCGGCAGGATGATATATGTATTGCATTTACCACAGGGTTTGAGACATAATGTATTGATTTTTGGGATAATGATCTTAAATGTATATGGACAATAGGTATATAGCTTTAGGTGAGGCGAACATAGATGTGTTAGCATACTGTAGATAAGTGAAATAAAAAAATGATGATGTCTTAATACCGTTCTGGACTGACTAGGCATATCTAAAGTACCGGTATGTTATCCTTGTTTCTGTATGTTATTATTGTTTGTTTCTTCTTTTCAAAGAAGAAGTTGACCTAATATGACTTTGATCAACAATACATAAATCCTTAAAGTTACCAACTGTTCTTCCCTGCATCATGTCTGCACAGCATAACCCCATTGAAGCTGTTAACACCTACAGATACTTAGGCATCACCATAGATGAAAATCTCTGCTTCAAACCACATATTGACAATCTCTTAAGGAAATTGAAATTAAAACTGGGATTCTTTTTTAGAAATAAGGCCTGCTTCTCCACAAGTGCGAGGAAACGGCTTGTAGCTGCCACATTTTTGCCGCTCTTGGACTACGGGGATGTTGTGTACATGAACGCCTCAGCTCACTCCCTTCATCTGCTGGACGCTGTCTACCATGGGGCTCTGAGGTTCATAACTAACTGTAAACCCCTCACACACCACTGCACACTGTACGCTTTAGTCAACTGGACATCATTATCAATGCGCAGATCACTGCACTGGTACAAACTCATCTATACCGCTATGCTTGGACTGCTGCCCCTCTACATATCCACTTACTATCACACAAACAGTACAGCTATAGACTACGATCTCAAAATGACATCACTCTGTCGGTCCCCTCTGTACGCACGGTGCTTGGGGAAAAAGCCATATCATACTCTGCCCCCTCGAACTGGAACACACTTCAGCAGGAACTTAAGCTGACCACTTTGATACCCATCACAGATTTTAAACTCATTTTAAAAAGCTGAAGAAATCATCTGTGGGTGTTTGAACCTGTTATATCTGACTGCTGTATATGGATTTCAATGACTACTTTTGTTACGATGTTGTAATTTAGTGTTGCCTCTGTGTTTAGTGTCCTGTCTGTCTGTAACTTTGTGTGGTAGCGTTACCACTGAACAGGTCTCTCTTGAAAATGAGACCTTGTGTCTCAATGAGATTTTATAACCTCTATAAATAAAGGCTAAATAAATGGTATATCTTTGTTGAGTCTTCTTTAGACAAGGAGGACTTCTAATTAAATCCCAGAGTTGAAAAGGTGCCAAAATACCCTTTTGGTTGCATATTGGCTGATGATCAATTAAACACCATCGCTTTAAAGAGTTAACTATTTCTATACCTGACAAATACATGGTGCTTTTAGTTTTAAGGGTGATGAAAGGTGCATTTTATTTTGACAAAGATGTGTGTATTTAAGGTGTATTTAAGGTGTATTTGAGGTGTATTTGAGGTGTATTTGAGGTGTATTTGAAGTGTATTTAAGGTGTATTTGAGGTGTATTTGAAGTGTATTTGAGATGTATGTGAGGTGGCCAACCGGTGCAAATGCTATAAAGGCCCAAACATTAACATTAAGAGAAACCGGTTTAAAAAAAAATTAAATATAAAAACTAAAATGTGCCAAAACACATGCAGAAACATCTTCAGCAGCTTCACAACACATGGAGCATTTAGAAAACATTCAGCAACGTGAGGAAAGTATACAGTATACACTTTGAGGGGATATTCAGTAAAAGATGGCTCTAAAACATTTGTCTTTTCTTCAATCACAGCTTCTCAACTCAAAAGAAAATAGCTTTTAACCTTTGGAGGAATGTCGTGTTCTTGCTTTCTTTCACAGCAGGGAAGACACTTTCTACTTACCTTGTGTTTTTTCTTTCCTTTTGTAAAGAGTGAAGTGAAAAAGAAAACTCACCGTGAAAAATGACGTTGAGCAGAAAAAAAGATGAGAAGGTCGGCCTTAATGTGTCTCTTTCCCTGAGCTCTGTGGTGGGGTTCAGCGCTACAGGTGGAGAGGGAAAAGGCTCAGAGCGGAAGCAGCGTGTTATTCAATTAGAGACACACCAGGTTTGATGGAAGCAACTCAATCCATTTGAATGTTATTTCGTAATGTCCAAAAGACCCTCTAATACCCCCATCCATTATAGTCACTGAAATAAGAACAGAGCCATTAGTAACACCACTTTTAAAGATTATGCTTTTAGTGTTTTTCATGATGTGCATGTAAATGGTCTGCAAAGGTTAAAATCCCTATGTTCTCAAACACTCAGCAGGAGAGGACTCTTTAAAGTAGAGATGCTACATACTGATATACACCTGAACATCAGCAGGAGAGGACTCTTTAAAGTAGAGACACTACATACTGATATACACCTGAACATCAGCAGGAGAGGACTCTTTAAAGTAGAGACACTACATACTGATATACACCTGAACATCAGCAGGAGAGGACTCTTTAAAGTAGAGACACTACATACTGATATACACCTGAACATCAGCAGGAGAGGACTCTTTAAAGTAGAGACACTACATACTGATATACACCTGAACATCAGCAGGAGAGGACTCTTTAAAGTAGAGATGCTACATACTGATATCAGGTGTATATCAGTATGTAGTGTCTCTACTTTAAAGAGTCCTCTCCTGCNATTTTTGGGTTTTGCCTTGCCTGATTTTACTTTGTTGCTAGTTCTGCAATAAAAGTATTTTGGATTTGGATATTCTGCATTTGGGTCCTGACTCCTGTGTACCTTGCCCTCCAGCCGTGACACTGACTTTGGGATTCATATGGCATACAGCACAAAACACATTCAGATAAGTACTTAAGTGCGTGCAAACATCAACCTTTTTCAGTTTTCACAGACTTTGTATGATGAGCTGAACAGAATTTCAACTGGATTGTACGTCCCTGTGAGCCTAAAAGCTTTTTTGTTTTCTTGCTGCAAGAAGAAGCGGATCATAACACTGGAAGCAAGGTACTCTTGCAATGTTGACAGCTCAGAAAATGCATCTGGCGATAGAAAGTGAGGAGTAGAAAGCATAAATGAGCCTCACCATGTTGGCCACATAGTTACAATAAAGAGAGAGGAACAGTTGGGACGAGAGCATTGTAGAAACCAACTACTGCATTTCAAGAGGCAGTGCTTCCAGAAGGGTTTTACAAAAAGGCAATTCCCTGGTTTTAATAGCTTAATTTCTTAGGGAAAACTAATCTAATTACCTTTTTAGTTATTAGGTGCCAGGCCAATACCAATTCTCCACTTCCTCCAATTCAACCATTCATTCAAACTGCGGTAGATTTACAATTCAAACACTAAGCCTTTATTAATCCTGTACAAGGAATACCGTAAAATCTCACATTTTAAATGCTGAATGCTAAATCATTTCAATTAAAGGAAACAGCAAAAGTAGATTAACTACGCAGTCAGATTTATAACGGTACAAGGATGATTCTGAGCAGGGTTTGATATCAATATACAACACATCAAAATTGAATCAACCAATTGTTCAAATAAATGAAATGGAATTGACAATATCATAACAAGAATGATATTGGATTCAGACTACTTCACACTTGAAAATGATCATTATATACTGTCCTCACTGCAGGTGCTAGCTCATTAAAAACCTGTGAATGTTTTAGTTTTTTTGATCCCTTGAGAATAATGTAGTCTTTGACATTTTTATGTTTAAAATAATTCCTAACTAAAGTTATGAGAGAAAGGGAGTCATTTTCCTTCGTCACCATTAAACTATGCATGTGTGGTGCCTCCCATGTCTTGTTAAAATGTACCTTACAGTTATTTGATGCTAGGGAAGGAAGGCTCCATATGAACCACGTGTCTAATAACTATATTATATAACATATATATGGAGTCAGCAAATATGTAATGTGTAGGTTGAAATGTCCTGACCCTCCTCATATGCTGTTGGTCATGCTTTCTAAACTCTGTTCCAAGGAAAACAGAAACACAATCATTCAGTGTTAGTATGTTCCATGGCAGTCCACAGTGTCAATAGTAAGTAGTGTGCCTTTCATATACAGTGCGGTAAAAAGTAAGGTGGTCAGGGTAATGCAGGGGTTTCTAACAGTCTGTACGTGTGTAATGCATTTTTAACCCGATCGGCTTATCTCTTTTGTAATAATACCTTAGTTTCCACACCTAGATATATTAAAAAATGCCTGTTCGCAAAATATATTGCAAAAGTTTAAGTTTCGCAAATATGTTTAAGTTATATATTCTGGCTACAGCTAACAAAAAAGTAATAAAATAAGTTTGGAAGCATGATATTTCTTTGATAATGTATTTACACAATTGCATAATGATGCTTGGCTGGAAGGCTTTCCTTGCGTGAACAAAACAAGCTTGAATGTTGGATTTAAAAAATGTTTATGAGAGCAAGAATAATTACACTTCTGCCTATACAGCACATGTGAGAAATTAGACGGAAATGTAGTCATTGTGATGAGTATTCCCAGTTTCAGCTTAGCTATAGTATCTATGGGGAACAATTATAAATTAATTAACCCTGCATTCATTTTTTTATCTCTCCCCTCAGCATTTCTTACACCCAATCAGGAACATTCATCCTCATTAGCTGTTCCTACTTGAGAGGTTAGGTATATTATCTCAAATCCCAACTCACAAAACAACGTCAAATGGGTTTGCTGATATTCACTGAAAAACAACCAATGCCACCCAACAGTTCCAGCTTTAGTGTAACAAATGCACAAAAACATCTTGTCTGGTGAATGATGGATTATAAGCATTTGAGATTATAAAGTATCACTTTCCTACAAAAAATATCACTGAGTCATGTATTTGCTAAAAAACCCAATACAGAATTGAAAGTAGTGTTAAGTATACCCATAAAGAGACTTTGCTATCACAATTTTGAGGTGAATTTATGCATACTCCTAATATACTGTGTGTCTTAAATGGCAAAAAGTCAGAGAGGATTATTGCTGTATTAGTGTGCAGGGAGTTGTGAAGGACAGAACAGTCTTCAGGGCTTTCTTGTCCATTCACTTGCAATTTTAAATGTTTAATCCTTAATGACCACCACATTATATTCCTTTTATTATCTACGAAGCTATTATCTCCTTGGATAAGTCTTGATTAAAGAAATATACTTACGACATCAAAGCACCCCGAGCACCAGCATTCACTCATTCAGCAATTGTTGACAGCACAACACTGAGCTTCAGGCGGATTCGCTGCCACAAGAGAGTAGGACAACCTCTTTCAAGGTTTGAGAGATAATTATAGATTATCATACAGTAAGTCGGGGAGTTGGGCGGGTTCCAGCCAGTTCCAGGTGGTTAATGCGGAGGTCGCAGTGGGGTCATGTTGACTCAGGGCCAAAGCAATACAAGCGGGATGGCTTTTAAATACCACTCTTTGAACATTCAGTGCCAAGTGTTACTGATGGCTGAGGGCTTTGAATTCTATGCAGCTACAGTATATGGTACATCAGAATGACTGTTTTCTTGTACTTCAGCGTCATAATGCTAATTTAATTAATTAAGGCAACATAGTAAATTGTATGGAAATATATGCCCTGCTATACCACGGATCGTGATTGTTATTTATTTTTAGCCTTTATTTATACAGGTGTAGATCTCATTGAGACACAAGATCTCATTTTCAAGAGAGACCTGTTCAGTGGTAACACCACACAAAGTTACAGACGGACAGGACACTAAACACAGAGGCAATACTAAAATACAACATCGTAAAAAAAAACATCGTAAAAAAAGTAGTCATTGAAATCCATATACAGTCAGATATAGCAGGTGCAAACACCCACAGATGATTTCTCCAACTTTTTAAAAATGAGTTTAAAATCCGTGATGGGTATCGAACTGGTCAGCTTAAGCTCCTGCTGAAGTGTGTTCCAGGTCGAGGGGGCAGAGTATGATATGGCTTTTTTCCCAAGCACCGTTCGTACTGAGGGGACGGACAGAGTGATGTCATTTTGAGATCGTAGTCTATAGCTGTACTGTTTGTGTGATATGTAAGTGGATATGTAGAGGGGCAGCAATCCAAGCATAGCGGTATAGATGAGTTTGTACCAGTGCAGTGATCTGCGCATTGATAATGATGTCCAGTTGATTAAAGCGTACAGCGTGCAATGGTGTGTGAGGGGTTTACAGTTGGTTATGAACCTCAGAGCCCCATGGTAAACAGCGTCCAGCAGATGAAGGGAGTGAGGCGTTCATGTACACAACATCCCCGTAGTCCAAGAGCTGCAAAAATGCAGTTTCCTAGCACTTGTGGAGAAGCAGGCCTTGTTTCTAAAAAAGAATCCCAGTTTTGATTTCAGTTTCCTTAAGAGATTGTCAATATGAGGTTTAAAGCAGAGGTTTTCATCTATAGTGATGCCTAAGTATCTGTAAGTTTTACTTCAATGGGGTTATGTTGTGCAGACATGATGCAGGGAAGAACAGCTGGTAGCTTTTTCATATTTGAAAACAACATGACTTTTGTCTTGTCTGAAGTTAACACCAACCTGAGGTGGAAAAGATGTGACTGAAAAGTGTCAAAAGCAGACTTCAGACGTTCAAGTGCAAGGGCAACAGTGCTAGCACAA
>NW_011369945.1:4926077-4932700 GCF_000735185.1 Notothenia coriiceps
TCTTCCTCAAGCGTTCAGGTCCGATCGTCGGCTCTGGACAGCTGCCGAGGCAAAGGACAGGCCGGCGTGGCCAAGGACATGGTGGCCTCCAAGGTGGTAGAGGTCGAGGGTCACGAGGGCTAGGGACACGAGGACGAGCCGCTAGGTCGACTGTGGCCTCCCCGGGGTAGCGGCCGGATGCGGCAGAGGGACGGCAGGAGGCCTTGACAGGGCCGTGACGGAAGGGACGGGCAGGAGACCTCGGACAGGCAGCGGCGGAAGAACGGGCAAGAACACGGGCCGGGGGCTCAAAGGGGTCGGCGCCGGAAGCGGAGCCGGGCCGGGGACAGACGGGGTCGGTGCCGGAAGCGGGAGCTCAGGTCGGGGGACAGACGGGGTCGGTGCCGGAAGCGGAGCCAGGCCGGGGACTGAAGGGTCGGCTACGGAAGCGGGAGCTCGGGCCGGGGGACTGAAAGGTTCGCGACGGAAGAGGGAGCTCAGGCCGGGGATTTAAATGGGGCTGCTCCGGAAGTGGGGACAAAGCCGGTAGACTCAAGGGGCGGTGCCTGAAGGGACGAGACAACGACAAGGGGCCGGCAGCGTGCTCAGGGGGAAGAGCCGGAGACGAAACGGGGGCCCGGCAGGCGGGCTCAGGGGGAAGAGCCCGAAGACGACAACACGGGCCTTACAGCAGGTAAAGACGTAAACCAGGACACATGGAACGGGGAGGTCGGCACCTCAGATAGTACACCGACTCGATTTACAGTCACCCCCCCTGCCCGGAGACGCACTCCCGACCATCGCCTCCCTTCTTTGACAAGTCCACGCTCTCCAAAGACCGCTCCCCTACTTGTCAAACACAGGTCCCACCCTCCCAGGCCGGTGTAGAAGGCGGCGGGCGGAGTCCAAGACCTCCACACGTACACAAGAAGGAGTTTTTTGGAGGCTCCGTGGACCTCCAAAAGCCAGACGAGTACCCGAGAACGGATCCTGGACAGGAGCAGGAAATGGGGAAGAAGCAGGGGCAGACTCCAGACAGAACACACTGAGACGTATGGTGTCAGGTTGGGAATTGGGAGGCAGGGGGCTAGCATGCATGGGGCTAGCAGGCCGGGAATCACATGTCGGGAGGAAGTCCATAATCCAGCCAGATAAGAACTTCACTAGACATGGTTTCTCTGTTGCAGCCTTTTTCTGCTAAACACTGGACGCTCCCTTCCACCTACCATAGCAGAAAGCTAAAGAATAGGTAAATTGATGTAACTCCACCTCAAATGGATCATCTGCTGGGTCCATCTTTGGTGAGATTATTCTGTCACAGCTGGAGGGCAAGGTACACAGGACCCAAATGCAGAATATCGAAATCCAAAATACTTTTATTGCGGAACTAGCAACAAAGTAAATCAGGCAAGGCAAAACACAAAAATCCCTCTGAACAAAAACCTTCCAACAACATCAATAATCTCACAAAGACAGACAGAAAAACCAGAACTTAAATACACACAAGACTAATCACACAAACAAGACACAGGTGAGGAGGGAGGAGAAAACACAGGTGCACAAGGTGAACACAATCAGGTAATCAGGTAGGAGCGAACACAGAGACAGGAAACCAAAGACTGAACTAGACATGGCAAAAAACACAACACAGACAGATCGTGACACCCTATGCATTACAATAATGCACACAATGCACACAAATATTTTGTATTGCTGCCAATTTTTATTCCATATTGTATTCCTCTATTCTATTCCATTCCATTGCAATGTAAATACTGTTATATTTGACTGCATTTGGAATAATTTAAAATATTTTTCTAGTTCTCTACCTGTGTTTTTAATTCTTGTTGTTATGCACCACGACACCTAGTCACATTCCTCGTACGTGTAAACCTACCTGGTAATAAACCTGATTCTGATTATGATGCATAGCCTTATTGTCACGACAGCTATCTGGTTTTTTTTCATGGTGTGTGCAGAACCCCAAATACAACAGTATGACTCATTCATATCCTCTACCTCAGTTTATTAAAAATAAAACATACATGGGACTTATACAGATGGTGACACAAGCTGGTAACAACAGAATTGGCAAAAATGCTAGAAACCAAATGTCTTAAGGTACATACTTGGACTGCCACCAGCCTGATCTCATTCCCTGATGGGGGAGAGGAGATGAGAAGAGGAAGCAGTTAGATCAGCAGCAACACACCTCACATCATAAAGCAGCTGAAAAATATTAAGGTCTATCATTTCAGCAGACTGAGCCTAATGTGTAGAGTAAAGCCAGTATATCGCTCCTGACAAGAAAAGTTTCAAGCACTGGGCTTTTGAGTGCAGGGAAACTGGTCAGAGCCATTGAATCTACCCACTGGAAACATGAGGCTTTGTGAGTGCATCAAACCAATATGATGGAGGATGACCCCACCTCAGGCTTAGCTAAGTTTGTTTAGCTGTTATGTTTGCCAGAAGTGTTTGACTTGTGTCTGTCAATGCACATGTCTGTGTGTGTTTGCTGCATGGTGTGTGTATGGGTCAGAATTTCTAAGTCTAAGAACAGGAACTGGCTTTCTGTTTGATCACAGATACAGTAAGAGACACTATGTGTCCATTATAGTTCTGAGGTCATTATTTATTGATGAAGCAACAATTGTATCAAGAACAGACATAGAAACACACACATGTACACAAACACCTCCCTCCATTACATCACCAGGACAGCTAAGGACTTTACTAAAAGACCAGCCCTGAGCTGAATGTGAAGGACATAAACACACACACACACACACACACACACACACACACACACACACACACACACACACACACACACACACACACACACACACACACACACACACACACATATATATAATATATAATATATATATACACTCTATCGTGGCAGGAGAGTAGTAAGCTCTGATTTGATTAACTAATTGCTAATTTATATACACTGCAACTCTCTTTAAGAAAATAATACTGACCCACATTTTACATATAGTACCACAACTGTGAAAATACTACGTCGTCACATGTAAAGGACCTTCTGTTCTCATTTCATCCCCATCAGTCGGGCCTGTTTCTCTTTCCGCTGTCACATCTCATTTGGTGTTTTGATGCCTTCAGCAGTGGAGTCACCGCTCCTCCACACTGTGTCACTGCTTTTGGTGCTGCTCGGACTTCCTCTGGGCAATGACGCGGTCATATTCGTTAAAGAAGAACATCTTCCACTGGGCAAAGTCATAAAGGATGAACGAGAGGATTAGAAGGCTTCTGGACAAGTGCTACTGGTCTTCTTCCGACATACTAGCTCAGGCCTATTTTAGGTTCACTGTTGTAGTTTTGGTTAAAAGCTGGATAGATACAGTTTGGCTTGAAGCAGGATAACATTTACATATACAAAAGTTCACACATGTATTAATTAAATACCGCATAAATCTGTGTTAAAACCATGAGTTCATAGTTAGTTCACAAATCACGGTTTCATCAATGTTTTCAAACCCGATTTGGTCTTCCTATGTGATAATAATAAGAAATGCCTCAAAGCATTGGTAAGCACAGATGATAAAGGCCTGGCTGTTGCAGAAAATGTAAACACACATGATAGCAAAACAAAATCTAAATGCTTTAATATATAACATTTGAAACAACTAAAGTAATAATACATTGACCAAACAACTAAGAAATGTATGCCATCATCTTATCAATGATTAAAAAGACCCTATTCTACTCATGTTCAGGTTCATATCAGTATGTAGTGTCTATACTGTGACACGTCCCCATGCTTTAATGTTCAAAAAGCTCTCTATTTTTCTCATACTGCCTGTGCTGCAGCACCTCTTTTCACCCTCTGTCTGAAACGAGAGCCCAGTCTGCTCTGATTGATTAGCTGGCCGGCTCTGTTGTGATTGGCTGACTCAGAAATGTCCCAGCCCTTAGTTCTTTACTTCATGATGAGTCTGTGTCAGTGGGTCTGGTCCCTCATCCTTGGTCAGGAATGTGTGATGGTCATCAGGGGTTGAGGTTCTAAACATGAGGAGCTTTTTGATTAATATTGTTTTATCAGTTTCTGCTGGCCTGTATTCAGATACCATAATATGATCTATTTAGAACAGACCATGGATTAATGTTCAAATTCATCAAATGCAATAACCTTTATTGTGTCATTAGTTTTTTTTCCTCAATTTTGACATTATTCAGGGATTGAATTTCCGTAGTGTGGGAATTTTACTAAATAAAACAATTTGATGAGGAATTTCTTGTATACATTGAGGGACTTTATGGTGATTTTCTGTTTTTGTCCAACAAAAGTAATGCTACAATTCCTGGCAGAACTTTTACCTACCGATGTGCATTGAGATTCAAAAACACGATAAAAACCAACATGGTCTAAAGTTGGTCTTTATACTGTACTTCTTATGTTACTGAGGTTATTGTGCAACTCAATTTTTACAGAATAACAACTGGTGACTTCTAGAATTGTGTGAGTAACACTCTGTTTTTAGACTTCTCTGTTTCAGTGTGTGTACTCTGTATAAATGCTCTGTAGTTGATCTGACTGAAATTGTGATTTTAAATCTCAAAAACCGCTACAGTATCTTTCAGGCAGAAACTTGGGACAAGTAATTTGACTGAAACGTAAAACTGAACTAACTGACTGCTATCGATTAAACTTTGATTTTAAACATTTTTAGATATACTAAGAGCTTTATTGAGTAGGTGTAACTGTATAAGGGTTAAAACTCATAACTTTATAAACTTAGGGTTTAATGTAATTGGAAAACCATTGTGACACACTGAAAATACAAAAACAACTCAGGAGGGAAACTGTCTAGATTTCCTTTTGAGGCCCACCAGCTGCCGAAGAAGTTAACTAATTAAAGTGGCGTGGCCCCAAAGCTGTGAGAACTCAGCAATCATGGTGTTCCATTTTTAGCAGCCACTTTCCTGGAGCGTCAGCGTCCAGACATTAGAGTCCTGTTTGGACGTCAAAGACTGACGAAGACATTTAGAGTCCTGTTGGATCACTGAGGGAGGCAAATCCTACCTTTGATTGAGTTAAGTATTCTATATCATGAGCTCTCATATAACGAATGGTGTATTTCTCCTCCTTTTCATGTGTCGTCCTCTTGAAACTGGCAACAGTACTCCTATATTGATCTGAACTCAGGTCATGCTGTCATACTATCCCACATGTCACTGATATACCAACATCTAGTGTGCAGGGCCTGTCTAACTGATCAGCTGTGCAGAAATCTATTCACTCTTGCACGATCGCTCGAGTGTATTTCCTTGCTCCACTACAACCTGATCTCATCACACATGCACCCCAGAAGCGCCTCACTCTTAACTGTATTATCCTTCATCCATCAACCAGGACCTTCTGGCACATAGCTTCGGTCTGTGAGCGCTCCCAACATCAACATCTTCAAGCGAAACTTCACTACATCTAGCATGCAGTTTCCATGCTCGGTCACATGACTGGTATGCAGTTCAGTTGTTCTCTATTACATCAGGCGCTTGGACTCATTCACATAATCTGCCCTTACGCTTCCCTGCACTGGTCATTACCGCGCGTACACTCGACTTCTCCGACATAATTGTCTATACATACATCACTGTCTGATGACCTAGGGTATTATTATCCACTCCCATCCATATAACAAACTACATACGCTACTACAGCAACGCTCTCCTCACAGCCAAATTATATCACAGTTCTCCTCTCAGATATCTCACTCGTAAACCCTAACATGGCATGAGGATTAAAGGTTCCAAGGACGTTTCTATCCTTAGAGTCACGTTCAGTTTAGTTCACTTTTCAATCTGCTCTCTCAGTCAACTAGAAGAGCTTTTCCCTCTTTTCCAATGTGCGTCCCACAAAGTTTTTTTCTGTGCTCACTCCTTCCTGCTAATATGGATATCTCTGTGACGCCGTGTCGTATCTCTCCGAGTGGATTATACACACATCCAATCACAATTTCAGTCAGATCTAATTATACAAATCTCAACTCTATTGTTGGTTCTCTACCGTCCACCAAGGCGCCTATGTGGCTGGAGCTTCCTTTGGAGGAGTTAGTAAAAGTTACTCCTTTCCACCTGCATCCACAGCTGGGAAAACCTGGCAGTTCTGCTAAAAACCACGCGTGGTACTTCTCGGAGACCTTCACCTCCAGAACAGTGTGGCAATGAACTAGCTACGGGGGATATCGTATAGGAACGTCACCAGTTGTTATTTCGTACATGATAGATATATGCCATAACTATCCATCTTAGGATAACTTATATAAGAAGTACAAGTATAAAGCGCGGACCGACACTTTAGACCATGTTGGTATATTATAACTTCGATAGTTATATTTGGAATCTCAATGGCTATACATCGAAGATAACTCAGGCTAATGTCTAAGCTTATTCTGCCAACGAGAATCTCATATAAGACGTTGCGCAATACTTGTCTCTCGTTGATGGATCACTAATATCTCAAGAGAAACCTAGCGACCACTACTTAACTTTAACCTCTCTGACACAAATCACACGAGCTTTCACACATCCTCGGATAATCTTTATACACAATGTAAATCATTCTTCTCCCTCTAACCCTCACATTATCCATTGTAACTTATAACATATATTAGACT
>NW_011369945.1:4932706-4948709 GCF_000735185.1 Notothenia coriiceps
ATCAGGTAGGAGCTGAACACAGAGACGGGAAGCAACAGGCAAGACGGGGGGTGAACACAGAGACAGGAAACCAAAGACAGAACTAGACATGGCAAAAACACAAAACAGACAGATTGTGACAGTCAGTTGACATAACGACATATTATAAGTGATCTTTGTATACTTGACACTAATAACAAAACAACATAAATATGAAATGAAGCTGTATGAGTCAAGATGGAATTTGTGTACACTTAACTCCTGTCAGCCTTTACTGTATATCTGATATTTTAGGCATTTACCTAAAAATAACCTACAAATAAATATGTTAACGTATCTTTATATAATGGATACCCTGCGGACCTGCTTTAGATTGTTATGCAGCATCACATGTCAAGAACATGGTAATATACAGCCGCTGAAAGTTGTCAATTAAAATAAAAAGCAGAGTAAAAGAAGAAAACAACTTAAAAGAGATGGTTTTTTTTAGCTTTCGTTTCTTGGCAAGTGCATTTGCTTGGTCCATTATCTTATATATTTTCTTTGGTGGCAGTGAAATGTCATATTCTAACCTTAAAACTCAAAGCAGTCAGATATCTTCTTTAAGAATATCAATGGGAATACGGTGCTCGCGCAGCAGGTCGGTACCCCCCCCGCAGTGATGTAGAGACGCCCAGCAGCTTTACAAATGCCATTTCTTTATGAAGAAAGAAAAGGTTAGAATACTGTATGTGTTCTGTATGAGTGCTCACCCCCAATGCTTACCTGATTTCTTTACATCGTGCTCTAGCTGACATGGATATAAATCATCATAACGATCATAACAAAATCAACACCATTGACTAGAATAACAGCATTAATCCAAGGCTCACTGTGCTAACCCATGTTCCTACAGGCTTGCATTGGAATAACAACAAAACACTGTGAGCAGAATCTTTATGGAGCATACCTGACTGCAGATGTCACTGCAGATTTGACACGTAGTTAATTTAAATCTGCACTAGTGCACCGAATAATCAAAGTGGCACTCAAAATTGCTCTTTGTGAAAGAGAGATTTAAGAGGGGCGTAATGTGAAAATGTTTCACTTAAACGCATTACCCCAGAACAAGTATTGTCAAAAAAAGTCACACATATAAGAAAAGGGTTTTCAATTACACAAGCTTAAATATGTATGGTTAACCCTAACTTATAAATATTAATGTGGGCATCATCCATGTCTTTGACAGGAACTGTACTGTGCAATCTATGAAAGTGCATTCTGTATGTCAGCTATTTCTATTCATGATGTGCCGCAGAACTCCAACAACATCTTAAAGAAACCTACTTCCCGATCCAAACGCAACACGCAAGTTATTAAACTTCCAACTACACAATAACAGTGTGGAATATTCATTCAAATTTCCAACTTTATTTATATAAACCTGGAAAATGTACAGTGCAGTGGTGAGAATGTTCCCACATTAAAATGCTTCAGACATCATGTGAATTCAATGCATTAGAGAATGTGATCTGAAGCAGAGTCACGACAGCAGGAATAATCTGTTTGATGTGTTTGGCATGCAGAGACAGGTCAACATGTTACCATGCAACACAGAACACACACATAGAACAGGGACCAAACATCCATGCATGGAGTACAGGTCAATGTGACAGGATGAATATGAAATAAGGACCTCCATTAAGAACCTACCACTATGGGCACTAAAATAAAATATGAATTCATTTGTATACAAGGGTGAGTGTGTGTAAAGCACAATGCTGACGTAATGTGCCATCAGGTGGGTTGCTGTGTGGGATGAAATGCCTGAAATAAGTTATGACCACAATTACGGGAGCTAAAGTGGTGCGGTGCACAAAGGTGTCTCGATTACTCATTGCTTTTATTCTGTGGCTAAATGAATGAGCAGCCATCTTGCTAACGGTGTCCACGCCTCTGGTTGCACAAACAGGATCAAGTGGTGCCATAAACTGTTGTCTGCTGAAACACTGAATAATGAAGAATTACATCATCAATTAGTGCCTCTGAACATTAACTGCTCTCCTCATACCAGTTAAGCCAATGGATCAAGGTTTTCATTCAGGTTCAGCTCAATGTGGATCAAATGCTATGCAGAAATTCCCACCTATCATTGAGGCTCATTTGTCAAAGTGAGAAAATAGGATGAAACATTTGACCTGTGTGCCAATGTACCTGCAGATTTAAAGAGCCTGTGACAGCCTCCCAACAACTGTTGTGCAATCAGTTTAAAAAAGAAGGTGCAATACCGTTCCGATAAATATCCATAATTTCGAACATCGCGGGGAAATTCCTTCGACTCATTTTGAAATTTTGGGGGAAGCCGGAAGTGACGTCAATGCGGGAACGCTTCACTGTGCAGCGAGAGAGCCAAACACGGACAAAGTGTGTTGTCATGCGTAGAAATTGTGAATTACTGAGTTTAGGCACGTTAATAACGTTTTAATGAAGTTGACTACAGTATATTCATATTTGTCAGTGCTTTCATGTCAATTCGGCGAACATAAACATAAATGATCGTGGTGAAGATGATGATTAAATTAGGATTACAAATCGGTAGTGAGAGCTGGTGAATTTCCTCCCGTAGAATGTGATATAAAAACAAATCGATTATTTTTGTAAACTCAAGTGGATGAAACTACATTTATTAGTGCTTTCATGTCAATTCGGCGAACATATGATACATTAAATGATCGTGAGGATGATGATTTAAAAATCGTTTGTTTGAACGATTTTTAAATCATCATCCTCACGATCATTTAATGTATCATATGTTCGCCGAATTGACATGAAAGCACTAATAAATGTAGTTTCATCCACNCCACGCAGTCTGCATGATCGGCCTGTAGGAAGGGACGGCCCTGGGTAAATGACAGCTGTCAGCAAGGCATCTTTTCAGAAAGACCAGTGTCATTATGTTTTATGGATATTACCTTTTTAGCCAGCAAAAAAAACCATAGAAAATCAAAACAGGATTGTGAATTTTAAAAGCATCCCACTTCTTGTGAATATATATTAACTTTCTCGGCAACAAATTGCAAAAAAGAAAGTAGACTGAGAAACATCCACCATTCGTCAACTACATGTGATGCCTTTTTCCATTCTGTCAAAGAGGAGGTGACCTTTCAGCTGACCAATACTGAAAGACAGCCAACAAATGAAGATGCCCCACACAAAGGTCATGTGCTCCTTTAAAAAAGGCATCAGATGAAAACATCTGACTTCACTCATGCAGAAAGTGTTTGGGGATTAGGTAAAAAAGTGCTTTTGTTAGGGAAAATGACATGATAAGAATTATTTAGGGCTGAAAGCCAGGCAGATACCTTTGAGGTGATGCCTGACCCTTTTTCTTATTTTGTTTTTTTGCAAGAAGGGACTCTGTGACTGTGTTTGTGTGTGGAAGTGCAATCTTGATGTAATTTAGTCTGACAAGTGACAGTGAACTTTTCTACTCCGAGAACCCACAACAGTGCTTGCATGATGCATTTTGAAAGGGCTGTATGGGAATTTGTGTAGAGTAGCATCTTTAGCACTAGTCTCCAGACCATGAGATCCTGCCATCTGGCTTTTGAAATTACTTACATGGGAATGTGGTTTGGTGAGTTTCCTAGTGTCTTTACTAAAAAAATACTCTTTTTTTTAAATGATGAGAATGCATACAGCCTGGAGGTTGTTGGTGGAGGGCTCTCGTGAGGAGCCATCATGTGGATCTGCAGAATTGAAAAGACTGTGAGTGACAAGGGTTTCTTCTTAGCATAGACGGAAAGCAAAGGTCTTCACACCAAACTTAGCTTCCAACCGAGGGGACCACAGAGAGCATGGACCGTCATGTTTGATTTCGATTTGCTCAAATCTTAGTAGTTTGTTCGAAGCAGGAATACATTTTCATTTATGATAGACACAGCAAAAGATAGCTATTAATTTATAACAACACAAGAAAGGATGTTCAACAACTCAAGCTTGCATCCTTTAATGCACAGCTCTGAACTTTGAACTTTGATATACTTGACATTTGAATTAATATGTTCATCATATGTTCATTGCACTTAGTATTTATGTATTATCAACGTGTTCTCTTTATTTTATAGTTTTTAAATATTTTTATTTCTATTTTCACACATTTGTTACACCAATACAAACCAAAGCAAACTACTTGATTATGTAAACTCACTTGGCAATAAACTGGTTTGTGGTTTATTATTCCTGATTCTATTATTAAAGAAAGGGGACTGTTAAATAATTAGTCTTAGCATTTTAGCATGTGCTTATATTCAACACACATTAATTACATTTTTCTATACAACTCAACCAAGTAAAACACATCACTTTCACATAAACTCCTCATGAACCCGTCATGTTATTAGTGAGGATTCACATCCATAGAGATGGACAACCATGGTTAACAATGCACCATTACATTAGTATTCTATAAATGCTGGAAAAGAGCTGCCAATTTAATCAGTACATTTGGGAGTGTTGCCAAGTGAAATCATCTATGAACTTGATTATACTGTACAACAACAATTGAGAATGTTAAACAACATGCTAAACAATCAATAATTAGAGTTTATGTTGTGTGTTTACTGGGTATTTCAAACTGTTCTCTGATGGGCAAACATAGCTGATGTTGCTTAAGTATATATAAATAAATTAACATAAGTTTTACTTTGATATTCTCACAGATATTAACCAAAGGGAAATACAATGGATGATATATTACTCACGCAAAGACAACAGATAATGCCTTCTGGAAGCTTCTATTTTGGCTGATTTTCATCTGAGACGACGCCCAATGCAATCGTGAATTCCTGCCAGGATCATCGCATACAGGTCTGCCTTTCATCAGATTTTTAAGTGTTGTGCTCAGCATCTGCAGCACACGCTGAGGTTTTTCTGCTGACCTTGGCCTAGTTTTGCATGAAATCTGTGATCCTTCCTCGCACCTCACACAACGGCAGACTGACCTCGTCCTTACTGTCAGTCCAATGAGGCCTCATTAAAAAAGGCTGTGTGGAGGGTTTGGATACAAAGCCCCCCCACCTCTGCCTCCTACTGTCTGGACATCAAAACATGTTATCACGTACAGGCTATATACTTTAGCATCTTTTCAAGGCAGCTCATGAATAGTGGAATTGTTGGTGCTTTTATTCAAGATCTTCTATAAACACATGGGATTTTAATTGCCTGGCAGCATAATGCTATACTGGATCAATTACAATGTAAACAGAGCAGCTTATACTGAAATGCTTTTATGATTCTGTAGCATGAATTTAAGAATAGACTGTGCGGTGCTTTCGACCAAGCAATTTGAATATTTGATATAGTGGAACCATATACATTTGTGCCATGGTGTACAAGTTTGATCCACAGAGCATGATCCATTTCATCTGTTGGTACTTTTGAAATGAAAACAACTTCAAACAAGAACCATAAACTAATGGAAACAGGCTGTGTATCATAAGCACAACTATACACAACTAAGCAAATCAAAGCAGTTTGAAAGGAGTCATAATTCTGACTGAAGTATGATTTTCTATTAACACATTAGATGTATGTTTGGTAATGAACACAATTGGCAAATTGAAACAATGTTGAGACTGAAGATAACCTTTTCAATGATCAATATTTGATTTTGTTTGAAAATCAAATCTTCAAAACACAATATCTGTTTGATGGGTCTACAGAAATGTTAAACTTTCTTATCAGAGGCTCTGGTAGCACTTGGTTCGGATCAAGCAAAGATCGTTGTCTGGTTTAATCCGGGAAAATACGCAGTGAATTACACATCCACAATCTTTCCTCTACCTTGATCAAAGTGCTTTAGTTGACTAAACATAACCACAATGCAATGTGTTTGTGTTTGCCACCAACATGCAATTGCGGATACATTTTAGAAGTAGTTTACATTTCCAGGAGGCAGGATTGGAAGTCAATATGGGTCATGTCTGATTAAAGACACACACATACATTGATGATAATAGGAGTCGGACAATAAAGAAATTATGATATATAATTCAACTCCCTAATCTTATCATATTACTTTGCATCAAGAGAAATGAAGTTACGTGACACTGTGTTTAGCCCTTCATCAGTAAATAATCAGCAGTCAGCAAACTAAATGGGAATCCAAAGCAGAGGAAATACAAAGGACTAAAACTGAGCTGATAAAGACTGTGTGATGATGTTGAAACTTTGATGAACCTGAACACTGATGTTGAACAGATTAAAGGATGACATGTTTTAATATTTACTGCTCATGTTTTCTCATTAATTATTGTGTGTGGCCATCATCGAAAATTAAGGTTATGTTATTAGATAGGTTGTTTAAAAGTTTAAAAGCCAAATGTACTTAGTCGCTATGATATCCCCAACCATTAGAGATGACAAGTATTATAAATTAAGGAGTATTAAAAGCTTTAGTACATCTTCGAGTGTCCTTAAAGGTGGGGTAGGGTAGTTTGAGAAACCGGCTTGAGATACACTTTTTGTTATATTCCATGGAATGCTCTTAACATGCCGATAGCAATGAATAGTGCTTTGACAATAAATCCTATCTGGTTTCTCCAAAATTACCTATCCCACCTTTAATCTTAAAGTAACCATCATGCTGTAGCATCTTAAGGGACTTGATGAAGTTCTCAAAATATCAGTGGTTTTCCGGCTTCCGAAGGACTCATTTTTAAAAGTGCCTGAAATTGCTGTCACCGGCATTTTCTGCAATCTTGTCTGTACACACTGTGGGGAGAGCTCGATCTAAATGTGCCTTTTGAAAACCACATTCCTGAAGGTATTTTTGAGAACAAAGAGATGTGTTTTAAAATATAAATACGTCAAAAGCACAAACCCAAACTTGGTATCACTATCAAAACTTTGCGGTAGCAAAGGTGTGCAGTGTAATCCCTGCTTTCATGTCCCACTGTGGCAGCCTGTTCCAATTCATTTCCCAAACTTCAGACGTAATCTCCTCTCATTGGAGCATGAGCGTCATTGATTGGCTGCTTCAAATGTTTGTTTGTTGTTTGCTTTGACCAGAGAGACAGTCTTTGAGTACCTTTGATGTGAGGACCGTCTATGATTTGAAATGGGAGCATAGACACTGGTGAATGTCCCCGCTGACTTTGCGCTGCTTCAATGTTATTGGAGGCTCATCCTATCAAACAGTAGGAAACACAATCATAATTAAAGACATTTGTAGTGGGGATTCAACTTTCATTATAGCACGAGCTAGCATAAAGCCCACAAGTCTGCTCCAAGCTCGGCCAACAATGTCATAAAGGACAATAAGGCTGCTGTAATGTCCACAGTGACAAGTCCAAATGACTCTCTAGCCAGAGATAATCAGCTTTGTATGTCATGTTGACATGCACAGAGCGTTAAGGCATGTTGCACTTTGATGCAGGCAACACTGGCACAAAGCTGATTTGGAAAAATGCAATAGGAGAACACAAAGGGAGACATTCCCGCAGCGCCTAACTGGCATCTGTATTGAACAACAATCAGGGAGCATAAACTGGTTAGGAGGGGCTTAGTGCATTAGGACATGAAAGAGTGAGGGCACTTTATGCCCATCCTGTAAAGCTCCAGGCTGATACTGGATCCATTCAAGGAGTTACAACTACTGGCTCATCCTCTACAAAGGTAGACAAACGGCTGGCATGGTTACCAAGAAATTAAAAGCACTGATGTACTCGTCCTTAACTGCCACCAAATGAACAGCAGCCTATGTTCAGATCAGCAGCTGAACAGGCACCAGTTCTCAATAATAATCAATGTAATCAATAGGTGGTGTATAAGGCTAGGTTAGGAGTAGTGCAAATGGGGATGGCAGAACAAGAAGGAGAAATCACAGATCTTTTGTCTGATTTGTATCCACCCTGTCATGAGCACATCATGTAATATGCACCCTAGCCTGCTGAGCCACAGGAACCCCAGCGGGGGGTGAGAAAGGTTTCGGTAGCAGTGATAATGAGACCGAAACCTTAACATCTTCAGAAGTTGTTGATTTTTTTAAGAGGAGTGACAAAGCCACCTCACATACAGTATCTGTATTGGCTAATCTAGTCCACCCACAGACTGGTGAGGAATGTATTATACAACCTTTAGTTAGTGCTCTGTGTTCAAAGCAGTGTATAAAAAATTGACAGAACCACCCTTGACTGCAATCTATATTCTAGGGCTGTAAGTGAAACCAAGACAAAACACAGTAATTCATATGATGTGCACATAATATCTGCACAGACTCTCACATCAACCCTCAAACTCAGCTGCACAAATCAATATCAAGAGCCAGTCTCGTGATTTCTGCAGTTATTTGACAAATGAGGGTATGAGTTAGCAGAAATATGAAGTGGGGAAACAAATCACAAAGAATATCAGAGCACACAGCGGTAAACAGTAATGTTATCTCATCAACACGCTGAGCAGGGCAATGGGTCATTAAATTGTCGATGAACAGAATGTGGTTTCCTGCAGGCAGACTTGCAAATTGTAATAATGAAGTATTATTTGAATTATTTGAAGGATTAAAGTAACGTGTTATGGCAGGAAAGTTCAATCTGGTATATTCATTTTAATGTCACCTTATATAGAATGTGTGTTAAACTTGTGATTTCTGCATTGAGTGACTTCTGCCTAGCAGATACCAAGAAGAGGCCCCTAGGGTCTCTCTGTTAATTATCAATAGTCCTTGCAATTAACAGGGGAATTCCCAGATACATTTTCAGATATAAGGCAGTTCAAGTCTTGTAGAATTAATGATTTATCTCATACAGACCCCAAAAGAGGCCTTGAGACTTGGGTCACCCAGCAGTAAATGAGATAAAGGTCCTTTTGAGCTTATCAATACAATGTATTCATTCCTAGTAAGTTGACTTCAAGGTGAAAGGAAGTTCACAGAAGCCATTAAGCGACAAGAACAATTAACTTCTGTTAAAGATACATGATAGGATGTTTGTGTGTGTTGAAGATGTTTAGGGGGAATGAGTATGTGTCCTGTCAAAGAGTCCTCTGTCATGACTCCGAATCATTGATTTGGGGATCTGCCTGAGGGCAGAGGGACAGAAACACACGCACACACACACACACACACACACACACACACACACACACACACACACACACACACACACACACACACACACACACACACACACACACACACACACACACACACACACACACACACAAGCACATACACTTTGAAGCAACAGATGGAATCAACAACTGCAGACTCACTACCTGGGGTCCCGCCCAGAAGTGAAACCGACCAATGGAACACTGCCAACTCACTGGCTAGCTCGCTCAGAAGTGAACTCGCCAATAACAAATAGCTAGGGAAGAGCAAGCGATAAAACTCCTCCCCACCTGTGTATAAATGTTGTGATCATTTTGAAGATCGGCGCTCTTGTTTTTGACTGGCCGTTCCTGAGACGTGTCTCACACGGTGGTAGAACCTGAGCCCGGAGTACTCTGCAGAGTGCTTCGTGATTAGGTGATTGGGTGATGTATTGTATGTTTTTGCCATTAAAGCAGATTATTGTTTAACCCTTATCCTGGTGCTTTGACTTTTCCTTCTTTTAAAACAAACTCATAGAGGAACGCGCGAAGCAGAGATTCTGCCTCAACAAATAATCACATTTTCTTTGCCCCATACATAAAGGTGATTGTCCTCCAAAAATAGTTGTCTTCACAGTTTATTGGAACATTGCTGATAAGTGTACATTTTTTTCAGCAAACCGTTTATGGATATTCCTTATAGGCTGAGAGGAAGGCAGACTGGAGAAAATTATTTGCTTTTTATTTTGACAAAACCCCGACATCATTTTAAATCTGTCGTTACTCTCTTTGCATAATAATGAGAGAATCCCCATTATGAAAACCTTAATTTAAAACAAACTCTTAATGGCATTTCCACAGATAGCTGAGGACCGCACCTCTTCAGAAGACACAAACAGAGGGGCGCAGTAATACCTGATACGTGGCATTTATTTCCAATCTATTATTAAAAGCAGGTATGTATATGATCCTGCAGCACAGAAGCCCACACTTTGTATTCAAAAGCGTTTTCAGGCCTCATGCAGTTGTATTACTTTCAGTTACAGCTCATGAATAACATCAAACAGACCATGAAGTGCATAGAAATAGAAAATGTGATAACTACGAGGGTGTATCCAGCCACTGTTTGAAGTACATTTGAGCCTCCGGAACTTGAAATGTGGGTACAAGGAAATGCACATTGCTGTAGTGCTGTGTATTAAAAATCACTGGGTAAATTGGTTGATTAAAAGATTATGGACGTAGTATGAGAGGAGAAATAGCTTAAGGCGTACTAATGATGAAATCAGAGGCGGCAGCTTTCTAACGTTGGCTTTAAACCAATATGTATTCAAAACCAACATCAGCCTGCCTCCTGCCTTTCAGAGGATCCTGTAATATATATTTTAACATTTGATGCATTTTATTATCTATCAACACCACTTACAAAACGCACACATGCTTATCGGTGCGATTTGGGATATTTGGAGCGGATTATCCATTGTCCACCTAACACTGAAGCATGCCAAATGGTTGTAGACATGTACATGAGTGTTTTCTAAGGACCACACTCTGCATTTCAGCATCCCTTAAGACAAAGTGGAGGGCTTGCTCATCAAATTCTTTGAGCTCCATGAGGTTAACTTCATTACATATTCAAGGATAACAAGCCACTTAGCTACATGGTCTGAACTGTTCCCTGTCAAACATGGATTGGGAAGGCTTACCTGTAATTAAATCAGTTTTTCAGGACGGCGACATTCAACTCCATAACATCCCATCATATTCATTTATGTTAACCCATTTGTTCAGAATTATTGTCTCTATATTTAAAATAACACATGCTCCTTATGGCACCGATAGCAGCAATTCAGTATAATCCACCCACGTTACCCTTAGGGGAGTGCAACCTCCACTTTCTACATGTAAGTCAATTAAAATGCTTTAACATATTTCATGGTAATGCATCTCGGCACTTCTCCTTGATTTCATTGTTTCTCCCAACATTGTACATCTTTTGTATTGCTGCATTTGTAGCTTCAAATGTGTTTTTACTCGATTACGATCCAGAGATAAAGTTAAATAAATCTGAGTCACAGCAACGTGCGGTTCATTCCCTATTTGATGATGTTCAACAACTTAGATGTCTAATCCTTTAGGATTTGAGTAAATAGACTCAGAAGCCATGTATTTAAGCTGAACACCCTAGACTTAAGGCTCCTCAAATATATTTGCATAATAAATCAAATGACAAAGTGTGACTTGAAGTGGCAGACACACAGACAATTAGCACCAGATTCTGCAGCTTCCCCTTGGAAATATTAAGCATGTTTCAGTTTTGGTCTTATGTTATTCTGTTTCCCTCAGTCCTGCTGCTATCATTAGCATTGTGTGCGACATTTCCCCAAAAATAACATAACCTTCCCTATTGATACTCAACCAGAATATATAACTGGCTGTGGAACTTTTTGCAGTATTTAGCAGCTAAAGAAGCAGATACAGTATTTCACCCATGAGCTGGTACAGACCAAAACAAAGCTTGTCGAGTGAATACAGGATAACATACAGAATCATTGGAAGCTATATAGGAAGATATTTTGTTAATGTCATGGACGTTAATGTTAACATTTGAAACGTTAGTTTGGTGAAATAGACCTCAAAGGTGTACTTGTTTGGGTTCTCAATCAGACCCCCATGTCATCACATGACTTATAATCACTCAGAAATATAAACATAATGAGGTTTCTGTGGATGTTGTATTTTACTTGTGGTTGAATAAAAGAAAAATAAACATTTATGAGCTTTGAAGGATAACATTACCGGGAAACTTTTTTTTTTAATGGTTGCAGACACATAGCCTTATTTATTCTGCTCAAAATAAATCATAGGATAGGTCTACACTTTCATCTTTGGGGGAAAAAATGATCACAAACATGTGCAGTGGTGGAGGTTAGACATCATTAATCTATAACTGCATGCATTTAGTTCTATCAAAACTTTAGAGATGAAGCTTGAAGATGGATCTAAAGGAGGAAAACTCCACTGAATTTGAGGGGAAGCATGTGTATTGGCTCAGAGTTCAGTTCGACTGATGGATGCAGACTTATGTAACTCATGTTAAACTGAATAAATATTATTAAGGTTGACTTTTTTAGGATTTCAGTCCCGATTTGGTGACATATCATTTGCTAGTGTTCAAAACAAATGCAGTTTAATACTACAGATCCCAGAATACTGAAGGCAGCACAAATAACTATTGAGGTTTTAATAAAGAATGAAATATTTTGGATTGTTTCCATCATTCTGTGAACAAGCGTGATCGGATGAGTCTGCGGACAGAGAAAGTGAAAGTATTTGGTTTCCCTGCTGAGATGTTGGAGGTGTGCAGCCTGCAGCTCTTCATCTAACACCTCAGACAGTGTGGCTGCTGCTTCATGTTGCATTTGTCCTGGAATATTTCAAACCCATCCGCTGTCAAAAAATACAGAAAATTATCAAAGTTCTGTAAATGAATGTTTTGACGTACAATTGCTGTTACTGTCAATCCCACTGAAGAACACATTGTATTTCCCTGTTACTGTTGTGATGCCATAGACTACAAGGTTCTTCTTCTTATCGTGTCCACAAGGCAGTCAGTTACAGGGCTTGGTTAGATGTGGTTCAGCCACAGCTGAACACATTGCTGTCCCATCTCATTAAACTCTGCCAAGTCCGATTTTGTGCAGGGTTGCTCCAGCAGGGGGCATATCAGGAGGTGTTGCATGGTTTGTGGTTCAATGCCGCAGTCACACACAACGTCCCCGTCATTTAGGTATCCCCATTTGGCGAGAGTGGCTTTTGCACGTCCAACACCAGATCTTATTCTGTTTAGGCATTTCCACACTGCGTAGTTGGTGTCTGCTCCAGGGGGCAGTGCCTCGCTCGCCTTTAGCTCCATTGTTGTTGATGATGGGAGGTTGTCAAGTCTTTCTTCCCACCGAGTGACTCTTTCACTGCTTGTGCTCGGTGTTCCGAGGGGTGGGACGCTCTTCAGGAAACTTTTCCTGGATTTAAGGCGGCTTTTGGCTGGCACATGGCCAAAGAGAGGATGTCTTTGGTCAGTAGACTGTTGTTGGCGCTCTTTCTTGCTTGCTGCATTTCGTCGTATCTCTGCTGGGGCTATGCCTGCCAGGATGTACAGACGGTCTGTAGGTGTTGATTTCAGGCAGCCTGTGATAATGCGGCAGCTAGCATTGAGGGCGGGATCCAGCTTCTTGGCATGGGCAGCTCGTTCCCATACTGGGCAGGCATACTCGGCAGCTGAGTAGCAGAGGGCTAGTGCGGTTGATCTACAAGGTTATACTACTTCAAATATATAAATAGTGCAATACTTTTATCAGTGCTCCAAAGGACTAATCTCCATTGTATTTCCTCATTCAGTGACTCAAGAGACATTTAATTAATTTAAACGGAAATTCAAAAAATGATTACTCTAATATAATGACCACATTACTTCTACATGTTTAAATGTAAAATCCTCAAGGTACCCATATTCACTGTTTACTAGAATATAAGATTTTGTTTTGTAGATATATCTTTAGATAAACCCATGTCATGTTTGTAAGTAAATGTAAGATTAGTTATTACTTTTTTTACCAATATGTTGTAGTTATCAATGTTGTTGACAATGCATTTTATTATAGATTGCTGGTATTAGATTTTTAGTCACAAATAGAAAGAAACGGAGTGAAATTGAAAGGAACAGGGTTCTTTAAAAAAAAAGATAGGACTGTGTCATTTTGTGTAAATGGGAATACTGGATTAGGAGGAAGTATATTACGTTTTCAAAGTGCAAAATTGGTCTTGTCTGATTACTGGAGATCCGGGAGGTCATTTACATTCTTGATCAAGGGAATGGTTATGATCTCCCCATTATATATACACTGTTTGACCACCTGTTTTAATTTGACTGAAGGTGAACCCTTGTGTAATGACACCTGAGACACTTCCATTCACTGAAAAAAAGACTATAATTATAGGTGGTTAGAATTATTTTTTCCATAAACCTAAGGTGTTTTACATAGTATATTACTGTACCCTGTATATTATAAAAAATCTGTTAGTCTTTTTGTTTGTATACATGCTGATAGAAATGATTTGTCTTTGTACAGTATGTGCTTTTGTACTTGACCAATGAGCGGCATTCTTATTGTGTGCGCCATAACCTCTCAATTATCCCAACTGGTATACAAATACTCTGTTTAATCCTGTAATTGGATATAACGTGATTTATTCCCAGCAGTGTTAAACATAGCTCTCTCGGAGCAGCTTGAGAGCTCGGGCTGTGAAGGACTCAACATGTTTTTCTACCACTTCAGCAAATATGTAGGCTATTAAAAATGAGAGCAGAATATATGCTTTTATCATGTAATATTTATTATAATGAAACTTTATGTTTACCTCTCCAGAGTCAAGACTGAACTTGTGTTGACTGAACTTCTATCAGCCTTACAGTTCTTCACTCTCACAATGGCAGCTCTGATGCAAACAAAAGCAGTCTTTGACTAATCACAACACCCCGGCACTAATATAGATCAAGGAAGGGCTGACGGTGAACCTGATTCAAATGCAATTTTTCTTCCCTTCACAGCAGGGTGAGGAACACTCTGTATTCAACAAACACTGACACATTTAATATGAAGCGCTTTCACTGCCACTTCTTCTTATTGACCGCTTCTCTGACTTGGCAGGCGTGCAGTTATTAAGCCATAATAAATAACTGCAGGCGTCTCCCTTAGGCTATCCTGAGTGCAGTGGAAACAAGAATGCATGTGGGAAATAATGTAGCATTAAGCATAAAGGAAACCCAGCACGTTGTTGTCTTTGTGCTTATGCAAAGGTTCCTGTGCCAAACAGAAGATACACAGAATACACTTAAAGAGCCTGGGACACGAGTTTCCCCCATCATCCAAACCCATACATTTGAGTAAATATTGTCCTCTTGAAAACCGTTACTGAACTGATTTTGGATATTTGAACTTTGATAACCATTAATCTGCCCTTCAATGTTGACCATTTTCTGGATCTTCTCGGGGATTCTTCAAGTCCAGCCAAATTATGTGTGACGTCATTGCGGGCACAGTGCTCCAGCTGCACCGTTCAGGATCCCAGCATCTGCATGTAAACGATGGCGCACACAGAGCAGCAAGCTCACACAGCGATGACAGTTTGATTTTGAACGTGTCTGAGAGCTCATATGAGGCTGAAGGATCGGTTTATGTTGTATCTGTTAGAAGTTTAGGAATTAGGTGCATCAATATGGGCAGAGTTGGGTGTAACGCGTTACTGTAATAATATTACTTTTGTCGGTAACGGAGTAGTGTAACGCGTTACTTTTATAATTCAGTAATCACACTACAGTTACTAACATTGCCCCGTCACGCGTTACTTTGTTACCTTTATAAAATAATCACACTCACTGACAGACATGAGGGGTTTCCGCCGCCAGGTTTGTATACATGTAGGCCTACGTAATCTGCGCGATTTGCCCGTCCACATCTGCACGTGCAGTGCTGCATAAACATGGCTGAGTCTTTCGTCTGTAAACTTCCTCAACGGGGCCGCTCGCTCTCTTTTCTTGATTGCCCTCTCATGGGTGAACAGTTCAATGTCCCGCTTCATTGTAGGAATTCTGCCATGTCTCTACCACTTTAGTTGACCATCTCTGTTACTAAGTTATGGAAAACTAAATAAATAAGTAATTAGATACCTTACCGTTACTGCGCTCATAAAGAATGATAAGAATAAGAATAATGCGTCTTGAACTGGTTTCATTAATTAGTGTCTTTACGTTTCACAGACTGTTAGCTTTTTGTGGTAGGCTGGTAGCCTATTTTATTAAAGAGCATATCAAAAGAAAGACTTGTGTTATGTCTTCCTTAATGCAATAGTAATTGGGGGTGCAAGTGGAGTCTCGCAGAGGCAAAACTGTGGC
>NW_011369945.1:4953745-4964249 GCF_000735185.1 Notothenia coriiceps
ATTCGCACTACCCCCAGGAAAACCCTCCCGCCCTGAGAAGTCTTTGTAAGCTGAATCACTTCCAGACAAGTGGGCCAGAGATTTGCTGCTGTGCACAATGAATGAAATACTTAGAGGGGGATGCGGATTGGATGTTCCTTGAGTACCAGCAATCATGAATTATAAGTACACAAAATGCTTTTCCCTCTGCCTTTTGCTCTGCTTCCAAAAAATGTATTGGTAATATGATTTGGCTTAACATGTGTTGACATGTGTTGAACTTCTTATTTGAATGGCAGTGACACAAAATGGAATTTGTTGTGACTTGTAATTCCTAGTGAGGCTCATTGAACACGTTTTATTCTGTTGGATGAAAAGATGTTCCCGCTGAATTCACAGGGGATCGAGTCATCTCGGCATCTAAACATAATAATTTTTTCTGCCTGTGGTTACTTATTTTGGGGTACCAGAGGTGTTCTTGTGAATAAACATGTTATTCTGTCATTTTGTCATGTGTTGAAAATGATTTCTGAAAGTCTAGAAACCATTGAACATCATCATGTCTTTGTATCTTGCTGTCAGATTTTCAATACTTGTTTGTATGTCTTTTTGGATGTAGTTGGTAGTGCTCCTTAAATTACTCTCAGCCATTATGGAGCACACAGCTGAGGTAATTGTGAACGGGTAAATAAACATCTGATTTATCAAACCAGCTCCAAATTACAATATAATGAAGCCGGTGTAGCGCCGGCTTTGCATTTACTTTTTCACATCACAGTGTCCTGTGTCTTGTTTACTCCGGTTAGCCCTCTTAGGCTCCCTGCCATCTTAATGAAAATGAAAAAAGCTTCAGTGGACAGTCCATTTGGCAGAGAGGTGACACGGTGGCTCAATACTGCTGACAGATCCAAGCGAGTCAAATAGCTGCGGTTCGAGGTGAAAATACCACTTTAGAAAAAAAATCCATTTCGATCTGATTCTCAGTTGACAGCTGCTTCAGTCCACTTTTTAATTTGATGTTAACAATGGACTGAACAACCATGCTTTATGTGAAAGGGCTCTAATGAGGGTCATTTGCAGCAGCAGCAGCAGGAAGCCATTTTCAGAGAAATACCCCTGACAAACTTAATATGTTACCTGAGCATCTGCTGGATGTGTAATGAGTTAGGTATTTGTTAACACATTACAATAAAAACTCTATAACATGATAATATGTAATTGTTAAGTGTTTAACGTATTGTAACACCCCTAAGTCACTCAAATTATATTTTAAAGCAAGTGAAACACCAATCATTCTTAACTCAGATTGGATTTATTGATGTTGAAAACTGGATACAATTGAATTGAATGGGCCAAGGTATGTATTATGCAGATACATTCAGGATAGTTTTGATGTTGAAGTTGTTTCTGAATGGTTGAATTTTATTTTATTGGATGATTGTTTAGGTTTTGAGGTCTTTGTTATGACAAGTAACTTAATTAAGTAAGAAATATAATCTTGAATCTTTTTTCGTACCATGGTAAAGTCAATTCAAACTTGTGTCCAAGTATATGCGTTGTAACTTTACATACTGGCATCTACAGCTATGAACTCCACTGGGGTTAGTACGAGTGCCACCAGGCATGGAGCTGTATATTCAAACATCGAACTACAGGACCCTTAAAAGGAAAACTGAAAAACTGTCTTTAAACTAGTAATTCCACAAAATAATGGCCCCACAATATCTGAAACTGAGCGTCTCAGTTGTCCTCCAAGCTAAGTGCAGTCACTGTCCTCAGTGTAGGACCAACATCTCTAACCTCGTGGGATATTGTGTTACCAAATCTCTGATCAATACGCTCGTTATTTAAGAAGTCATATGTTTTTGGATCGAAAGCCTTGCAAGGAATTGTAATTTATAATATATCACAGTGATAATGAACACCCTACCTATGAAAGAAGCAATAGATTTTTGATTGTGGTTTAGACAAATGATAGAAAACGTTCAGTGTGATTGCAGCTTGCCTCCTAGGATATCAGATCACCCACCATCTCAGACATAACGGGCTCATGTGACAGCTGCCCACGGGTGATATATAAATGCATATTCAGCAATCCGGGAATCAGGCCCAATTGAGTACATTAGCTAAAACACATGCAACAACCTTCAGGGAGAGACAGTACATATACAAAATCTTGTTCTCATTTGCATAGTCCCTTGGGAGTGCTTACAGTATGTGTTTGTTTTTTTAAACTCCTTTAAATATCCACTCTTAATGAAAACCCACACTCCACATAGCCTGCAGCACAGGCTGCCTGCCAATGGAGGTTTTCGTTGTGACACATTAACAGACGTTGGATGTAATGGTTTCTGACATCAAGTTATAAGGTAAGGTGGTACTTTCATACATACTGTACTGTAAAGCAGTTATATGTTCCTATATGCATGAGATGTATAATGTTTTTCATTCCAAATATTATTCACTTTCGTAACCTTTGAAAGCTCCACTATTCATAAAACATTAGTGTCAATATCAAAACTTGAGGGTTGTTTATGCTAAATCTTTGCTATCCCATTACTAAAATATCATAGCATTAAAATATGGATTGAGCTGGAGTATCTCAAAAACATTCATCGTCTACAATGAATGGAATTACATACCAACTTCAGTAATGCTGGTTAATTTTTTCCTCGTTAAATTCCAGCATGAATGTTTACCATGAATCCCATAAAAATGCAAATGAAGCGGCGCAATCGGCATGCTACATGTATTGCACTGAATTTAGACCATTGGACTTTAGTAAGCAAAGGCACACCGAATCCACGAAAAACGGCAACTGAACTGTTTGTCAGGGTTGAGAGAGGCAAGCAGGACCCAAATGCAGATTAACAGAAAATACCTTTATTTCAAGGCTTGAAGACAGAACTCTTCCCCGTGAACACAGTCCAACAACAACAAGGAACTCACAAAGACTAACAGAAAACACAGAACCTAAATGCACACAGGACTAATCAAACAAACAAGAGACAGGTGAGGAGGGAGGAGAAAACACAGGGGCACCAGGTGAACACAATCGGGTAATCAGGTAGGAGGGAAAACAGACAGAAAGCAACAGGCAAGACAGGGGGTGAACACTTTTCAGTAAAAACAGGAAATTAAGACAGAGAATAGACAAGAACAAAACACAACACAGTAACAGAATCGTGACACTGTTTGCTTTAAGTGTGGTGAAAATGGAGGCAAAGAGGTGGCGAGATTCTAGAGACAAGCGTCAGTCCGAACAGATAGCTGCTCTAATAGCGACAGTAGCAGGGGCGAAATTGTCAGGGTTGGGGAAAAATAAGATCTAAATGCAGGATTGAGGAACAAGAACCGATGAACCAGGTACGAAGGTAGCATTCCAAACAAAAGGTGACTGCTGGACCAACATGAAAGGGAGACCATGAACGACAAATAATGAAACCAAACCCTGAACACGGAGAGACAAGACCTAAATATGGGAGGGGTAATCACGAGACGAGGAAACAGGCCGGGCAGGGGAAGGAGAAACACAAGGCAACAGGTGAACACAATCAGACAATCAGACCACACCAGGGGAAACTAACGACAGGGAGGAAGGACAAGACACAGGTAGAACAGAATAGCAAAATAAAACCATGACAAGACAGACCAAGAACTAAACCGTGACATAAAACTAAGATCGTTACAGAAATAATACTATAAGAGCATCATGTCCTGTTTTAGCGAATCATAGCTGCTCCACATTACGAGCGGGATTGGTCTATGCTTTAAGGTGTCAGAAAAATGGTCAGACCTTAGCAATAATTCCGAAACCTGTTAAAAGTTTTTTTTTAAAAGTCTGATTAAGCTACCATGTTGGTGATGCATTCTTTGATCAGTAAACCAACACCATTTGTATTGTAAACACAAGAAAACTTGGGAGATTATTTCTGATTAATCAGTACTATGATGCATTGCTGATTACCTCCATCAACAGCTCCAGTATGACTCTTGCCTTGTTTTGACTGCTGGGCTTGTATTTCTTGTATTCAGTTGTTTGATTAGCTTAGAAGATCTATTTCCACCCTTGCTGGACAAGTAACGATGTCTTGTCTTTAAGCGGGTAGTCATTATTCCTCGTAGTCTCTTTATGAGGTTGACATTTATGGGTCTTTTGGGTGCGATAGGTGTTTTTAAAAAAACTTATCTTTCAAAACATCAGAGACTTTCGTCCTGAAACAGTAACTCTTAGACTCGAAAGCCACAGTTAGTCTTTCTGGGGAATATTTCTGCTTAAGAGTAAAAACTACTTTACAGAAATAATACTGCGTCTTGCAAAAGCGACAGATGATTAAGGTTATGTGGGGCGCTGCTCAAACTCAACTTATGTGGAAGTTCCTTTTTGTTAGTCCTTTTGATACATTACCGGAGTGCGGAGCTAAAAATTGCTCCTCTGTCGAGCTGTCAAACATGGGTATTTATTAGCGAGAGGGACTAATGAAGTATTTATAGTTTTACATAAGTTGCCTTTTAGCGCGCGCGAGCGCAGCAAAAGGTGTGTGAGATACATCGTACAGTAATTTGGCGCGCGATACCGTTGCTGGGTGCTTTGCCAAGATATGCCGACATTCTGTTTCAGCTCGTATTTGTGTTTTTTTTTTTTAATTCTATTTACAATGTTTGCCTGTATCTTGGTCAGTGCGTCTATTTTAACATGACCAGGGGGATGATGACTGGCATTTGGACGTATTGCGCCGCGTTACATGCCTTTCAGCTAGTGGGGAAGAATATATAGCAAGTGTCGACTAGATGAGTAGATAATCGGATGATGTTAATTTCGCTGTCATTAAGTTTGCAGTTGATGTTAGCAAAAAACCATGTTCCATATGTCCGGCGGTTAGTAGATTGGATATGATTGACTTTCAATCTGGCATCATTTTTAGAATATACAAGAGGAGCGCCCTGCGATCGCAGTTCTCGACAGGATGGTTACATCATTGAGACCACGGGAGCGATTTGATAGAATCACTCGGAGGAAAAATTGAGCGCAGTTATCAGGCGAGCTTTTGATGGAACACAATAAGAGGAACAAGCAGTGACAAAATGCAAAATAACTGCATATTCTACTGCATTATAGAGTACCGACAAATAATGATGTCATTTAGAATGTGTTTCTTTATTTAGCTTGCCTCAAAAGCCTTGCAGTGTAAACAAGAGTGAACAATACTTTTAAGAGGGTGACTAGAGAAGGATTTCTAGATACTTCAGTGTAACCAGTGTGTTACTTCCGATCGATCTGTTTNTTTCTGACACTCTGGGTATTTGTAAATGTTGAATTTGTAAATATGATATCCTCTGTTGTTTGTTTGTTTGTTGTTTTTATGTTTCATGTGGAACTAAATGATGCAGATCTCCCTTGTAAATGAGATCGATGATCTCAAGGGACCAATCTGTCTAAATAAAGGTTTGAAATGAAATGAAATGAAGTTACTTCACCGTCGGGGGTCCCGCCGACTCAAGTCCCTTCTCAAGTCCCCTCTCTGTTGGTGGTCCTGCCAACTCCATGTCCTGTGTCGTTGGGGGTGCCACTGAGGGTCCTGCCAACTCCATGTTCTGTTCCATTGAGGGCCCAGTTGACACCATGTCCTGTCCTGTTGGAGGTTCCGTCGACACCTGTTCCCCCAGGTTTCCTGCCAACACCATGTCCTGTCCTGTTGGGGGTCCCGCTAACTCCTGCTCACGGTGCTCCTGTTCTGCCGGTGGCTCCACCGGCTACTAACTCTGTCCTGCCGGGTGTCCTGCCGACATCCAGATCCTATTCTGCCGGTGGTCCAGTCAGCCACGAACGCGGCCCGTCCTTGTGACAGGCTCCCAGACTATGCCCGCCGTGGCCTTAGCCGCTTCTCTGCCTCTGCCGTGCCCCCGGGCCGTCTGTCCGATTCCCTCTCCTCAAACTTTGCCTTGCCACCGGGCCGTCCGCCCGAGACCCCCTCCTTGAACTCTGCCTTGCCCCTGGGCCGACAGCCCGAGAAGGGTCTCGGGCTGTCGGCCCAGGGGCAAGGCAGAGTTCAAGGAGGGGGTCTCGGGCGGACGGCCCGGTGGCAAGGCAAAGTTTGAGGAGAGGGAATCGGACAGNGAAACAATTATTTATAATCCAGAATTCAATTTTTATGTAAAGATTGGAGCAAAGAAGTTAGCTAATGGTAGCCACCATGTATGCAGCTTCCGGTTTTGGCCACGCGTCACTCTCACTTCTTATTTGTTCATGTGTTGGTGTGTGTAGAACTTCCCCTCGATTCCATTGGCTCTAGCGGTTATAAAGAGATTTCATTCGTCAAAATCGACCAAGGGGGGCCAGAGATATGGAAAATCCACCCAAATGACCCCAGAAGTGTTTTTTTTGTGCTAAATCTCTCTAAAAAGGTCAAATATCACTTGTTTTGCATCAATCTTGATACAAGGTACTTATTATATGTTGTACTTTGGATTCCTAAAGCTTTTAGTCTACTAACCCATCATCCAAGGGTAGTTTTCAATCTGAATTTTCTTTAAAATAAAAAACATCTATATTGATTCTGACTCTTCTACATCTAACTCACAGGTTTATCATAACTTTGAGAAAAAAGATTATTAATGTAACCTTTTTAGAAGGGAAGATATGGTCATTTGTTCTGGGAATGTCATTTTCGAGCCTGAGACCTGAAAAACAGGCTCAGTGCTTAACAGGTTAAAAGTTGTAAAATGCGCTTAAAGCTGAACCCAGAGTTAATTTCCCTCCTCTATTAATTGGATTGAGCCAATACCAGATTTGAAACTGCCATAAAGAAGCGGATTGGAGGCTTGGCTTTAGCATTTGTGCATGTGCTTTTGTAACCCCGGTGTAGTGTCCCCTCGGCAACAGACCACTCAGAGCTGGTGATTACTTCAGTCCATTTCCATACCTGCATTTCAATGGACAACATGAAATGGCTGCGTTTCTCAACAGATCCTCACACGGTATATAAATCTCCTTTACAAAATAAGTGTCCAATAATCAACAACACAACAATGATCGTATAGTGGTATTATAAACAATGTGAAACATTAAACATAAACAAACTGGTGTACAAAACTCACATACCTGCATGTCAATTGACAACATAAAATGGACACGTGAGCTGCGTTCTGTTGGAGAGATAGCACCACGCTCACGTTTGCCTATTAGCTCAAATTAGCTATTGATGATCACATTAATAAATCATATAACACAAATAGCCAATCACACAAAAAACATGTTGTGAGCATTAAACGACTAACATTAAACTAAACAAACACAACGTTATTGTCCTAATAAAATAATAACATACCATTTTGTCCACCGACATAATACAATAGCACCTTACTCTCAACAGATCCTCACGCGGTATGAGACTCTCCCACAATCCATTGAGGTAACAAAGCTACAGTAATGCAGGCACGCGTTTGTAACACCAGATGGCGTAATTCTCCAATTTAACCCGGATTTTACACCAACCTTTATAACTCTGTTACACTTTGTTTTTAAATGCCGCCTTTTCCAAAAAACTGCCTTTTTCAGCTTTAACAATGTTCTCTTTATCAATTCCACATCAATAAATGATCATCTCATTGTATCAAAACAAATACAAGCTTTTTGCATGGAACCAGTGCATATTGTTAACAAGCTCATCTGTAGGGAACATTACCGCCAATGTGTCAGCGAGTGACCCGCCAGATGACGGGAACACGCCCATCCTGATTGGCTGCCTGGTCACCATCATCCTGCTGTTAGTCATCATCATCGTCCTCATCCTCTGGTGCCAATATGTCTGCAAGGTGCTGGAGAAGGTGAGCAGATTAACCACTGAAGAAGAGACAGAGGATAATGGAAGTTGATTTTGATTTTAGTAAACAGGTGGTGAATGCTCAAGCTTCAAACCTATTTTGGATGACCTTAAAATAAAATAAAATAATTTTCTACAGCGTTGTTATGTTTGTATGTTAATGACAAACACTGAAAAAACTGAAACAATGACTTTAATTAAATGTATTATGTCAACAGATTTCACATAACTGTATTGGGTTATTTATACAAATAAAAAAAAATGGAAATGGAAAGGCAGCTTTTTAAAACCAAAGGTTCCTAATCAACCTCTTCCCTTGAATTTGAGCATTGAATATGGAGATTTTCTACATGTTCTTTTTCTTTTTTAACTTTCTCCTCCTTCAGGCTCCACGTCGGATCCTGGACGAGGAGGTGACCGTCAGGCTGTCGTCCTGCAGTGACACCATCATCCTGCAGACCCCCCCTGTGCCCCCTCGCTCAGGCCACGCCCCCACAGGTACACTACAAAACATTTGGAGTATCATGGTCATTTTATTTCATTTAATATTTTATTTGGCAGGGACAATGCACAGTAATGAACACTTAAAACATTCAAATGTGTCAAGCGTAACAGTGCCAGATTTAGCTTTGTACTAATTTCCATCCGTAGTCCCTCCCTGGTCAGATTTGTAGTGATCATATTTTCATATACGTATTAAAGATCATATATAAATACAATTAATTACAAATAATCATTAGTATTATTATTTGTAGTGTTATTATATATATTGTTATCACCATTAATAATGATAATAAGGTAATTGTGCTATTGGAGTTATGCATATTTTTATGTTCATAAAAAACATTTTTTTTTCACAAAAGGCTAAACAGGATATAGGCAATAAAAAAATATGTTCTTTGGATTTAAATTGATGTTTTTTCACTTCAAACACCAAATTGACTAATTTGATGATGATTTTTTTAATATTTAACAACATTAAAGCCATTAGTTAATCGAAATTGCTCCTGGATTATGTCCTGCACAAAAACACTGCTGATTTTCAAGTCCAAAGTAGAAACATATAAAGTCACTTGCTCATCAAAGTGACGTATGATGTTTTCATGGACATATGTTGTGTATATAAGAATTGTATGGTTGTCTCTGTCAGAATTTGAGGAAAGGTAGGGCCCAAATGCAGTTTAAAAAGGGAGAAGCAGGTTTCAAAGGGTAACAAAAAGCGAGCTTTATTTCAGAAAGCCTATGACAAAAGAAAAGCAGGAACAACTTAACATTACCAAATCAGGGGAGCACGAGTAAGGAATCCAGGACCAAAAACTTCAGGGACAAACATGAAGCGTGACGTGAAAGGAAAGACAACAAACCGACATGGAGCACAGGGGAAGACAAGACTAAATACACAGAAGGGAAGACACAGCTGAGCAGGGGAAGCAGAAACACAAGGGTAACAGGTGAACACAATCAGACAATTAGACACAGGAGGAAAAACACAGGAAGGAAGACAAGACACAGGGAGAACAGCATTTAAAAAATAAAACCAAGACAAGACAGACAAAACTAAAATCGTGACATAACCCCCCAACCCTCAAGAGACGGATTCAAGATGTCCCTTAAAACAAAACAATATCCAACATTCCAGAAGGGTGGGAGTAGGGGGTCCGGAGGACGGGTTTGGGCTGACAGCCCGGGGGCACAGCAGAGGACCCGGAAGGGGTCTCGGGCAGACGGCCCGGGGGCAAGGCAGAGGACTCGGAAAGGGTCTCGGGCTGTCGGCCCGGGGGCAAGGCAGAGGACAAGGAGGGGGTCTCGGGCGGACGGCCCGGTGGCAAGGCAAAGTTCGAGGAAGGGTGAAGGCCACAGCGGGCGAACTCAGGGGGCCGGGCACGAGGGAGAAGGCAGCGACTGGGAGAGTCAGGGGACCGGGCTTGAGGGCGAAAGCCAGGGAGCCGGGCTTGAGAACGGGAAAGACAGAGGCGGGACAGCTCCGGAGGACTGCGTACGCCACAGTGGGAACCCTCCGGTGTCCGCTGGATCGCCCGAGCAGGAATACTGGGTACGGTAGCAGGAGCAAGACATGAACCAGTGTGGGCCGGACAGGAACCCTGGACGGAACATGGGCTGGTGTCAGTGGGACCCTGGACGGAGCAAGGGCTGGTGTCGACGGAACCTCGAACAGGACAGGACATGGTGCTGGCAGGAAATTCGCATCGTGGATCGGGACTTTCGAACAAGATTCGGAGATCTTTGAAAGGACCCCAGACCGGACCGGAACCCTCCGGGCGTCTAGGAGGCGCGTTCCAAAGACCCTCTACGTCCGTCCTAAGGTCGGTCACGAGGGTCGTCGAGGTCAAGGTCGAGGGTCAAGGCCGGGGGTCGTCGGGTACAAAGACTCCGAGGGTGATGACCGAAGGGCCGGTCGGGGGGCACAGGACAGCCGCATGGCCAGCTGAGGCAGGAAGAAGTGAGCCCGGCTGCGTTCAGGGAGGGCGAGCCACCAGGGCGGTTGAGACTACAGGGAAGAAGTAGCCTCCAGGGCCGGCAGAGTTCAGGTCTGAGTACGGCTAAAGATACACGTGTGAGAGAGGATATAAGACCAGCCAGGTCGGACTCTGGACAAAGCACTAGATACGGTTGAGGTACAGGACAAGGCAACTCGCAGGTCGGCCTGGGCGACAAAGCAAGCCACCAGGGTGGATGTGGCA
>NW_011369945.1:4964418-4979915 GCF_000735185.1 Notothenia coriiceps
TCTGAGTTGAGGTTATATCCACTTTTCAACTTTTGTTGGCTTTTCTATAAACAGCTATCAGAGATCTACCTGCATATGCTTATATCTAAATGTGACTCTTATTAGAGAGAGGGGGGGGGGGCAACGGCAAAAGGCTGCTATGGGAAAAATGCCTCAGACAACAGATCCATCTCCCTCTCATTAATAAATGACCTGCCGGGTAGAAAGTCACCTTCCACTTAACAAGATGGAGGTCAAGGTCAAATAGACTACATGGTGTAATGTAGGGAAGTACATTAACTTAAGTAATGAACTTAAGTACAATTCTGGGTATTGAGTATTTCCACATTATAGTGCTTTATACTTCTACTTCAAATTTGGGAGCCAATATTTTACTTTTTACTCCACTACATTTATTTGACTGCATTAGTTACCAATAACTTGATATATTTAGATTATTTGCTCATTGAAAACCATCATATAAAACTAATAAATCAACTGTGAAATGTGGATATAGGTGAAGATGTCCAGCAGCAGTGTGCAAAGTAGTTCAAATGATCTCCACATTTACCAGCTTTGATAAACACATGAATGCAGCAACAATCATAATCCAGTAATTATATATATTTCTGATGGGCTCCTACGCACAATAAGAACTTTTACTCCTGCTTATTTAAGTATATTTTGATGCCAATACTTTTGTAATTTTACTTAAGTAGGATCTTGAATGCAGGACTTTTACTTCTTTCTTCAACCAGTAACTAGTAAATAGATGTTAATAAATCAAAATCCTTCATCTTTCACAAAATAAATCCTGATTTTTAACAAAATGATTGGAAAAAGGGGAAAGCTTTTGGTTAAATAAAAGACCTATGATCACTAGTACAAACTAACCTATACCTTATTCTTATAACATATTTTAAGTTATACATTGATGTTTCCATGAAAATCTTTTCATATTTTGTGAAACTACATGATATTAAATTAGAAGTCAAGAAAAAAGAGCACTTACAAAAGTGATGAACAGTCTCTGAACAGTGAGATTAGGACAGTTGGAAGACATCAAAGCCGACGTATGGCAGAGACTCTGAAAGCGTCTCCGATGGGAACCCTAAATTGAAGAGTCTTTTGAACTAGTGCTCTCTTGAGATCTTCTGTAAAAGTGTAAAATAAATGGAAAGTGATATCTCGCAAGGCGAGAACACATCATTCAACATAATTAATTAATCATTCACTGATACAGATTTGTAGAATTGTATTTTCTTACAGTCTGTCTGGTTTCAAACGCTTTTCCGTTCTCTTTTTCCTTATATCACATTTATCTCAGTTTTTGATTTGATTAAACCTACTGTCTTGCTTTGATTTCTAAAACTGTTGGTCCAGTAAACATTTTCCATCTTCAGAACACAGGATGCAAATTCTGTAAACAAAACAGGGAGGAAAGTATAAGAGGAGTATGTTGATATGTATCATTCTGAGACATTAAGAAGTACCGGTGTGGAATATTGATTTCATTTTCAGTTTATAATTCATCACCTCACTCACAGGAGATCTGGACCATGTCTTGAGGACCAGGACTCAGTGGTAGCCCTGAGAAATAAAAAGAGAGGTTGTGTTCCCATTATTAACATATTCACATTTCCATCTGGCTTCTCAGCTCTCAGGATGTAGCACAGACTCACAGGGCAGTTCACCCACAGGATGTGCTTTCCCAGTAAATGCCACACTTATCTCTGGGTGTCCACCAAACCCAATTAATCAAAAAATTATATTTCACTTTATTCTAGTGTTAAAAATACCCAGCCTGCATGTGAATGCTGGGCACACACTCCAACAGACAGATGATGTCCGCTGATGAGATATGGCTGTGGGCTGTAATGAGAGTTAATGAGTGAGTATAAATGTGTCAAAGGTGTTATCGTGGATGTTTTACCTAGACAGAGCAGCTGTTATTTAATTTGAGAACATCTCAAAATACAGAATGTAGTGTAACAGTGTATAACATCACAGTTTATAACTGTTACAGCTCTGTACATTACCATCTTTTTAGACATGGTGATATTCAATATATCACCACAAGCTGTGTATGACATTGGAAGGTCTTTAAAACAAGTGTGGCTTTGTTCAACTTAAACCTATACACATATATGAAATATACATAACGCAAACACAAAACACCAATTCAGTTTTATGTGGAATCATTAACATCATCAGGAGTTACTGAAGTTAGCAAGTACTCCAACTTCAGGGTGAGGCTTTTTTTCAACATCAAACTGTTCAGAAGTCTGGCTATACCACCATTACGTTACATTCTATTACATTTAGCTGTTCCTTTATTACAAAGCGAATTACAATAAGCAAACTCACAACAACAACAGACCTCCTGCTGTCCTGATATCAATAGGTAGCTAGTTCCACCATTTTGGAGCCAGCAAGCATGTTTGCAATGCTGGCAAAAACAATTGTGCGCTGTGTTCAGGAAGCAAAGACAAGGACTCTTTCTTTGCCAAATGTTGTGATAATCCTTTGACCTCATTTAAGATGGGCAAGCAACAATCCAGGATCATTCTTTGAACCAACGGTCCAGCAGGACCTGGACTCTTGTCCCAGCAGTGCCCCCTCTTCAGGCTGTGGACGGTGTAGTTGGGCTAACAGTCGGTGAGGCATGGCGGCAGAGTTGTATGGGACTTGTCTCTACTAGACATTAGACAATAGCCGGGACTTGAAGGGATAGCGATTTGGTGACCTGCTAAAAATCTGGGAGATGTATAATATCGTTAGCTTTGGACTGTGGACAACCAAGGACCTGTTGGCTGCAAAAGGATTGATGTTGGTATAACAGCACCATGGACAAATCTATTTGTCAAGTCTGCTGACAAGTGCTAGACATGTTCTACTGCCCTGATGAGACAGGTAAGAATTGTGACGAGGCCTCCTGAAGGATAACCAGATTGTAGAGTGGACTGCTCCAAGTGGTCGATGGCTGGAGATCAAGACATGGATGACATTCTCATGGTTCTCACTGGAGTGTCCCATACAGTATACCTACTGGAATGAAAGAAGTGGACATTTATCCAAAGAGTTAGCAGAATACTTTACTGAACCAAGATATGAGTTGCAGACCTGTACTGCTTATAATGACCTGAAGAAGACAGTCAGTGGAGATGATTGATCTGGGCTGCTTCATTGAGAGAAGAAGGTTTGAGGTGCAGGAGCTTAAAGGAGGAAACCAAGTGAGCATGTCAAGACCATCATGGTTCCCCATCAGGCAGAAGACATTTAGACATCTGCCTCCATTGAATATCCTTTAGACTTTTGCTAGAAGAAGGAATATTGAGGCGGGGGGTTGGAGGAATTGGTCCATTGGATGACCTGAGGACAGTTGTGGATGAGTTTAAGGAACACAACAGGTCACAGCAGAGGTCGTCGCTGCTGCCTGGGTAAAGGATTGTTTTTATGGTCTGTCCAAGGCTGCTCTTTAGTTTTCAGCCAGTGCGTCTCTTCTTCAAGGCCTCCTTTTCCGTCTGGACCTTGAGCTTCTGCAAACTGAGAGACCGTTTGTAGATGAACCCTTACTATATAATAGTATTATTTCAGAAGAGGGATATTATCCAACTTTTCTGACTCTGTTAAGCCTTTCCTTTCAAGTTTTTGTTAAGTGTTTTTGTATTGTGGTTCAAGTTCAGAGATCAATGCTTACAGACAAAAGCAACACTTGTACATTGAGTACAATTAGTTGATTGGATAGTATTTTGAATCCTATATCCATTTTAAATCTGTTGATTGACACACACCCTGTACTCATGGTTACCATAGAAACAACTTATTGAGAGGATTATTAAGCTGCATCCATCAAATAAAAAAGGTTGAATTCTTCCAACAAAAACTGGTTATTGTGGTTATGTGATTCAAAGTGTCTAATTGTTTATTTTCCAAAGAATGGACTATCAGTAAAAGTATAATATGATAATAATATAACAATGTATTTATTGTATAATGTGTATCATAATTTATTGAATCACTTTATTCTAATATACATTTGATGTTATTGTTTAGCGGTTCAGATCCTCATTTATTCTGGCTAAACCTTATCTGGAGAGTCTCAGTCTCATGTGAGAGGCTGAAATCCCCCTGCCAGCAAGGCCTGCGCTAAATTACTTTTTCTTCTGTTAATGAAGGTCAGGAGAGAGTCACATCTTTCCTTTTGTGATAATTTACCCCTATCTCCTGTTATCTCTTTTGCCCCTTTAATCCTAATTGTATTGTATAATTGTGTGATGTGGACCTGGTGGTCTTTGAAGTATTGCCCCTATCCTTTCATTATTACCTGATGCCTTCAACCTTTGTTCATTTGTTCCTGCTCTGCTCGGTGCCATACAGTGTTGCAAAATAAAAGAGAGGACAGCTTAAGTTTAGCGTTTTAAAAGATTGTATTCAAGTCTAATTGCACAATCTGACTGAGAAATTGTAACCTGAATGATATGAGATATATGAATATTTTCTGTAATATACCTCATGTTCTCACATAGCGCTCATTGCTGTTTTGATTGCTTTTCAGTGTTAATGAATGGCACTTGAAAGCAGATAATGCAAACAGATCTACGGTATTCTGAGCTGAATATTAGTTTCAGAATAATTCTCAAATGGCTGAAAGAAAGCCTTTTCGTGTGCTTAACACTGTCAAAATAATGATATGCAATTCAACCGTATGTACAGTATATATATGTGTGTACGTACATGGACACCCAGTACCATGTTTATATATGAACATTATTCACGTAATTATTGTTGGAAAAACAGACTGTACCTGATTAACGGTGATTTTATCAAAATAAACATTTTCTGATAGAGGAATCTGAGAAAACACACAAGACGTCTCCCGATGGCACCATGCTGATTCATTCAAAGTTCGAGTGACTCAAAATGAATATTATTATTACTGTTTTTCTCGATTGCTAACACACTAAAATTATACATAAAGCACAATTCTTTTAACTGACACTCAAAGAGCAAAACATCAGCTCAAATCTCCAAAGCTCTGAACACGTTTTCAGCTTTTCACACAATTTGCAAATCAACATGGCACTTTTTGCAAACCACTACACATGTGTCTCCACGTAGGACACAGGAATCTGACATAAAGTCACGTGTTAGCTGGTTTAAAATACTGATATTCAAAATTCCTCACACATGGACCAATGATCAACAAACACGTTTCACCTGACCAAACACCTGATTGCATAATTGTTGGCTCATCAATCAGGATGTTAGCACTATAAAAAGACCACAGGTGAGTACTTTCTTACAGCAACAATGGAAGCCAACATGGAAGCAAGAGGAAGAGGAAGAGCTGGGCTGAGAGTGAGAGGAGGAGGAAGAGTACTCTAATGAAATGAAATGTTATAACCCATGGTTTGACGATGAGAGAGGCTGGACAGAGGGTTCAGCCTAATCCNGCCCTGCCCACTCTGTTGCCAGATTTGAGAGAAATAAGCAACCAGGTCTATGAAAACAAGCCCCAAAGAAGCAACACATACATGATGTTGTGTAATTTAAAACCAAAACTAAGGCCTCAGGATGACTTTAAGACTTGAACATGGTCATTTTTGTTTTGTAACATTGAATACAAAATGTAAAAAAAATATTTAAACATTTTTTTTTTTTTTAAATCCCGATTATTTTTCCTCCCGATTCCGATCTTTTGAAGATCACGTGATCGGCTCCGATCCCCGATCACGTGATCGGATCGGGACATCTCTACTTCATATGTTTGATTAATCTACTTTCATAAAGTAACATACATATCCTGCGTTCATCAATGGGGATGAGTTAGAGAAAGTGAACAGTTCTCAGAGAGCCTGACCGGGCCTTCACCTTCCTGACGGAATAAGCTCAAAAGCGGCTATATTTGAATGGAATCTTAACAAGGCAAAATACCCCAGCCGAGTTCTTTTAGAAGAGCAATATATAAACTGACTTAATGCTCCATATTTCAGATGCATTTAAAGATAGTTTCCCCCAACCCCAGTCACAACCTATAGCATGAATCACTATCACCAAAACAGGTAACACCTACTGTATATTGCTCAATGGCCTCTTGATTGAAGTCCTTGCATTGCAATATTAAAAACTATACATATGTGGGGAAGTTCCTGGAAAAAGCAACATACTTCAGATTTATGTAAAGTTCTATCTTAAACCGCAACTGCATTATGTTTTTTTATAACATTTCATGTTCAAAATTATAGAATATTTAGTTTCTAGAATTTTAAATTAAAATCAAAGTCTAGGATGTTTTGCTACAATTTTAGAATATCAAGTGACAATTCAAGAATAATAAAATGTTAATAATAAATCATCAAATATCTCCCAGTATTCTCTGGCAGTAATACTGGGAGAGGTGACAAGGTTGAGATTTCTGCTATTACTTTTATATTCATTAAAATGAAAAATAATGAAGTTATATATGTAGGATGTTTAGCTTCAATTCAAGCCATGACCATAATGTAAAACTATCGCCATAAAATTGAAATATACATATATAGAATATTGAGGTACAATTTTGGAATGTTCAGTTACATGTCTTGGAAAATACATACACATCTGCATGGACACAACAGCACTGAGGTTAATACAGAATATTTCCCCCATACTTGTTTTCAAATCATCAAATACACTACGTGGTATATTTACCTGGACTCTGCATGGTGGTTATGATGGTTGCGGTGGTTATGGTGGTGGTGGTCGTCTCCTCTTCATCGCTGCTGGGCTTAACATTCAGCACAGGCTCTTCTGACCTCACCTCATCTTCCTCTCTGGCAGCAGAGGCGATGTTGGCAGCCTGGTCTTTTAAAACCTGGCTGGTGACTGGAACAGGGTTGTGGGAGTGAGGAGTGACTGCTAATCCGTGCATTACAAGGGTTGTCTGCATGTAGGAGCTTCCAATGAACTCATCCGAAGCCTTTTTATCTCCGTTATTATCCGGCGGAGCCCCCGATGGTAGGGTGGGGAAGCTGGAATGAGAGCTGGATAACCTGATGTCTTCAAAGTACTTTGGCTGAGAGTGTTGGGGGGGATTCCTGTAGAATGGGTGGTGGCTGGGGACGTTGACAGGAAGGGGGGTGGTGACAACGGGGAGCCTCCTGCCCGTGTCTTGGGTGGTGGAGTACAAGCTGGCCCCGCTTTCTGAAGGCCCCCCAGGGGTGATAGATCGACCATCCTCAGAGGCGGACGCTGCAGAGAACAGAAGAGAAAAACATGTAGGTGGATGGATTCGTACCACAATAATGGATTTCTGGTTTCATTTTCCTGACTGTACTTTGGCAGAAAACCTCTCCATCAATTGTTTTATTTAGGTCACCAGTGTTTTTGTAAGAGAGACATAGTTGAAAGGGGGAGACAGAGGGGCCACACATAAATGCACCCTGGGTCAGTCTGGAATAATGGTTCAGCAGGAAGTGAGAGTAAATGCTATTAGTAATGCAAAGGTGTTTTACAAAGTTTATTCCCCCTTCTATTATCATTATTTCATTTCTTTTTGCAACATTAAGCTATAGATTTCTGTAAGCTCTGATTTTTTAAAAACTTATATTTTAAATGTTGATAAGGTGTGGTTACGTCAAATGATGATGTTGAGGTCTTCCGAAAGTGGTTTAGAAAAATCACGGACTGCTACTGGCAACACTGAATGTGTAATGCACAGATGGTGAGAGAGTTGAGAATAGGTGCTGGGGGTCCACTTAGTCAGTCAGAGCCCAGAGAACTACCTCAGATGCCATGTGACTATCTGACACATACACACTCTATACATTAGAAGATATTTAATTCTCTTGTCCAGCAGAGAAAGCCTTGGAACTGATGACCCAGCTCTTCCTTAATCACACAAAGACACTAACTCAAATGGGAAATGGACATGCATTTAAACAGCTGTATACAACTGTCCAGTCTTTGCGACCCCTAAAAAGTTATTTTACATAATACAAGTCAGTATTCTCAGCATTCACCCATTCACACAAGGCATACCAAGGCAATATGTGGGTGCCAACTGCTCTAACTCATATTCAAACACTCACACACCTTCGGCCATGCCATTGGGAGAAAATGTGTGGTTCAGTATCTTGCCCAAGGACATATCAGCATGTTGACCGCTGGGGGTCGGGATCTAACTACCAACCTTCTAAATGGTGGACAACTATTCTTCCTACTGAGCCACAGCGGCATCCTATGTATGGATTAAGCTTTTTTTAAGTGCTTGGTATTTGACTTTCCATTGTACCAGCATTACAATTATACAATTACCACAAACTGATGGGCCAACAGTAAGCATGGGGCCTTTGTTACATACTGTAGTTGGTAATCCTACCTTGAAAGATTCAGTGGAATTCAGATGAATTTTACTTTCCATGAAACAACTTACAGTATTGCATTAAGCCACATTGTTAAAAACTGCTATGGTGGAATTTTAAATTATGCGGGACTGTACAAATATCCATTATTTTAAGGATTTAGTGTGGAATTCAGCAGTTGCTGTCAGCTGAGAGACTGGAAGGACTGAACAGACATTTCTATTGGAGTTCTGCTATAATTAGACTTGCTGCTGTGTCGTTTATTTTAATGGCATTCCACTATAAGCACATTTTGCGTATACACTTTATATATGTATCCCTCTACTCAGAGGAAGAGATTCCGACTGTGTGACTGAGTTATCTGTCTTGAGCTCATTTCACAGAGCTGCAGTGATTTTGACAGCAGAAAGTATAACTTCATAGCCAGAGAATACATCTGAAATTCAGTCCCGCTCTTTATCTGTCCTTGTTCACTGCTCTGCTTCACTCTTACATGAAGGCAGAGAAAACGTGTCTCATGCTCTGGATGGAGACAGGCACATTCCCTCACAGACTCACTCCATCTCCCAAAGCTGAATTTAGACATCGTGATGGCCACAGCCGCACATGGGAAATTGGTAATGTAATCCTAAAGCACACTCACCTCCATTAGTTTCCACCTACACAGGTTCATTTCAGTTGCTCTCCACCACACAGTGGATTAAAATGGTTTATTTGCTTTTAACCTCACATTGTTTAGTTAAGGTGCTCACACTTTAGCACTGTCAGGTTAACATGGGTATTAGTTTGCTTTACAAATCATTATTTCTTTGTCTTCGAGTTATCATGCTTGTTGGGTAGGTTTCTTCCTGGTGGAGCAAAAGAGTGGGGCTAAGGGTTGAGGACACTCCATTCTGGTAGCAGCCAATTGGGCCAAACCATGTGCTTTCATGTCATGGGGGGGCTATGGGTTCAGTTAGTTTGTTTAGTGTGGTGTGACCATTTAAGTTACCCCCTGTGTGTTATTTTGTTTGGCCAAGTTACTAAATGTGTTCCCTCCTTTTTCATGGTTGGACACACACATAGCTGAATTGAGTCCCACCGGCCATAACCCGCTTGTTGTTAGACATAGACTATATTAAGGTGTTGACTCAAAGGATCCAAAGCTGCAAGCTGCGGTTATACACAAAATAAGAAGAAGATTGTGAGGTCAGTTTGTTGAGAGCACCATATTCAGTTGTTGTTATATTGATCAGTTATTTTGTATTGACCTGTTATATTGGCCTAGCTGTTGAGATTCTTGGTTTAAAAGGATTTTTCATTTTTTGGGGGAAATAACCCAGATATCTTTCAACAACTCGTTTTACGCTAAATGGTAAAACGATGGCTTACCCTCCCTATCCTTCTCGTAATGAGACTTAATATTCATTCCTGAGGAGATTTGATGAGCCGCTATAATTCTCCCAGTGTAATGATCAGCGCTCCCCTCCCAAGTGCACCTGTGAGATCTAATCTGAGACCCCTCCAGGAGGCTATCATCCACTGAGGGAAGTCTTATGTTTCTTTAACAATGCTTCATTTCCACCATAATGGCTCCCACTCTCCCCCGACTAATAGATATCTGCTTCAAACAATCAGGGTTTATTGTAGCTGAGCCACTTCCCAGCCAACGCCTGGCTCCTCCAACACACACAGGCTGGCAGGTAAATCTACAAGAAATACAGTGAAGGAGAAAGAATCCCAAATGGACTCACTGGTTACCTGTTCTCAGCCTGCTGCCGCGAGGTGGAACACATGATGTGCACGCTCTAGGTGTGCAGTGGATTCTGTCAGTTCCTTTGACACTAAGTAAATCAGATGCATGTATGAAACATGACTGATTCTTTTGGAGGAGACAGCTTTAAAAAGAAATCTTTTCAAAAATCTTTAAATTCATATTCATCCCCATCACATCTGTGACCATTATTTTGATATATTTACTGCTGTGCCTTCTTCTTTTTATTTATACGTCTTAATGTGTGTATATATGTGTCTATGTATCAGTATGTATATATATATATATATATATTATGTAAACTGTATGCGGCTGTGTAGGTGTGTGTGTATGTATGTATGTATGTATGTATGTATGTATATATATATATATATATATATATATATATATACAAGTATATATTTATTCTTTGGGATGGTGAGAAACATAATTTTGATTTCCCTGTCTGTATTACACACAGAAAATTGACAATAAGGTTAACTTGACTTTGATTTTGACTTTGATTTTGACTTATTTGGCGTTAACACACATTCATCTAAAAGAAAATGTCATATAAAGAATTTCTTCTTTACCGTAAATATGCCTACAAGGGTAATTTTGGAGTTCATAATCTTCCACATGCTTACTGCAAGGGCTGGGTATCAAAGCACTGACCCTCTTACACCAATATCATCCCTAAACCAGTCGCCCTGCCGGATAACTTTGTGAAGATACAACACTGTATGTGTTCTTGTATCGATGTTCCACACACGTTCAATATTATGTTCAGAAAATGATTAATGTTCAGGTTATTCACAGCGACTTTCACGTGGTGGTGGTGATGACGATGTAGCCATCGAAGCCATTCTGACTAATCAATAACAAGTTATGGACCCCAAAAAAGTAATAGTACTTGTATTTTTCTTGAGTTGCAACAACTCTCTACTCTCACAATGAACTGTTGTTGCTCAGGTTTATCCCGCCCCAATTTCAGTGTTCAAGCCTCAGCCTATTAAATGTTCAGTCCACAAAGGATACCGTTTTTGCTCTTCCTTTTAGTGTTTTTACTTTTCCTTCAGCAGCAGTTTTCTAGGCTTTGTGATGCAGCAGGAAGAATAATGTGAAAAGGGGCAAAGCACCCTAAGAGACACTTTGATGTCTATCCCCCAGGCTGTCAGAGAGCCACAACAGAGAATGTAAGCCTGTCCTTGAATAAACCATGAGTCCGATACAAATCCCAATCATTAAAGTTCAGAGGAGTTTACAGTAGAAGATGAAACGGCCGGGAAGAAAGGACCCAAAGCCTGATCACTGGATTATTTTTAAACTCTCTCCATGGATGCACAGTCATTCAGCTGAAAACTACAGCACCTGGCTGACTAAGCATTCATATCACTGTACATGAAGGTGTTTCTTTGCTGGGAGGAGAGAAAAAAAGAGTCTTAATGTCCTTCTTAAATACATATAAATATTTTAATAAGCAACTTCTCTGCACGGGGGAAGGGTGATTTGTTCCCTCCGGAATATTCTACTTGTCTGCCGAGAGAACAAAATAGAGCACTTACTCTGCCTCTGTCTGTGGAGCGAGGAGCATCTGGATCAAGCAGTTTTGTTATGAACTTAGAACAGACATGAAAGGAAGAAAAGAAGCAAACTCCTACGCTGCGTTTTAACAGAATGTCTTTGATTTTGGCTTTGGATCAGCTGACCATTTGGCGTTTGTGCAGGAAGAACTGAGAGGGTACCAGCAGGCCAGGCAGGTGTGTGTGTGTGTGTGTGTGTGTGTGTGTGTGTGTGTGTGTGTGTGTGTGTGTGTGTGTGTGTGTGTGTGTGTGTGTAGTTTTGTTATCAAGGATAATCTTTGTCCTGATAAAAGAAAGCTGACTAGACTAGATTCTCAAAGAAAAGGAAAATGATCCCTAATCAGGGCATTCACAGCACTAACATCAGTACTACAGTCACTTTAACAGCTGTACTGTTTGCATTTACTAAACATTGTAATAGTTTCTACTTTGTCATTATTTTAATAATTATCGAGTGGTGCAGTGATGACCTATTATGTAGCCCGATCTGAAAATTAGCATCAAAAGGGCTACCTCGACAAAAAGCAATTGGATTTTCTCATTGGATTTTTGAATTTTTGCACAAAATCGATATTTGGTAATCAGACATTGCTTAGACGTTTTGTTAAGGAAGAATAATCTCCACATATTTATGCTACTTGTATACTAGTGAAAGCTTAAATGCAATTACCAGTATTAAGGCTTACATAAGGCTATACACGGAATACATCACGGTAGCTAGTATGCTCATCACTGCACCTAAGAATACGGCGGACTCGTGTTTGGTGCGTTAAGTAGTTCTCTTTTTCTTTATTTTTTATTTTTATTTTTGTATCTGCTATGCCACTTTTTGCTGCAACAATGTACATTTCCCGGCTGTGGGACTAATAAAGGATTTCTGATTCTGATTAGCCACATCCAAGTGGCTTTGGACGTCCACCATTGTGGTATTTAATGATTTTTTTTAATGTTGATAACAAAATGCGAAAGTCTTTTGCGTGAATCACAGACTTTATTTTAGGCATCTAACCATTCATAACCACAACATTCAAAAAGAGACAAGATAATCAGATGTAGTAAAATGCTAAATCATTTAGGATTCATTCCAACACCACTACATTAAGCTAATATGAAATTATGAATGAGACCAAGGCTGCCCCTGGCCCCACGCAAAGTTATGTGATGAGGCCCCCCTCGACGCTCGACGAGGGGGGGGGGGGTGCTAGTGGAGCATGGGCCGAAACTGTGGCACGGTTACAGTAATTGCGAATGAGGCTCCCTCCGTAAAATGAGGCACCCTCCGCGAGGTGAGGCCTCATCCTGTACATGTCACATAAAAACCTTAAATAATTTATCAGAAAGATATTAACCTCCCTGGAATCAGAAGAGTGTTTGAAAAGTTACCATTGCTTGGATTTTCATAATTGAATCCGTCTAAATTGGGCATTCCGCTGGACAACACACACTTAGTCAGTTAGGTTTCCTTGACGAAAAATATAAACTATAATGCATTTTTTTTATTATCTATAAAATCCGATTCTCTCTCTAGAACACGGAAATAAAAATAAGAATCTTTTTTGATGCCAATTTCATGTATAAACAAGTATATTTGTAGCATATGTTAAATGTTTATATGAGGAATAATTTATTGTAAGGCAAAAATCCAGAATCTTAATCCAGTGTTGCCAGTAGCAAAATGTTACCCACTTTAAAACGTCCCTCAGCAAATTGATCCATCTCCTAACACCTGCAGCGAGGGACACTCATTCATGCAGTATTAATAATAGCAGGTATAGGCAAACATCATTATACCCAAATACAAGGCTCTCAGCCTGCCTGTGGCTCATTAAAAACTGAATACCAGAAACATTAGAGTCAAACCAACTTTGCTCTGGCAAAAACATGTTAATCTATATTCCTTAATAAAAACATCTGCAGCAAACAAATTAATACAAATGTTAATAATTTAGTTACACAGCATGTGGCATGTCTTTGTTAAAGAAGAATAAGCCCGGCCAAACATTAGACTGGATGCTGGGTGATTTGATGATGGAATATGTGCCTTTGCATGGCTAATCATATAACTTTTTCTATTGAAGTCTTACTAGCTGATGCACATGAATAACCGGAAAGTACTTTAGCTGCTAATATGACTAATTGCTTGCTGATTTTATACAGCATGGTCAAATAAAAAACAATGGTCCCACTACAATTGGCTGGCATTTGAACTTGAAATGCCATTCCAAGACTGTTCAATGACCCCAGCATGCAAAAAGCTGCATGATTTTTGCACCAAACTGCATGTGATTAGCATTAATGTAGTATCTGGTTGTGACAACGGCTAACTAGGGGCTAACCCTAACCCTGATTCTTGTCAATTTGGCCATGCCAGTGTTTTCCTCACCCAAAACTAGTCTAACATTGGAGCAATATTCAGCCCTTTCCCGACAAGTTAGCATGACATGGTTGGTGAAAAAAAACGTTAACAGTTTTTCTGGTTTCAGATAATATCAATACATTCACTTAGACCCTCCAGAAAAACGCGGGCAAGAATCCTTGATTATGCGGGCTAAATTCCTTGATTATGCGGGCTAAAATCCTTGATTATGCGATTAAACATGCGGGGTTTTTATGTGATTTTATGCGGTGAAATTGCAGGAAGTTGCGAAATATGCGGAAAGTTGCGAAATATGCTAAATATGCGGGGGAAAAGAATAACAATTTTTTTAAATATTGGGCTGTCTTATTTATTCTTTTTCACACACAACCTGCCACTAACATTAAACCCCTTTACTATTCAATTAAACACATTCAATGTTTATTTATTGTAAAAGCAATTGGGCTATTTTAATCTCACACACCACACACACACACACACACACACACACACACACACACACACACACACACACACACACACACACCCCCCCCACCACACACACACACACTTCTCCGCCTCATTCTGTTTTTTCATTTACTCGTTCGTTATCTGACCAGCTTCAATCTTGTAGGCTACTCACTTCGTTTCTTGTAGCCCTCGAAAGGGTTTTGGAGGTTGATGCCTTGGTGAACGTGAGTTGTTTGGCTTTCTTGTCCACAGCAGCAGAAAGCATTTTCGAATGTTTGAATGAATCAAAGTGGGTCGTCACCGTCAATTTTCTCTTATGCTCCAACACACAGTTGCACGGGGTGCAGAATAGTTTCCCCCCACTTTTTGCCCGGTCTTCAGTAGAAATGTTCGTCGGTAAATGAGATGGATTAGATTTTTTCCTCTTGGTGTTTTCTCTATCGTGTGAGCTCCACACGTTCACTCTATACAGTGTTATTTACATTCTGTGATGCGCGAGCTGATGACGTCAAGACAAGACTTTTTTTTTTCTCAACTTTGAGTTAAAAAATGTGGGGATTATGCGGCCTTTTGATAAATATGCGGCCTTTTAAAAATCTGCGCACATTTTTTAACTCAAAGTTGAGAAAAAAAAAAGTCTTGTCTTGACGTCANAATGTCCGTCTTTTCACTGAGTTGTCTTCTTGAAAAGGGTACTCACAACAATTCTGCAACTACATCATCTTCACCTGTTGCACTTGTCATTTCAACGTTAAAAACAATAAAACGGCATGAAAGAATACGCCCATTGGCTACAAATTAATATACGATTGGTTGATCAAACTGTCAGTCCAAATGTACGCTCTCATTGAGTGCAACGGCCAGGGCATTCTATCAAGGATGTAGAATACCTTGGTTGAAGGATATTCTACCCCGAGACCCAGAACAAGATCTGATTGGTTGCTCTCTTTTCTAACACAAAGCCACTGAAATGCGTAGTGCATGGTCCGAGAAGGACAAACAAATCAACGTAACACTGTAATATTACAGAC
>NW_011369945.1:4979954-4994164 GCF_000735185.1 Notothenia coriiceps
GGGTGTGTGTGTCTACAGAAGGTCCAGTTGTGATAGACACGGTTCGCCACTGCTATTTTGGTACTTCTCAATGTAATATGACTACTCCAGTTATCCCTGCTGCTACCACTAATGCCATACAATGTACTGCTCTTGTTACCACAAGTACTATGACTACTATTGCTTCTAGAGTGGATGACTTTAACATTAATTTCACTCCATGTTGCACCCGATACAACAGAATATATTAATACTATGCACTACATCCATGGTAGCTACTGTATAGCAACCAATATCAATGTTCTTGTTTATAGTACAACAAAACTGATAACAACTAAACAAAACACCAGGAAAACATTATCTAGTAAAGATAATAATTTCTAGTAGGCATAGTTGGACCAGTACTGTATATCAGCGCAGTGATATTGGAGTCTCAGGGTAGGCCTTTTTCTCGTGAAAGATGTTAAATAGTCTCCTTTCCTGTCCTGGCACCTCTGGCAAAGGTCACTCTCTCATCTCCATAATGACTGAGGAAAAAGGCGAGGCAGGGTGGATCAATAGGCAGCTCCAGCTCGTATCAGTGCAGATGCATTGATCTGCTGCTTAGACAGAAGAAGAGCTATATGCCAAGATACTGCCTGTCCTGTTTTTCTAGCAGCAGATGAGAGGAGCAGTGGCACATGTGAATATCCGGATCTATACCTCGCCACTGGAAGCCTAAAAGGATACTTAATACGCATGTACATGACTTTAGCACAATTACAGTACAGTATCTCACAGTGAATGTCAAATGTAAAGTTAGAATGATTGGAAGACTATTTTAAGCATGCCAGGGCCAGGAAGAAGAAAGTCGGCAGAATCCATTTTCTCCACTACAGTGATTTGAACCCAAAATGAACAGACTTTGCTGTGATTTAATTGCAAAAACATATCAAAAGGTGTAATTACTACAAGATGATAGCGAATAATAAAAAGCCCAAATTAATGCTTTGACAAGTCTAATAAATAACATGTAAATTATCTAGAATACTTTTATTTGTAGTCAAACCCAATGTGAGCCTAAGCAAACTGTTAGCAATAATTTCTCGTGTGTCGTGATTACAATAAACAGTTTGGCTAATCATTTGCCTTTATTTTCTCTTTCTCATTAAGTTTGACTAACAGAGGCTTCTTGCCCTGTCAGACTCTGAGTGCTTCCAGTTTTTACTTTAATGAGTTCAGTATTAACAAAACTGATAAATATGACAGCCACGACTATGTGAATAAATCAGAGATCCTTGGTCTGTAGTTTGCACACAAACCATAGAAAGTGAGGTGCTCACTGAGGTATAATCTAGTCATTCAAACACAAAATCACAGACTGTCATGATGAAAAAAAAAACCCAGCATCTAATTGAAATCCTGTGTCTTTGTCACCAACTCTGTTCAAATCCTCCACGCCGAAATGCCTTTCTTCCTCGACATTGATGCTTGTTTCGTCACAAACATTCACCCTTGAGCTACAGATTAGTATTGCCGGCTCTTTGTTGAGCGGTACAAAGCCTAAGCAATTAAAGGCTCTTCTCTCGCATAAAAAGCTCTAATCCAGACATGCTTTTATTGCATTTGGTTTTGCTCGCTGCTTGTGCCAAACAAGCTGAGAGACAGGGACCCTGCTCTTGCTCTAAGTGTAGCAATAATCAGAGAGGATCCAGACTGCGCTCAGGTTCTGGCGGCTGTCACTTCCCCAGCCACGGATGGCAAACAAATTAATGTAAAAAAAAAAAAAACGCCCTAGAGAGATGGCTGGATCCACCTGTCAAACAACGCCAAATGGAAATAGTTTGGCAGCCTGACGCCTCAGCAATGCCAGGAATTGTGATTTAGAGGGAATGCTTTGAGTCAATACAAAGCAATACTCTCTATGCTAGATGTCTCTGACCTAGGATGAATTCACAGAGACCTGCGGGAATGATTGAATGCTAACTGGGGATAGATTGATAGCTGGATGTTGTGGTGAGCACACTAGTACATGATGTTAATGGTCAAGTAAAATACCAGTGTCTGTATGAATAGATAACAAGCAGGGAAGAACTCTAAGTATACTGTCTTCAGCAAACCTAGATAAGCACTATTCAAAGCTGGAGGATGGTCTACAACCTCTGAAAAAACCATGCATTTTGAGTAACCACATGTTTACAGAAAGCATTACCATTATACGTATGTAGATTCCAGTAGTATATAGCCTTTACATGAAAACTATATGTACAGAAAGCATATATTAGCATGCAGAAGAACCTTTGTGTGCTATCTGAAGCTTAAATGTATTTCCTTTCACAATAGTAGAGTGAATACAATCTCAATGGCAGGGCTGGCTGATTATGAATTGTCAAAATGATTCTGAGCAAGTTTCAGAGACAGATATGTCAAAACCTTTTCATATAAAGCTGTTCATTGGGCTGGATACAACTAGGAGTTGAAAAGGAGGACATTTTATTCTGACTGTAGTTTGATGGAGCTCGGTCACTGATCTGAAGTTCTGATAAAAACTGGCCTTCACTGGCTCAGACTGTCTGGTGGTCCACTGCATGGTAGTAGCAGTGTCCAGCAGCTACATCTGTCACCTCAGATCTGTCCTCCCACTGTCTCCATCCATCCTGAGATCCAGCAGCATAACTGAACAACATGTCCCCTGGTGAGAGACTGCTACAAAGAAGGGTGTGAAGCCCCACTGGAGGACGGAAAGACTATTTGACTTCATCAGGGGCTAGAGAGGCAAAAGCAAACAACAACTAGCTAGGAAAGGAAAAGGTAGATAGGTAAAGACAGAGAGTGAGATGGAGGACAAGATGTGAAAGAGACAAATATGAATGGATAGGAAATATTACCAAGCAAAGTCATTACTTATTCTGTGCCGGGAAGCCCAGAGCTAAGCAATCTGCGGCAGACTGTCGTAAATGTGGAGGAGGCGCTGGTCGTATACAAATGAGACGGTGACAAGCTGCAATCCAATTAGATGAAGAAATATGAGAGGTGGTGTGCTGAGATGTGGGACCTATCAGCAGCTCGCAGCTTTAGGGAAGATCAAGCACTTCACCGCCTTGGCTGTTTACTGCCGAAGAACGTGATGGATCACCTGACACACATACTGTAGACACACAAACTCATCACGGCCCTCCCTCACAACACACACTTTTATTGTTGTAACCATGAATTCTGGTGTCTCTGTAACATTCTGTGATCTTCAGGACTGATTGAATGAAGATATATTAATAAAACTTACAAAATAAGGGACATTGATTTCCCCTCACACACACATGTGAAGATGGGTTTAAGCCCATAACAAAGGACAAGTCAGTAAATCCAGTATACAGCCATCAGGTTTGAACTGATGGAGACACACGTGATGCTGTTGAAAGATCTCAGCGTGCTAACTTGTGAACAATGAAAGGCTGATGTTTAGCAGGTATAAAGCTTCCAATGAATACCATTTTAGCTCAGGTTGCTAGCTTTTGCTAATGTCTTTATAATAGGCTTATTTTGAATTCCACAAAATGAATTATGCTTTCTACTTTAACTTGACACTGTTTTAAGACAATAATCACAACAATAGGTAGATAATAAACGAGGTTGGACACAAAAAATTGAAATATTTGAAATCAAGATGTAAAAAAACTAGCAGTGAACCTGACCCCTGTGGCTCTGTTAGGCTGCCTTGAGATAAATGCTAACTGCTAAATGATAAACCCTCAAACCAATGGTCTCGTCACAGCAGCATCACGTCTGGTCCGGCTCGGTCAAATGGATGAATAGAAATAATGATGGATTTGGCTTTAAGGCATTTTACTCCTATTGGGACCTAATTATTTAAATAAGGGATTTTTACAGATAATTATTTCCCAAAGTAAGTCAATGGGGCCTAACAATGTCACAGACTTACATGGACGTTGTAGTATCACTGTTTGGCCACTACTATAATATGTGTCAAGGCTAACTTCCTGGTACCACATGGAAATCTTCCCTCCACACTGAAGACGGAAATATTCAATGTCTTGACTTACTGAAGAAAATGATTGGGCACTTGGATGTTCTTTAGCCTAAATACATTAGTTAAAAAAAACGGTAATAGCCAACCAAAGTCAGTAATTACACAGTGCGGCAAACTGTCTAACTACTCGCTGTTAACTATCCGGGGAACTCCTTCATTATTAGTTGGTAACTAAAACAAACACTTTCCACGGCTGTTTGAATGTCGGTCTCTATCTGAACATTTTAGTTTTGATTAAATGTCATGGTCTTCTTGCTTCTCCTATGTTTTCAGAGCCCAAAATGAAAGGTTTTTTGGGGTTCGAAAGGGAGGAGGGCAAGACTGTACAGAGTGAGAAACCCTGCCAAGTTATTCTGAAGAAAAATAACTCCATCTGAGGATTCAGCAGAGTAATCCCTATCCCTTCATTCACAACCCCCACTGTCCCTCCAGTCCATGGAGGGATGGAGCTGCTATCATTAATTCTGTAGAATGGGGTTGAGATGAGAAAGGCAGCCAGTCACAATCCTCACAGCCACATATACGGAGTCTGGCCTCCTTTCATCTCTTCCAGACAAAAACACAAAGATACCATCTACTATGCCTGAAACCTATTTCTCCGTACCATTAGGAGCTGAAATGGGGTCCTTCAGAGGACCTGTGGGCCTGGAATCATCAAAGCCTATGTGTTTCTGAGTGATTCACCTGCATGAGTGTGTTTTGCCTACAATCTGGCTGAAAACCAAAGTAGAAACTGGATACACGGATTAGAAAACTGTTTTTCAGCCAATGAAAGGAAGCTCTATGTTGACTATCCAGTGACCCTCATAATAATGGGTTTTATTTCCCTGCTTTTCTGTAAGCCATATGTAGAATAATTGGAACGCATTTGCTAAACATGGTCTGTAAACTCGCTTATTAGAGACAGAGCAAAGCATTTATTTTCTTAGTTGTGAAATTTGTTAGATTTTTATAACCAGTACTCTATACCATTGTGTGTTAGGGTTAGGGTCAGGTTAGGGTTATGAAATTAAATTAAATGTAAACTTCGATTATATTAGTTAGTTTCAAACTTGCCAATAAAGCCCAAAACATATTTACTCGTGGCTTACTAACTTACTACTTTTTTAAAGAACATTAAATTACAGTTCATGGTCTACAACAGTAAATGGTAACTACTCCATCCATGCTAAGAATACACAGTAACATTTGTGATATTCAATAGATTTTATACTATTTACTTTTTTATGGAAAGGAATTCTTCAACACAATGAAATAATGAAAAACTGGATTTGTTAGAAAACATTAAATGTATGTTGTATGCAGTAGGTGTCGATGAGATGCCTTGAAAGTCAAACTGTACAGTAAAGTTTTGTTTAGTTCCAACGTCTGTCTTAATTCTCATAAACCAAAATTGAGATGTTTACAATAATGCGTTACTCCGCATGAGTGCAATATATTAGATACAAATTCTCAAAAAGGAAAGATGAATAGCAAATCACACAAAAAACAACCCTTAAAATCAGTATGTGGCAGCTTTAGAAAGCAATGCCATTGTTCAGTGGGAGGCTAGAGGAAAGAAGAAGCCTGCTCTATTTCCACTGCTGGGAATGCTAGTGATGCTGATGCTTTGTTCCGCATGGCTGCCCGCCTTCAGCAGACTGACAGCCACAAAAATGAGTGTTTACTGCTCTCCGGTGGAACAAGATAAGCCCACAGATGGGCCTCTCCACTCCAACAGGTCGAGAGGAGAGCCATCTCAAATTGGCAGAAGGCTGGATGAAGGAGATGAGGGGGCCGGGGTGATAAGAAGGTGGNGGGGGAAGAATAAGAAGATTTAGAAAGCAACTGGCAACATTTGAACCATTTCAACATGGTGTGAGTGCTTCTGACCTACACATGGTTACACTAGGTCTTCTCAATATTATCTGCCATGTAGTGCTCCAATTCAAGTTTTGAGATACACCATCCCTGTTACACACTATCCTCTGAACAGACTTCCTGCATCTTGCAACATGAATTTGGGGTTCACATAGCTTTAGGTTAAAGCTTCCTATTGAATTGAACTATGACAAATACTGTGGTTTCTTGTGAGCACTCTTGTGTGTTTTGCCTGAGGTGATATACTGTGGGACATTTACATAAAATTAAATGTACTCCCCACTGTTGTGCTGCTTGCTAACACTGGTGCCTCCTTGCATAGTAGTTTTTCATTAACAATAAGAACTTGACCTCCTGCTGCCTCCACCCTGTGTATTGTTTTGTGTGTGTATATAGGCTGTGTATCCCCAGATTTTAGGAATTAACTTGTTAAAAAAATAATGACCTATAAAGTGGTGCAGGAATGAGTCCTAAAACCTGGATGAGTTAGCATTTAACCACTTCTGTGATCCCTCTTTTAGACGTCAAGGTGTTTGTTTTTGCTTAGATCCCTGATATAAAGTCTGTGGTTTACACAACCTTACGAGATTTAGTCATTTTGTTCTACGACACAAACAGGTTAATACGCTTACTTGTGGAATTGTGTCCTAAAAACAGCAGTTGCAATTGATAAGATATGGCTTAAACAAGACTGAATGAGACTTAACACAATCAATAAGGTTATAGCGGTGGTGACGAGCAGTCATGTGATCATGCTGTAGTTGCTTTATAGCCTTTTGACCTGTGCCGATTGCATTTACGCTTCAAAATTTGTTTTCTGAATGCGAATCCTTCTGAAAAAAACGTTTAAGTATCAAAAACATGTTTGCTTTTCTGAAATATCCCAAATTCCAATGGAAAAATCCGATTGCATTTTCTCGAAAGAAACCTTGCGATACTAGCTTCTGGGTCGGCCTTCACAAATATTTAATCACTGGACCACTCTGTATGTATTTGAAATATGGTAGGGAATGAAAGAGAAGGGGGTCAGGGGTATACTACACTCAGATGTGCTTGTAGCTGTTTGAAAAATCAGGCAGTCTGACAAGTGTGAAATTTGAGTGAAGCCAGTGGAGTGAAACGGAAAGGACTGTCAACAGAGAGCAAGTAGAGAGCAGGGGGGTTGGGGCGGGGGCAGATGAAACCCTGGTGCTGTAGAGACCTTTGAACTCAAGATAGGAAGGGACACTGGCAACAACATGAGCACTCGGAGGGAAATAAGCCCTACGCTGATGTCTTACAAGGTTCCAGTCTTGTTTCACCAGCCAGCATGGAAGCAATGCTTGATTTCCCAAGTGCAATTTTTTATCACCGGAGTGTGAGAGAAGGACCGCCACAGGGATTAATCTGAGAGAAAAACAAACAAACACCCGCTTGTATGTTGAGGGGTGAATTTAACTATCATCTCTAACGGTAAAGCAATTAGAGGAGTTTGTTTAGAAGCAGATTGAAAAGAGGAAGAATGTCACTCTGGCATGATTAAAATACTCCCACATCAAGCAATCTGCATATCAGTGCAGTGACCAGAATAATTTAAATATTTGAACAAGGCACAAAGAGTGGGCGGCTTGTGGAAATTGCTTTTGAACTATCAGGAGCAGAGAAAGGGGACACAGGGAGGCTTCATTCGCCTTTTGTCTAAAAGGAACCGTCAGCGGCAGGATCAAGTGGGGGGCTTCCTGTCTGCCTTATCAGCGGCACTACCTGACGATTCCTTAACACATGGGAGATAACTGACAGCAGACAAACGCAGATTCTATCGGAGATGGGCATGCAATCTTGCCCCTTCGAGCCTCTCATCTCACTGCGACAGGCAGGCACGACGGGTCGCGATAAGAAGAAGGAAAGCAGAGTGGGGGTACCCGTCTGCGTGGATAAATTTCTCTCAACAGTTTCATGCTAGTTTAATCAGACAGTGAAGAATAACAGCTGAAACAAAAAGCTGTAAGAGGCAGGAAGGAGAATAAACGTTGGTGTGACAGCTGCACTAGCACATGTATAAATAAAGTGTCAAAATACAAGACAACATCTGTAGCAATGAGGAGAAAAAAAACATCTTCTAGGAATCATCTCAGTATGGTCTTGAAGTTGTTTGAAAATATGCAAAACTTCTCAATGAGCAGCTGGTGTTGGTGTTTGATTTGATAACTCTAACCCTAAAAGTACTCATGAAATGAATATACAGTATATAAACATAAATTAAGGGATAAAGCTGGAAATATCCATGTTCGACTCATTACAAAAAGTCTGATGAAAAAAACCACACCAACAACATGTTAGTCGGTCTCCTAATACTTTCTTACTTCCTGTCTATAGCTCTAAGCAACTAAAGACGCAAATCTTTAAAGTCACACAAATATATGGTTTTCACCCACACAGGCACCGCCCTCTTTTGGACTGTTTAGGTTACACCTTTTAACAATTACACACACATGTTTGCCCTCTGAAATGTGCTTAAACTTAGCCGGCCAATCATTATGAGCAATCCATGACGACCACACAGTATACGATGCAGCTTTGCCACTAACTGTTTCTTTCTTCATTTTGTCTTCAGCAACCGAGGATTGCCCACTGAACAAATCATTCAAGGATCGAGTCACGCTGTGAAAATCTCAAGAACCTTATCTAAAAGCAACGAAAACAACGCCTGGTTACTGTTTTCAGTAGAGGACGACCTTTGACATTGGGTTCCCAACAACACCTGTTGAAGGAAGTGACCTCCTACGTCAGAGTGTCAACTGATTTGTCCTTGTCTGGGGGGATTCGCGAAGGCCTTCCCTGATGGGAATGGCTACGTATGAATGGAAAGTGTATACGCTGTTAAGTACAGTAGAGGGGTAGGCCTGTTCATATATAACTAGGGTTACAATAAGTAACCTTTGTTTCGTCTGAAAAAAGGTCTTGAACTTTTTCTACAACATATGGAAACTGTAGGTTTTATTACACTTAAGGAAAAGCATCATTTCAATTTTTAGCAGCAAGATCATGCATTTCAGTTAATCTACCAGAAATGGTTCACTTCTTTATAACACATTTGATACTACTTCAACCAGGCTTATTTCATAATGCAATAAGGATGCATCTGAAATCTGCTTTACATTCAGTCTCAATACAACTTTAATCAAATGAAATGAGCAAAGTTGTCACAATCTGCGTAGTCTGACGTTCAAAATCTTGAATGTTGAATTTCCTCTCCCAGTGTATCAAAAAGTTACATTTTAATCTAAATTCAACCTGATCATTAAAGGTTATACTGTACCAGACTTTGCCCTTGTAACAACTGTAAATGTGGCTTCCTTTTTCTTATGGCGAATTGCGTAACATCTTTCCCTGAAGCAGAAAAACTGGAGATCCACTTTTACTTCAAGAACTTTAAAGCAATAATACATATAAAACAATAGATGAGAACAAGCGTGTTCTATACACAAAGATGGACGGTGTCTGAGTACCTGCTCTGAAGCCAAGCACTTTAAATACAGTGACAGGAACAGGCCCGGTTCTACGGGGGTCCATAAGGGTGGAAAAAGAAGAAGAAGAAGAAGAAGAAGAAGAAGAAGAAGAAGAAGAAGAAGAAGAAGAAGAAGAAAGTTGAAATAAAATAAATTGTAATTGTGGTCTGCTGCATTTATTTGGTCAATTTAAACGTTATTATGTCACACGTGACCTGTGCCGCTGCGCGTTCGTCATCATCAAGGTGCTTACACAGCAGTCAGTGATGGACATCAGAAAATGGTTAAAACCACCGGCCCTTATGGCCAGGATTAACACTGCTTCTACTGCAGGTAATAACAGTTCTGATCATGGGGACATTACGTTACACGCGGCCACTGTCGTAGACAGTCCTCCCGCCCGACTCGCCGGCTTTGCCCGCCTCGTCCACGGAGGCGGAGCAGTCGCAGCCGTCTTCGTTGCCCCAAACACCGCCACCCCTCAGCGGCCCGCAAGTGCCAGAGGACCTCGGCAAAACAGAGCCTGCCCAGGTATATTTAAAAAAGTACCCAACTCGCCTGTACAGTGGGGTAAGGTGCTCATTTTGCAGCTCATGGTTTCAAAACAGAGATTGGCTGGAATATTCATGCAAAAAAGATGCCATCTTCTGCTATGCATGCAGACATTTCGGTCTTAAAAGGGTGATTTGTAAAATATCGATAAAGAAAAAGTAAATCTGTTTACAGTTCTGTTTCATATGTGTTGAGAGGTATTCATATATCTCTTCATTTTGCTCTCAAAGTGCACCAGATTGATGCATTTAACTTCAATATTTAAAAAAGTATCTTCCCAGGGGAGCATGCCCCAGACCCCCCTAGAGGAGGTGAGGACCCAGAGGGTGTTGGGTCCACTCCCCACTTATAAAAATAGCACTTTGCCACTGCACCCTCTCTAATCTCAGATGTACCCTGAGTCATTTTGTTCTGGAACCAGGCATGGACAGGAAGAATAATGTTCTTGCTGTATGAAGTATCTAGTTGTCTTTACCATATAACACTCTTTCTTGTGCTATTGTTAACACTCTGTAGCCAAAGTAGCAGCAGACCTTTTAAATTCCCACAACATAACACTGCAGTGCTTCAACTCCAATGACAGCGTCCGTAATTCATGCCAGCAAAGTTTTGGGTCTAGCTCAAGAAAGAAAACACAATTACTAAATCAATTATGTTCCGCTGATTACTCTTGATTAATAATTATAGAGCTCGGAGCTCGCTCTCCTTTTTTAACATTAATTCAATAAGCTTGTTTAAGCATGGCGCTGGCTCGCGGCGCAGGATGGCAGTTGGAAGTCAGGGCAGGTACAGGTCTCTGTTTCCTGTCTCACTGACAAGAAATCAGCTACACAGACTACAGGACGGACAGGCAATCTGAGGCAGCAGGAGTTTTCCTGGGGGGAAACCAGCCACACATAAATAGAAAGAATTTAAAGACCAGGCCCTGCTGGTTATTAGTGCTTTAGACCAGCTCCCATAGGGAGGCAAATAATCAGCAGTAAAAGGCTTAAAATAATGGAAGGTCATGAAATCCAATATATACATAACCAAATGTTGATAGCAAAAAAATTATATCTAGAAATATAAGAAGTTATCGTAGGAATTAGTAATGAAAAAAACAAACATTAGAATAAAGAAAATAAGTTTAATGAATAGGACCAATACAAAAAGAAAATAAATGAATAAAAACATTATAATTTTAAGTAATAATGGGCCCATTGCACTTCAATCATAATAGGATTACATAATAATAATATGTACAACTTTTGCACAGCCGCATGTTATCTTTTACCAAGCAGGGAAAGGAAACGTTCGCACTTACTCGTAATCTTCTGTTGACTTTTATATAAAAAGATTTTCCACATATGTATAACTTGCTTGAGAGAGATATATGATGTAATGTTGAAGTTAAACATAGAGAAACATATAGCCTTAGATTGTTGCTGACACAGCAAGGTGCTGAATATGACCGGAAACATTAGAGATAATAAAGTGAGGGTATAATAACACCGGAGTTGCTGAGAGATGACATTGAGAGGCCACCACAGACAGTAAAACCACTTCAGGTTCCATTACATTAGCCGCCTTTAGCTTAGTGGTGGTGAAGTGATGTCATGCGTCCGTGATATCATTCATTTTCACTGCAATATTTCAAAATCCCATTGCTTTTTCTCTAGTGAGCCCTGGGTCGGCCTACCAAAAATATGTCATCACTACACCAATCCATTGCGTAAACTATCATAAAATTATGTCAAACACTGTTAGTTAATTCAATTTTACAATTGACACTGTTAATATATACTCTGCTGTAGCTCTCTCAAAGCTTGAAATAGAATACTGTGAAAACAAACAGTCCTTCTCTTCAATGACAAATGACAAAGGAAGAAGCACAAAGGTACATGCCAATGTGAAGGGGAACAGGACTAGATTACTTACAGGCTGAATAAATAATTCACATTGCAGCATCAGCAAAGCAGACTTTTATGAAGCTCAGAAGACAAGGTGACACCTACGAGGAAAAACATCTCTGTCTTCTTTGTGAAAAAGTCACTTCAAGTAGCTGAATATTTTATTTTTGTACTCTATATTCGTCTCTCAAAAACAAGAAAAGCTACAGAGAGAAAATGCATATTAATAGACAAAGTCAAAATTAGGTCAGATGAGTGCCAAAAGGATTGCAATCTTCATACCAAAATATATATATAGATATTTTTAAGGTCTTAAAATAAAATGAAAGTCAGTCAAACTCTGCAGTGTTGTGGGCTCTAAGTCTGTAGGGATCAAGCACAGTTAGAGGACATGTGAGTTGATAAGATGATTAAATGAAGAGATAACTTGACTGACAGATGACCTACAGCATGTGAAGCTTATATGATGGCAATTGATTAAACTTGAGAAGGAGTTTATAGTTTAGAAAGTCAGAAATATTTCTCTATATGTTGAGGTACAGAAAACACTTGAGGCCCTGCTGTTGGCTCACGCTTTAATGTTCAAAAAAACAAACAATCTTTTAAGGTTATTCCTCTGGGGAGCAGGGGTATGCTCAATAAATATTATGACATTCAGTCTATTTATTTATGTGGCATGCAAGTGTACATTTTAACAGAGGTGAGAGAAGTACTCAGATTTTGTACTTCAGTAAAAGTAGAAGTACCAGAGTGAAGGAATGCTCTGTTACAAGCAAAGGTCCTGCATTCACATTTTTACTCCAGTAAAAGTGCAAAGTATTAGCGCCAAAATAAACATAAAGTACAATAGTAAAAGTAGTCATTGTGCAGATTGGTCCATTTCAGAATAATACATATGATATGTTTTATAAGTATTGATCATTAAAGTGTTCTCAAAGCTGGTAAAGGTGCAGCTAGTTTGAAGGACTTTGTATACTGCAGGGTAGCTTGTGAATTTACTCCAGGTGGTGGAACTAAAGCCTGATTTAAGACTTGATTATATTTCACGTCATTCATCCAGATCTGTAAAGTAACTAAAGGTATTAAATAAATGTAGTGGAGTAGAAGTACAAAGTAGAATCAAATGGAAATACTCAAGTAAAGTAGAAGTATCTAAAAATTGTACCTAAGTACAGTACTTAAGTACATGTAGTTAGCAGTGACGTGCGGTGAGGTTCATGGCTGGTGAGGCACTGACTCTTTCAGAGTCAGATTTAAAAATATTATATTTTGACCTTAATCGAAATATTCGGCTATTTTAAAATAGCTTTTTAGCTTCGATTCATTTTAAACCGACCGTTCAACAAAAGGATACCCAAAATCTAAATATTGGATTGTTCTCTCTTAGTAAGATCCCATTTTCATTACAATTGTGGTCTTACCTTGACTTGAAGATTAAGTCCATGCCCTCCTTCTGGACAACAATCTCTATTATTTTTTTGTAAAAGTCCTCCTTATCTTCCTGTAATTTGAAAAGTCTAGCTTGTTGTTTGTGTCTACCGTCTCTGCGTAGAATAACAGTAGCAACAAGAACCTGTGGGCTCATGTGCGCCCCCTTCAGTGCGGCAGAGGTTATGGCTGCCTCCCCTGGTGCTTTTTTCATTGCCGTTGTATGATGAGACCAGCGAGCCTAAATATCATATACGTGAAATAAGTTATTTAGAGACTATGGATGGCGAGGATAAATGTAATAAAGGGATCTACAAAAACTTATTTCACGTATATGATATTTAGGCTCGCTGGTCTCATCATACAACNAAAGAGGCTTCATACTTTCATAATCGGGCAACGAAGTATCCAGCATCTCGGAGGGTGACCGATGCTTGCGGCCGGACACGCTCACTGACCAGCAATATGCTGATCAGACAGCTTCACAATGGAAAAATCGTTCAACGCGAATGGATTATTTAAAGGGCTGTCAAGTTAACGCGTTAATAATGCGTTAACGCAATAAAAAATTAACGCCACTAATTATTTTAACGCGATTAACTCATGTGTATTTGTTGTCCTCGGCCACCCTGTAGTTTCTGAGCGCATCGAGTTTAAAATACCATCTACAAGCTGATGCTGACAGCCCCGCTCCTGTCGCTCGCAGACCACACTTCCACGCTCACCGGCAGGCACCGACTGGCCATCGGGAGGACCGGGAGGGTGTGTGTATGTGTGGCGGGAGAGAGAGACCTTACGTGTATTGTTGTTGTTGTTAGCATCTGGTGCTAGCTAGCTGCGTTAACGGATATAAGGAGCTGTTTCAATGAAAACAGAGGAGCGACATTTCGCCGACAACTGCGCCGAGCACTTGACTTTATGCAGGTAGCCAGACAGTGGGACATTGTACTAAAATTCAGCAAACATGATTGCAGCGTCCAGGCAGCT
>NW_011369945.1:4994204-4997115 GCF_000735185.1 Notothenia coriiceps
CATCCATGGGTAAAGATAAACGCAACTCACATTGGTTTCTCAAACAGCATCTCTGTAAACTATGTGTATTCACTGAATTTCACTCTAGCTCCAGCCCCCACCCTCCCTGTGAGCACAGTGTGCTCTGATTGGTCGGGACACGTAACATGAACGTGCCGGGCGGCGCGGTCCCGTGGGTTAGATGCACGTTCATAATGCAGAGGGAAATAACTCTCAGAATCGGGCCCGGCGCCACGAGGGGGCAAAAGGGGGCATTGCCCCCTCANTGCAGGGTCCTGATAGACACAGGGAACTTCCAATAAACTCAAACCTTCACCCTGCTCTGTGACGTCCTCCTCAGGCTCGCTTAATCTTTTTCCTCCTCTTCTACCCGCTGCTGCGTTACCATGCTACAGATGTAGCGCTTAATTTCAGACGCCTACCCGTGCGTGTCCGTGATCTGCATGGGGTGGGCCCCTGCTGAAAAGGAAAACTCCCCGCAGGACTTGATACTCCCCTTTGATAAATAAATGTAATTATAATGAAACCAGCTGCAATGGATCATGAATCCACCAGGGGGAACCGTGATTGAAAGCTGCCACACTGGAACTCATGTGAAATAATGATATAGCGGATATTTGTTAAGATATGTCACGGATAGGATCATATTCTGTGCTAAATAAGAGACATGTAATCATTTAATAAACATCACCATGTTTTTATTTAACAAAATAATGTTGTTTAATTCACGTTGGCGTAAGTACAAAACCATCGCTATGTTTTTAGATCAGGAAATGCAGCCCGGCTCAAACAAACGATTTTCAATCATCATCCTCACGATCATTTAATGTATCATATGTTCGCGAGTTGAAATGCATGCACTAGCCTACTTATTTAATTTTAACGAAATAAATGTGGTTTAATCCACATAATTTACTGTGATAATTGTTTACTGTTGTGCACATTACTTTTCGCTGCGTGATGCACCCCTGGTTAGAAGCTAAACTGCATTTCGTTGTCTCATTTCGTTCGTTGCAATAACAATAAAGTTGAATCTAATCTTGAGCAGGAACAAATGTATTTAGTACATATCTGACATTAACGATTAAACACATTTGTGCATTCTTTAAACCGAGTCAAGCCAACTCCGGAGGTGGCGGCACATTAACGTGTGCACCTTGTTTAACTTGAAGGTGCCTGATGACATGTAATCATTCAAACAAAATCATATTTCGTTTCTTTTTAACGAAATAAATGTGGTTTAATCCACATAATTTACTGTGATAATTGTTTACTGTTGTGCACATTACTTTTCGCTGCGTGATGCACCCCTGGTTAGAAGCTAAACTGCATTTCGTTGTCTCATTTCCTTTGTTGCAATAACAATAAAGTTGAATCTAATCTTGAGCAGGAACAAATGTATTTACTTAGTACATATCTGACATTAACGATTAAACACATTTGTGCATTCTTTAAACCGAGTCCGACTCCGGAGGTGGCGGCACATTAAGGCCCCGGCCCCACGAGGACGAAAACGGTCGTTTGCGTTACTGTTTAGTGTCATATAGATCGTTCTTCCACACTAGGACGACCGAATATGACAGTAAACAACTGCGGAAACGATAACGGGTCCTAAGGTGGATAGAACGGCATATGTTTACTGCCAAAATGGTGGCTGATAACCAAAAGTCACGTGACCGCAGGAGCTCTATACGATCATTTTCTGATAATGTTGAGGCAATAGCCCCGCCTCTCCCCACCTCTGCTGCTCACCCCCGCGTCAAAGTAAACTGCACACTGAATTCAGATTATTTATCTTTCTCTCGATATGGACATAAACGCGAGTGAAGTCTAATCTGACAGGACGGAGACACGCAGCTCTGCTCACCTGCAGCTCCTCCCGCTGTGATGCAGCAGTGAACGGAGCAAAACACACACTTCAAGTCAGATCATCGCCCTTAGCTATTTTAATTACCTCTCAAACTACCTAAACTAGTTATAAATATGTTTATTTTTACTTTCGGCCGGGTCAGTCATTACTGGATCAGCTGCTGCATGAGACAGACACTGACGCTGTCCGAAGAGAGGGAGGAAAAAGAGAGGCTCCGTGTGTTTTATTATATTATATAGAGTCGTTATTCATTTGTTTTAAAGCTCAATAAATAACAAAGAAGACCTTTGACCGGCACTTTTATAATTTTGTCCGGAAGATTTAAACTTTAATACACGTTGACTGGCGAAAAACTCTGTCCGGTTCCCTCTGCCCCCACCGCGGAGAATAAACAGAAGGGCAACCATGACAACCATGCTTCTACGCTGCTTTAGTGGAGGAAGTTACAGCGCCACGTACAGGCTCCTGCATATGTACTGCAGCTTCTCCAGCGGTTGGAGCTAAACGGAGCTGTCTCGTGTGGACAGACACTAGGCTTGTTTGAGACGTGTTGCGGCTCGCCTCGAAAGTAGACGAGAGTAGCCGATCGCAGCCGGGGGAGGTCTCAAAAAGATCGCCTGAAGTCGGACAGCTCCGAGTCGTCGTCGGCGGCTTCTTCTTCTTCTTCTTCTTCTTCTTCTTCTTCTTCTTCTTCTTNNGAGAATAGCCGATCGCAGCCGGGGGAGGTCTCAAAAAGATCGCCTGAAGTCGGACAGCTCCGAGTCGGCTTATTCTTCTTCTTCTTCTTCTTCTTCGCCTTCTTCTTCTTCTTCTCTCGGTTTTTTGGCGGATTGCAAACAACTTTAAGGTGCATACCGCCACCTCCGGAGTCGGCTTAACTCGGTTTGCATTCATAAAGAATGCACAAATGTGTTTAATCGTTAATGTCAGATATGTACTAAGTAAATACATTTGTTCCTGCTCAAGATTAGATTCAACTCTATTGTTATTGCACATATTACAGGTACTGAGACAACGAAATGCAGTTTAGCCAAGGCACAC
>NW_011369945.1:4997155-5004931 GCF_000735185.1 Notothenia coriiceps
GAGTCCTCTCCTGCTGATGTTTAGGTGTATATCAGTATGTAGTTTCTCTACTTTAAAGACTCCTCTCCTGCTGATGTTCAGGTGTATATCAGTATGTAGTGTCTCTACTTTAAAGAGTCCTCTCCTGCTGATGTTCAGGTGTACATCAGTGTGTAGTGTCTCTACTTTAAAGAGTCCTCTCCTGCTGATGTTCAGGTGTATATCAGTATGTAGTGTCTCTACTTTAAAGAGTCCTCTCCTGATGATGTTCAGGTGTATATCAGTATGTAGTGTCTCCACTGGGACATGTCTCCATGCTTTAATGTTCAGAAAGCTCTTTATTTTTCTCACACTGCCTGTGCTGCAGCACCTCTTTTCACCCTCTGTCTGAAACCAGAGCCCAGTCTGCTCTGATTGGTTAGCTGTCCGGCTCTGTTGTGATTGGTCAACCGCTTAGAGATGTCCTGCTCCGTAGCATATCATGTACAATGTGTTGGAGCGCTAGCCAATAGAAGTGAGGAGTGTTACATAGTGAACACACTACAGGAAAAGGAATACCCAAAAGAAAAGCACAATAGGGCCTCTTTAACATAATTACCACATTATTCTGACGACATTTTCGGCCACATCTCATCTTCAAAGGTATAGTCGTGATATCTTTATACACACTTATTAGTACTTTTTTTAATCTCCAGCCTGACTGAATCTGCTTGCAATGGAAATACTCAATTTTCATCATTCTGTATATTGCCGCGATATATCAGCACCTTCAGTCCATGCTGGTTTACAGCGCCTGGCCTTTATCAGTGTGTTGCGCCTGTCCTGAGTCCCATTGCTCTGAAATAGATCACAGTGGTTGATCCCCACACTGATCCACAGCAGAGGCATTACTCCCAGCGCGCGCACAAAAACACACATTATCATCAGTCTTTCTGACTGGAGGGCCTGTGTTTTTCTGGGGTCATGGAAGATCAATGTTGACTCCATGGTGTAATCATCTGAGGAATAAGATTAGCATATCTTAGCGCCGATTGAGTTGTCTCACTTGCTGCAGTGGGGAGGGGTGATTAAGGATTGATTGTCCCAGCAGGAGCACGTGTGAACATCAGGAGACAAGGATGGAGAATGGAGGAAAAAGAGAGCAGAAAAACTAAGTGAGGAGAAAAACTTTGACTGACTTTCAATGTGGCGGATAAACCAAGTTCCACTACAAATGATGAAAGCATTATTTATAGCTCGCAGGTCTTGATAACGTTTCCACTTTGTTAATGAGGATCATTCTGGTTTATGACAAGGGGGATTTTTTATTGGGGAATATTATTAAAAATAATGCAAGTAATTATGTAGATTTTTGTTCAAAAAATCTGTTAAGGCTTTCAGTGTGCTAAATTCGTTATTATATACAATTCGTGTTTGATAGTTCTATTACGGTAAAATTAAAATGATTCCTAGATAAAGAATGCTAAATGTTCAGCACAATGCCAGCTGGAGAAGTTAGCTTGTAGCAATGTTATACAGTGTTTTTAGCTGTAAAAGCTATGATGTAGGCCATGTTATGGACTGTATGATAACAATACTGCAAAAACTGAATTGTGTTTCAGGGTTTTTCTTGCAGTGCATCTTGCTTTACCCACTTGTAAGCAAAAAACAATGGGAATCCTAGTCAAACATGTTCCATGGCTCATACATATTCAGAAATAAATTCCAACTCTGACTTTAACTGTCACAGGGGACGGGGCAGGGCTCCTCACGGCCTGTGCCAGTTGTTGTCAGAGAATATAAAGAGGCCATTCCTGTGTCTGTTTGAGTAGCTGTGAATATCATTACAGAGTCTTCTACGCCACCTCTCGTTTTGTGGCTCTCCAGTGGGCTAAAGGTTACATCACGTAATTTATTGCGGCCATTACCTGCATATTCACACCTGCTCGCTCCAGATGCCGTTACATTTGGCTCTGATCATCAGAGTGTGACTGACAGATGCCAGGAGTGATTAAATCCCGGGGATTAAGATGCCTGAAAAACTCCTCAGATGTCTGCCATGAAATGAGACAGACACTCCAAATGAGGTAACAGCTCAGGCTAATATCCCATTACAAATGCTGTTTACTGGATTTATCCCGGCTGCCCATGACTGTGTCTGGCTGCACTGTGTGTTGGAATTAAGGAGAACAGCCAGAAACATATCCCTTGAAACCTAGAGAGACATTCCCAGCGATCGAAGCAGAATGCTCAATATCTCACGATGCCAATTCCCTGTCAGTCATGTCTGACATCTTCTCCCTAACGCAGGCGGAGAGGCGGGGCCAGAGTGGCGCCTCCTATTGCCGGGAGGTGGCAAAGTGCCACAGAGGCTTACCTCCAAGCCATAAAACAACCAATAACATTAATTAGGGAGTCCTTCGTCCTTGTGTTTTTGGAAGCAATCTTCCCCTTTATGGACGAAAGTGAAAATTCTCCAAAACTGTGAGTCTGTTTAAAATCATTCTGGCTAAAATATATTCTGTGGTAGCTGCTGGTATTTTCAAAAGTATACTACCGGTTTGGTTACACCAATATGCAGTGCATTCAAGATTTAATTTGTAACATGCGCTCTATGTGCAGTAAAAGGTTAAATCTTAAGGTGCGAGGTCTTTAGGTCCTTCGGCTGTGACAGATATAATGTAGTTTGATTGACAACATATTAAGTTGTATGACTTAAAAGGTCACTGGTTAGTAAGCATTATTATTTCTAAAAATACTTAAAAATAGTTGATTTTGACATCTGGAGCTCTCTAAACATAGTGATGATTTCTGTAGTAGAAATACAAATTTGAAGTTGAAGCAGCTGTTCGTAGACGAAGGCCATGTGGTTGGAATTTGATAAGGTATTTTAGTTTGTAAATGAAAATAATGACCTGTTGATGGCGCTAGAGAGGGATCAGGTGAATTTCAGGATGAATCCTCTCATTACTATCCACAAAAAATAACATACGACCATTATTTCTTAAGATAACATATCATGGACTAGGAGTATTGAACTGTTATGATGATAACAGTGACATTTAAAAATAAATATATATTTTGAAAAGGAATCTAACTTCGATACAAACAACGTTAATATCTAGGTTGTCTCCGATACCGAGCTCCGATGCTGATAAGGCTCCGGAAAATGGCCATCCTATCTTTAGGGCTAAACCCCCCAGAATCTACACGCAAGATCACCTTAATCTGCTTAGGGGGGCGTTTACAACGTGGCCTCTAACACCACGCTGCCCGTCGTATCACTTATTTCAGGCACTAAAGCGTCGGATGTCCGTCCGCCAGGATAGCAAATGGTGTGTAGCAGCTGTTGGTGGGCTGGTAGAACCCCAGAGCAGTGTCTAAACTGCCCCTGAAGGAGAAACCCTGTGTCGTTGGGAGACTCACTGGTAATTAGGGCAGCTTCAGGAACCACAATCCCTAACCCACTTTTGATCCCCAGTTATGCCAATTCATACAATGCAAATGTAAAATCCAGAGTCAAACACTAATATCACAGCAGTGACATTACCACATCAGCAGAGCATATGTCATATTTCAGCATCAATCAAAACCACATCAACCACAGCAACCAATGTGAAACTACAACTGTAGTTTCACATTGGTTGCTGTGGTTGATGTGGTTTTGATTGATGCTGAAATATGACATATGCTCTGCTGATGTGGTAATGTCACTGCTGTGATATTAGTNCTCCCGAGCGGGACCGCGCATAACCTCTGCTTTACTCGCTACAGGGCGGACTTTGAGGGTATGTGACTCTGCAGACCGTTTACATGCAGAAAAAGCTACATAACACACAAGGGGACGGGTAATAACCGGAAAAGCATATGATGGGACCTTTAATTTACAAATATTTATTGTGGCCTTGCTGTAATAATTATCATAGTAATAATAGCAAGACATTTGCTTCTTGATTGTGGGGTAAAGTGATGTTATGGGTTAAATGCAGATTTTTATTTTTACTTAATATTGTATTTGAATGTCAGAAAGGTAAAATGTTTATAAAGAGAGGAATTTAATCTGTATTCACTGTATCTATGGCAGTGCAGCAAAGGTTTGTATATACACACATTTACATATATGAACATATGTAAATATAATTAATGAAAAAATGTGCCTCCTCCGCTTGGCTAGATATTTTAAAAATATATGCATTAGGGCTTCATATTTGGCTTTATTCAGATACTGCCAAGAAGTTGTATAAGCAAAAACAACATTTTAGTTCAGTATTTGTAGTTTCATATGTTGGAGGCACACCCATTGGGCGTTTCTGTTGTGGCAATAACTATGTCCTGTAATGGTCGGTTAAAAAAGATCAAGAAAAAATATTTACAGTTGATGAGTTTTATAATTAGCACTTATTTATATATGAACCAGTATTGTTGATAGGGGAGCTGATATGTCAACTATCTTTGTTAAATAACTTGTATCACATTCAGTCACATTTGATAATCATACCATTTAAGTTATTTAAAAAAAAGTTCATGACAATTGTATTAATATTTATTAATATGGGTCTCCATTTTATTTATACTCCGTCCTGTAGAAGCAAAACATTATACTGTCGCTTCACAATGTGCATCGTTTGTGAAACATGTTTTATGTGTAGTGAGGTCAGCTAAGGTACACAAAAGGGTGTTACCACTATTGTTTTTTCACTGTTGTGTGCACCCACTGAACTGTTAATACTAGGCCACACATACAGTTGAATGTACTGTCAATTGACTCCCTTTAAAAGATTATGCTTGCTTATTTTTATGTCATTACTAACTAATACTGCTAATGAGTCCCTCTAATTGTTTGAGCAATGCTGTATACGCTGCATAGCCTGTGCTGCTTAATTTGACTAACACACATGAAATGTGCTTTCTCTACATCATTTATCATTGTAAGATAATTGTAGTTCAATGCATTCACATTACATGTAAGTGCGTTAGTTGCTTAATATGCCTATTTGTTAATTATCGTATACTCACACACAGTATATTTGCAAATAGCTGTCCACCTTGTTAAATGAGTGGTTGCTTTGCTCAGCTTTTCCTAACATGAGATTATTTATTGTGGGTAGCTTCCCGGAAACCATTGTGGTTGTTACGGTTCCACCTTGTGGTATGAGGAGTGCATAGCAGAAAACTAGGTGATGACATGTTTGCATTTTTAGTATTAATACCACCATCCATTTGTACAGAGTGATTAATGGCATAAGATACCCTGAACATTGTGGCCCGAATTGTATCATTTTAATGTATTTAAATCATACAATATTTTTTATTTCATTATACAAATGTATACATTGTTGACAGATCTACTGTTTAAGTGGCTGTGACAGACCTCACTTTTACCTCACCTACCTCTATTAAGCTTACCATTGATACAAAATTGCTAAATTGGCTATAATTTGGTTTGATGGAAAGGATGTATGTCTCAATAATGTCTTATCAGACATGTGAAACCAGACAGAACATCCTGAACTCTTGACCTATGCACATTATGCATTTTAGAAGGGGCAAGCAAAGCATAAAAGTTCCAAAATTCTAGGAAGGCGTTGTGGTTTTTGACACCTTGACAACGGTTACAATGGTTCAGGACAACAATGCACACAGGATGCAGACGGACTACGTAAAGATTGGAACCAACTTCCTGGCCAGCGAATCGTAGAGACAAGCTGTCTCTATTGTCTCTGTTAATAAATGAAGTCTCTGTTCATAAATTAAAGTATAAAGTTTGCATATTCGAAATTAAATGTTTAAAGAAAAAAACTTGATTCTAAACATGACATTGACATGTTTATTTCTTCTCGTGCTTTCATGAAAAATGTTCATATTACGCCTCCTTGCTTGAAATTGGGCACACTTAGTTCCCGTTACTTTGGCTACTCATAAGGGTCCTTTATATATGTTGCGACTATACAATATCCTTAACTCTATAACATTGCTTGCACATTGTTCATCTAAGGTACATACACACACGATTTTGCGTTAGTCAGTATTTGGTTGACCTGTGTGTCTCTCTTCGTTCTTCCCTCAACAGATAGGAAAAGGGGAAACCACCTGATGCAGAAGAGGCGAGGAGTCGCGCTTGATGAGACTGTAAACTAGATTAGATTCCTCTCGGCGACACGCGAAGGATCCGCAAGGGCTCTTTGCGTGGGGTTTGGTGGTTGGCTCTCTGAAGGTAGTTCCATCTGCCATCTAAATACTTATCGAGTCATGGACATGTTGTCTTCGATCATCTCTTCAATCCATATCACTCTTGTATCAGTCCCTCTTTCTCCCTCTCTGTTTTCCATCAGAGCTGTTGCTTGTTGATCTACTGCGCGTTACCTGCCGGAGCGCGCTGCCTCAGCTTCGCTCCTGAGGAGCGGGAGAGCGGAGGCTCTCCTGCTCGCACCCACCCGGCTCTTCCGAGAACACACACTCCAACACACACGCCAGGCAGACAGTTGTTCAGAGGGACTCAAACAAACATGCGACTCCTTTACATCACTGTCCACATCCCTCAGCCACACAATTCTTTATTTTTCATATTATTGTCACTTCGATAGGTTCGCTACGGTTTCGGACACCTACGATTCAGCACAACACACGCGAGACACTTCATCACTCACACATCACAGGATTATGTTAATTTCCAATCAACCTGTACAGACACTTTTTAACAGTATTATCGAGAGCTGTATTTACACAGTTTCAGCACGCGTAGAAAGTCAGAGCTTACACTGTTTTCTGTGGCAAGCTTGCGTTTATTGCTACCTATGCTCCAACTAGAACAGTATATCCCATTGATTCAGGAAAGTATTTCCCTGTAGACAGTGAAATGCATGTTTGCAGACTTACTCACACAACACTACATATATATACAATATACTTTTGTATTACTTGAAAGATTACTTTTCGTACCCTCAATTGGATTTACCATGGTAGCAGAGGCATCATTATCAATATCGGTGCTGCTGAATAAGTGCAGCACACTTCAAGTTGTAGATGCGTATACTCATCCAGGACTTTTTCTAACCTAATGATTTTTAAAGTGTTACTTGATGCAGCTCAAGTTTTTGTTCATTTTTTAGCAGTTTTCTTTATTATTGAAGTTAAATAGTAGCATTTTTACTCTAATGGCTGGCAATCATTGCTTCTTGCGAGCATGCGTGTTGAGGGAAGATGGCTTAAGAGACTTTTTCCGTAGAAAGACTGAATAGTTTATCGGTTATGAGGAAGTTGAATAGTTCTGATACAATGACATGCCACAGGATTAGACTTTATGATGTATCTCAGTATAATCAGTGATGTCTGTCATCCAGGAGTTCACCTCAAGAGCACGAGCGTCGTCCACGCTAAAGAATGTTCCCAGCCTCCTCGCCATGGGGACTCCTCACCTCGGGACAAGAGTCTTCCTCACGGACCGAACAAACTGCCCGTCCAGTTTTGAGCCCACGGCTGCACCCCAAGGCCTCGTACATGTCCTAGCCCTCATCGCTCTGCTCCTCCCACACAGACCTGGCTAACAACACCTCCCCCGCTGCTCAGTCAAGAAGCAAAAGGAAGACTGCGTTTGATTTCAATTTGGGACGCCCTCGCAAGCTTTGCTTCGACCGGGGCAAGTATGGCCACAGCAACCAGCTCCTCTCGCTCTCTCGCGCAGCGCGCAGCGCCACCAAACCGCGCAGCAGCAGCAGCACCGCCGCAGCACAACAACTAACCCAAACAGCAGCACACACAACAATACACACCACACAATACCTGACAACAACAGCAGCGCGCGCAGTTGCGCAGCGCGCA
>NW_011369945.1:5004976-5010241 GCF_000735185.1 Notothenia coriiceps
CGTATGGCAATGTACGTCTGTTTACATACCCTCAAAGTACACCCTGTAGCGAGTAAAACTCTAACACAGAAAAGACGTGTCTATGCTGCCCCAGAACGCCTCGTTGGAGATTTTTCTTTTTCCATTTTTTCTTCCGGGGCATATTTACGTTAAGTCCAAATGGACCAATTGGCACACAGTTATATAACAATAGGCACACCCTCTGCCAGGGTTGACTCCCGAGCAGTTTAGGAGTCCGCCCTGTGAGGCTCCCGGTGCGGACAGTGTGAGGTGGATTTCCCGCTCTGTTTCCCTGGATGCTGGATATAGACTAAATGCTGTGCCGGCGGGACACCGCGGTGCTCAGGCTGAGCTCCTCGGAAAAGTTATTGAGAGATTTATTGGATTTTAACCCATTCACAGTCACACTGGGTCAAGTCTGGCTGACTGTGTGATGAATATGGTCATTGATATGGGGCTGGATCTCTCAAACTGCCATGGCCAGGCTTATGACAACGTATCCAACATGTCAGGAAAATATTATTTTCCTGACATGTTGGATACGTTGTCATAAGCCTGGCCATGGCAGTTTGAGAGATCCAGCCCCATATCAATGACCATATTCATCACACAGTCAGCCNAAGAGAAGACAAAGGAGATGACGCAAAGAGCATTTGGGGGGAAAGCAATTCAGAGGAAAATAGAAAGGTTAAAGAGGCGTACTGTGCATAGTACAAGCTTCAGACTACTGATTTCATATTCACCTGTTCGCTATTTCTGTTTTTCATTAATCCCAGAATCACTGTAAAGTGTTGGCCGCGTTGCAGGAGAACAAATAAAGGAGTTGGTGCGGTACTAATGATTATACTCCCTATACGTACAATGGTTTGGAGCACTAGTCAATCGAATTGCGGTTGTACATAGTGTGCCATTATGTTACAGAAGTAATAGTCCGAATGGAGGTCATCAGATGTTCAGGTGGGGGTGGGGCATGCATGCAGCATTCACCACTTCTGTCTGAAACAGAGGCCAGTTCTGCTCTATTGGATGTGATTTACAGAGGGGGGTACTTTGGAGGGCGTTTTTGACAGTGATCTAGATCAAGATGATTACATGCAATACATTTACAACTAACAGGCATTGTAGTTGTGTCGAACAAACTGTGTTCGCGGCCGCTAGAGCGAGACTTGGAACGAACGACTAATAAACAGAACAGAAAATGCATTCCTTCAGAAAATGCCAGATGCGAATGCTTGTAAACTGTGACATTTGTGGCTGGAATTTTAGCTGAGAAATGCAGAAAAGAAGCTGAAGTATGTTATGTAGCCGAATGGTAGCTGTCTTTTAGCTACAGAGGACCGAGTAAGTTGGTGTTGCTTGAATCTTAGCGAGAAGATGGTAGAGAAGATAGTGAAATGATTTGAAATCAAATTGTTACAGTTCAATAAGCTTGCAAGAATTGTGAAAACTTGAAAGTGAAATGTTAAACCACTAAAGCGTGTAAAGAAAGTATAGCAGAGAATGATACAGAATGGAAGAGTAGACAAATTAGTGCAGAAGCTTCATATTAAAAGAAAAGGCGTTAAAAAAGGGCGGCGGTAGCCTCAAGTCCTGAAATAGGGAATAAGTGGTTAATTAGGTTGAATCTAGTTTCTGCAGCTGAAAAGATAGGCTGAAGGAGTTAAATATCAAGACGTAGTAGTGTGAATGAATGTGTAGAAGAGAAAAGAAGTAAAAGCTTTGGAAGAGCAGCAGAAGTACGTTAACTGCACTTTTTCGACTAAAACCATATGTCCCGCAGTGAATGTATGAAATATGTGAGCATGTTTGGAGGGTCCAGTATTGACCAGACAGAACAATAGTAGAGCTGAGACAGTCTGGAAAGTTCGGCAAGTCTGTTTATCAGTGTGTGTTTTCTTTGCTGAGCCGCTAATCATAACACCTGTCCTTGAAGCCAGAGCGTCAAAGGTTGTCCATCATGGTGATGTGCTGGTGAATCAGTGAGAGGAGAGCCTTTCCATTGATCTGAAGAGAGAGATAAACCTTCTTTGTTGGAAGAACTGTAGCAGATATCGGGTGAAATTTCAATGCGTGAAGCATCTCAGTAACCTGACGAGCCTGCTGAGTCTGGCTGTCTTTATGTACTTTCGGGGTCAATAATGTGGCCTTTTGGCAGATTAACTAAAGGTGTGCGGCCTGCTGCTGTGAGGAAAGATCAGGCTGTATTTACCATGGGCCTTAATGGAGACATGGAGTTGAAAGTTTGTGGCTTCATCTCTTAAGGAGGCATTTTGTTTAATTATTTTTTCTTAATCTTTGTTTCAACCTAGGAGAGGTTTTTCTAAGTTTTTCATGAAAAATGATGTCTCAGGAGTGTAGGGTTTGGGAATTATGGCTAGTTGAAAAAATAATATGAAGGCTTAAGCTGTCCCCCACTCTAGCTGTGACATCACGCACTCTAACCTTAACGAGCTTCGCATTACACACTAATGTTAAAATCTGAAGAAAGCCTCTTTATCAAGTTCCAAACTAAGTTAAATATCTAAAAAATTGTAGAATATATCAAAAATCTGAAGAATAAGCTTTATAGCTGAAGGTCTTGTGATCATTTTAAAGTTGGAATGAAGTCTCTAGCTGAAAGTATGTGGAAGGAGTAGCATTCGGCGCACAGTGTAGGTAAAAGAGGATTTTAAGGTTCCTCCTATTGAGTTACATGTTAAAAAATGAGTTTAAAAAGCTGAATATTTATAAAATATTTATTGATAAGTTGAACGTTTCCCATCATGTGCTGAAAAGGCTGAATATTTTGATATTTGAATGGTTTCTGTAGCTGAAAGTAGGCTGAAGTTATTGAGAGCCAAACTATTGGTTGAAATAATAATAATAAGATTTAAGATTCAAAGAACATTAGTGGAAGGCTGTAAACAGCATTCGTACTAATGATAATAAGAAGAAGATTAAAGATTCAAAGAACTGTAAATAGCATTCGCATTAATGATAGTTATGTTAGACTTTGAATTCATCTTTTCAAAGTACTCAAAATATTTGACGCTAAAAAATGATATGGTGTGCGGTGTGGTTCGCTATTCTTACACGATGAACACTACATAGATGTTGAGGGTGACTTCCTGTCTGGAACATGTTAACGTAAACTTCTGTAAGCCTCTGTATTTTAACATTGTTTTAGCCTTATTGTGCAAATGTGTAACCCTTGTAGAGCAATATCATTTTAAAAGCTGTGTCCTATAAAGTGTGACTGGATAATACGGTCTTGGTTTTAAAGTTAGCATAAGCTAGCAGGGTCGGGTAGCCATCATTCACACAGAGATATAGGTGAAAAGTATATCACAACCCTCCAAGGTCTGTTTGACATCAACTATTCCCCAGCATTACCGGGAAGGTAGCTGATCAGAAAACTTGAGAATCATTTTAAATCGTTTTCTTGTCCTGAAAAACTCCAGCAGGAAGCAGTAATTCATAAAGTTGGATGTGTTTCTGTTACAAAAAGAGATTATTGGTGTTGATCTTAAGTAAGTTATCTTCTCGACTGGAACAAAGAACAAAAGTCTTTGTCCTTTGTCTTTATGTCACAGTTTGTCTGTCTTTTCCTGTCTCTCTCTTCATGTTTTTCTTCTCTCCCTCTCTCTGGTCATGTGCTTTTAATGTAGAGATGAGCAACAGTGCAGGAATCTGAGCTGCAGCCAACATTACATCAAGCTCTCTCTGCCCCCCCAATCGTTGCCAGAAAGTAAAGAGCGAAGGGCTGCGTTCTGCTGCAGCTCAGCTCAAGTGAATGAACTCACTTCCTGAAGGCGCTTACATCAGGAGGAAGGACTGTCTCAAGAACCGACTGTATTTTCTGAACTGGCAGTTTTTTCATACTCAGGACAGTCTGTATGTAACCGTTCTGTCACGGTGAAGTCTGATCAGATTCATTTATTTCTCAGGTCGCTCAGACTGAACTGTCCTGTCCTGTCCTGAACTCCAATCTACAAACTCATAGTAGGATTTACCCAAGACAAAAAGTCAGCTCCATGCTCCACAGCTTGAGTTCTCTCTCAAATCCTTTTAGTCCTAGGAGCCACTTTCCAGGGAACTAAAAGTCCCTTCATCCTGTATCCTCTTAAGTCTAAAGACCCATAACGATTGGGCTATCCTTTCTACCAAGACTGGGCCGTTCTCAATTCACCACGCAAGTGACTCTGAAAACATTGAAAGGTATTTCCAAACAAGCGCTATTTTTTCGTAGACATATGTCATGATGTCGGTTGTTGTGTTTCCTGTTTCATTTTTAAGTTTTCTCTACCTGTTATTTTCTGTGTTTTCCTGCCTTTTCGAATGTCTGTCCTGGCTTTATTATTTTCAACTGTTCCCCATCAGCCCTGCTATCACCTTACCCCCTGTACACCTGCACCTAGCCCCCTCATTAGTTTCAGCTTCGCCATGGTTTTCTGGCAGCCTATGTTCGGAATCTTGTACATCGTTTGTCATGATCGCAAAGTTAGTTTTGCTTTGCCTTGTCGGGATCAAGCCTTGAATAACTATGTTTTCTGTTAGGTGCTCCTGTGTCCTGCTTTTGGGTCCACCCTGCTTCACTCACCCTGAGCAACCTATAGTGAATAAAAAATATGTTTATGATTAAAAAATTCTAAAAGTAGGGTAGACATGTGGAAATTATCCGACTGAACAAAACCTCTTATAGTAAAACATCTGAGTAATTATTCCACCTTTGGTAATAGGTCTAAGCCTGAACACCATGTAACACACGTAACCCTGACAACAACAGTGTTTACCTCCAGTGTTTTAACTTCTCAGTGATCAAAAGGTATACTCTGTACTCTGTGATATCACTGTAGTTGTTCTCAGCTCAGCTTTCAATGAAAACGTCTTTCTCAGCTTGCTGTTAGTAACTCTTTAACTCTCTGCTTCTCCCTTCCCTCCATTGTTCTCTTCTCCACATTTCTCCCCCTCCTTCCTCTCCTTCGTTGACGTTATCTCCCTCCTCTTCCTCCTCCTTTTTCTCCTCCTCCTGTCTTTGTGTTTTCTCCCATCAGCCCTCAGTCTCCCTCTCTCTTGTCCAGCTGTTTCCTCCAGTGACTTAATCTTCGCAACACCAATTGGATTTTCAAATATATAAAAGTATATTTTGATTGAGAGAAGATATTTCTGGTGTGTGTGTGTGTGTGTGTGTGTGTGTGTGTGTGTCTGTCTGTCTGTCTGTCTGTCTGTCTGTCTGTCTGTCTGTCTGTCTGTCTGTCTGTCTGTCTGTCTGTGTGTGTGTGTGTG
>NW_011369945.1:5010249-5013434 GCF_000735185.1 Notothenia coriiceps
ATGTTGATGTAGAAGAGACATGAAGAAGAGGGGACACATGTTGATGTAGAAGAGACATGAAGAAGAGGGGACACATGTTGATGTAGAAGAGACATGGAGAAGAGGGGACACATGTTGATGTAGAAGAGACAGGAAGAAGAGGGGACACATGTTGATGTAGAAGAGACATGAAGAAGAGGGGACACATGTTGATGTAGAAGAGACATGAAGAAGAGGGGACACATGTTGATGTAGAAGAGACATGAAGAAGAGGGGACACATGTTGATGCAGAAGAGACATGAAGAAGAGGGGACACATGTTGATGTAGAAGAGACATGAAGAAGAGGGGACACATGTTGATGTAGAAGAGACATGAAGAAGAGGGGACACATGTTGATGTAGAAGAGACATGAAGAAGAGGGGACACACGTTTGTTCCAGATGTCTGGAGCATAATAACTGAACTTCTCCATGTTTAGTTCTGACTCTGAAAGCAGACCAGAAGACCTGAGAGATCTGGATGGTTCAGAATTCACTAGGAGGTCAGGGGGCTACAGACTGTTTATCTCTTAGCACCCAATTCCTAATATTTAGAATAATCATTGAAGGTCAAATGAATCAACATTTTTATCTTAATTGGTTTCAAATTCGAGAAACATTGAATAAACACAGACACTCAAATGTGACTGTTATTTTGTATATTGTTTGTTGTGCTTGTATTTAGGTCTTAATGTGTGCATATATATAAATGGGTTTGTTGATTGTGTATATAGATATATATTTGTATACATATCTTTATATATATTTGTATTTTTGTATTCGGGATTGTCGGAAACGGTATTTCGATCTTTCTGTCTGTACACACAAACTGAAAGATTGAAAATAAAGTTGGCTTTGATGTCCATTGAGCATAAAAACCTTTCATGTGCTATTTATCGTAGAAATGTACCTTCAAGGAGTCATTCAGTTCTTTGTACACTTGCTCTTGCCTTGGGTCGAACTGACATATTTAGCAGGAGATCAGAAATGTATTTTGGGTCTAAACCATTTCTTTTAAGGGGATGTTTTTGCTGCTGTCTGCTCAGCACCTGATCCTGACCCCACCTCAATCTTCCACTCAGACAGACTAATGGGGGACTGGTTGCACCATTTATATTCCTCGCCCCCCCCCACTGGCACCCTACCTCAGCTGTCTCCTTTTCTACCCCCTGGAGGAGCTTGGTGTGTGTGTGTGTGTGTGCGTGCGTGCGTGCGTGCGTGCGTGTGTGTGTGCGTGTGTGTGTGTGTGTGTGTGTGTGTGTGTGTGTGTGTGTGTGTGTGTGTGTGTGTGTGCGTTTGCGTGTGCGTCCCTTTCTTATGAGTTTTGGGTGAGGTCTTGGTTTAGGGTAAAAACTTTACTTGGAGAACTCTAACTGACATTTTAATTACATCAAATTACTTTTTATAATCATTAATATATTGTACTCGTAGCTCATGAATCCTTAATTTATTTGACTGGATGTTTCTTTGCATGTAGAGTTTGCATCAGTGTCTAAATTTTGGCACAGAAAAACTATGGGATGCACATAAATACAATTTTGAATTTTCTTATCGTATGAATAATTCTTAATTTGACCAAGCAATACCGTTTAACAGTATTTATTTAAACTATTTAACTATTTAAGTTACTGCACTGTTCAACAATATTGCTTCCGCTTAAATGAGATGTAGCACCATAAAGGGAGTATTTAAGTATTTATTTCAACAAGGCCAAACCAATTACATTAATCTCAGAAAAGAGAAAATATGTTTTATGCCAGATTTGAGCTAATAGCTAATTTCCATCTGCAGTCCTGAGGCAGGTAACAATTAATTAACACTTAAACATTGCATAATCTCCATCACACAAACAATTATAAAGCAATTATAAAGCAAGTGGATGATGGCATGAAATCTATGAAAAGCCACATATTATTATGTCAGATAGCTTTAAATTGGCAGCTACCCAGAAAATCATTTTTGTTTCTGCTGAGTACTTACAAATATAATAAATAAATACTGTAATTTGCCTCTGCTTTTAAAACCATATCTTGTAGTTTTAATTACTAAACTTTTGAGTGCAAGTGCAAGTGAGGAACTTGACGATCATCCTTTGTCTGTAGCTTGGGCCCAATGCAACAAAATGTACTAGCCAAAATGTCAACTTTTCACACAGCATATAAACTAATCTACCAGCCAAATTACTATGAGCTCTGTTCAGCATATTCATACTCTCAAAGTGATTTCAATGAGCTGTAAAAAAGTTTGCCAACTATTGGCATTTAAATGCAATATAAGTGGAATAAAAAGAGAGATCAGTGTTGGTGTGAGCAGGTGCAATGTAACTAAGTACATTTACTAAAGTATTGTATTCAAGTACTTTATTTTACAACATACTTCCACTCTACTAAATTTTAGAGGAATTTGACATCTTTTTTTACTCCATTACATTCATCTAACACCTAAAGTTAATACAGACCTTGTACATATAAAACACATGATATGCTGATGATAGGATTCAGTACCGTATAATGAGTTACTATATTTTACAAATTACAATGTTAAAATATTCTTTAAAGGTCACCTATAATGCTATTTTTAGGCAATAGCATAGGTCTCAGATATATAAAAAAATATTGTAATATGTTACAAAAGTGCTGATTCTGGGTATTAAGCTTAAGTAAGAGGGGGCGGAGCTTATGGCGGCTCATGGGGGACCTGGCAGATACTGTCTAAAATGCTGCGGTGAGGATTATTAGATCAAGGATTATTTCTGAAACAGTATGGAGCTCAAAGGCTTTCTCTCTTGCCGGTTGTACCACAAGGTGAGTTCCTTTTTATTTCCTGCTTCTTCACACACATGCAGGGGCGAATCTAGACAAATATTCATGGGGTGGCAAGAGGGTGGCAGGAGATTTTGAGGGGTGGCATCCCCTGGCAGAAGTCTATGCTGATTTAATCGCAGTCATATCAAACAATGTTAACTTGGAAAGCCACAATATTAATAGTTTAACTCAATAACATTAGGTGACATTATTTTGGCACATCAGTAAAGCGGAATGTGGCAGACTTAATTTAATGAATTTTAACTGAACAATAACTGAATGAGTTCGTCTCAATCTTAGACCAGCAGGGGTACCAAATCTATGCAGACAGCTGCAATAAGTAGATTAATTAACTGTCTCATC
>NW_011369945.1:5013460-5014183 GCF_000735185.1 Notothenia coriiceps
CACAATATTAATATTTTAACTCAATAACATTTGGTGACATTATTGTGGCACATCAGTAAAGCCTTAAATATAAATATATAAGGTGGCAGACGTACTTTAAGGAATTTTAACTGAGCAATAACTGAATGAGTTTGTCTCACTCTTAGACCAGCAGGGGTACCAAACCTATGAAGACTTCTGCAATAAGTACATTAATGAACTGTCTCATCGATGTTTGTCTGAATGAATATGATACTATTAACAATCATATTATTCCTATCAGCTGTCAATCACTGTTATGATTCATATATTCATTTATTATTGAATAAACTATATTTTTTGGAGGAGTTAATGATGAATGTTCCTCAAGATGCTTGCTCACCCTCCTTCAAATTTGAAAGACAAGTAATTATATCATGTATTACAATTCAAAGGAACAGTTCAGCGCCGCACGACTTCATTGCAAACAGTTACCAACTTGACTTTACATCAGAAAGAACAAACATTAAAAAATGTGTATTCAGCTAAAACATATACATCGCTGCAGTTATTATCCAGTGGAGAGTCCTTACCTACCGGCCTAGTTAAATCAAAGTGGTTACTTTTGTTTGGCTGGGCAGTGAAGTTTTACACACCGTCTGATTTGACTCTCTCAGGACTAGAAACAGTTTTTTGGGGTCAGACCCCCACAAAGAAAAAACATATATAAACAGTTTTTTATGCTCATCGAGTCATCCGTGAGCA
>NW_011369945.1:5014223-5015344 GCF_000735185.1 Notothenia coriiceps
CCAGTCCCCGCACGTGACTGTGTAAACAGATTTAGGTCCCCACAAGGATAGTAATGCTAGGCCACACACACACACACACACACACACACACACACACACACACACACTCAGCTCACATTTGCCAGACGTGTCTCCAGATGTATAATCTCCTTGGACTTCTGCGTGGCGTTGTGAGCTCCCAGCATGCTTAGCAAACGCTCCATCAGAGCCTTGTACGCTGCCAGGATCTGAAGAAAAAAGCACAACGACATCAGCGCTAATAGAGGAGCCGGAGCTCATCAGTAATGGACGCTGACATGGTGACATGTGGCAGAGTGGACGGGATAACAAAAGCACAGCGGGACAGAGGGGAAAACAGGTGGATTGATGGGAGAGGAGAGGGAGACGGGTATTGATAGAGGAGGAGGAGGGAGGGAAGGGAAGGATTAAAGGAAGAAAGGAGGGGAGGCAGGAGAAAGGGAGTCAAAGTGAAGTCAAGTTTGAATTAAAAGAGAAAGTCGGGAGAAAAAGGAAAGAAACTGCAAATTCTGGATCTGAAAGGTGAAGCTAATGTGGAAAATACCTTAAACCATTCTCTGGTTACCAAAAAGTCTAATTGCATAGAAGTCTATGAGAAAGTAGGCCTACTTCTAACTGTATTTATGAACAGAAACATTTGGGTCTGAAAGTGAAGCCAATGGCAAAAATACCTTAAACCTGCATCATCTCTTATATCCAGCAGGGGGCAGCACGTCTAATTGTATAGAAGACTATGAGAACATTACCTTACTACCTTACTTCTCACTTGTTTATTAACTCAGTAAACATTTTCCTGATGAGTTTATTGACTTGATCTCTAGTTTAGAGTCTTCTTCATTACATTATGGTTCATTTAGTATGTGTATTTAGAGTAAAATATATATGAATAATTGGGGGTTTGTCTTACAACTTAAGAAGAGAAGCAGAAAACTCAAATTGTGTAGAAGTCTATGAGAAAATGACTCTATTTCTCACGTGGTTTATTAACTCAGTAATAAGAGTAAATGGACTTGATCTCTAGTTTAGGGGCTTCTTCAACACAGCATAGGGCTGCACGATATTGGAAAAAACTGACATTGCGATTTCCCCCCCCCCCCCGCGAG
>NW_011369945.1:5015372-5022872 GCF_000735185.1 Notothenia coriiceps
GCGAGATATATATTGCGATATGAAAACATACAGGAATTGAAAAAATACCGTTTTTTTTTGTCCGCAAACCATCCTTTCTTGAACTTTAATGCTACAATTGGTAATTTTTTAACTATATTTAACCAGATGAAGGATTTTAGTCACGGACGTCTGGATCTTAAGTTATCAGAGCAACAAGCTGAGCTAGCTCGTTTAGCAGCTAGCTGCCCTGGAGAAACACATGAAACTACTTTATTCAGTGTTTTTACCTTTGATCACCGTCCGTTTGCTTTGGAGAGTTGATTGTGATTGGTGGTTTGCTGTCATTCACTCAAGTACCCCTGACATGAGAGCCGCGCATCTTTTCCTTTTGTAGCAAGCAGCAAAATAATTGTAACATGACGTGTTTGAGCTAATTTGCCAACTTAATATCGCAAGTCCTAGAAAAAAAATCAAGAATTTTATTTTTTAAATCGTCACGTCCTGCGATGGGAATATCGCGCATGCGCATATCGCGGTTATCGTCATGACACGATATATCGTGCAGCCCTAACACAGCATGATGTTTATTTGGTAAAATGATGGCCGCATTTAAAGTACAATTGATGATGAAGCAGAGTACATTTAAGGGCGCGGCACATTTGTGATTAACACAGGAATTAAGAAAGGAAATAAATAAGAGAAGTTGAACCAAAAGAAAAAGACTAAAAAGTGAATCCAAGCGTGCCTAAAGCATGCATGTGTCTTCCACATTGTACTTGTTTAAACCTTGGACTTGTTGATAAAAAACATAATATCTTAAGCCTTGAGATTGGGTCTCAGTCCAGAGCTCGGAATACAAACCTAAATTGAACTTCCTTAAGCTTTTTAACCATCCCAAAAATCTAGTGTCTTTTGGTTTTGACCTTTTGAAGTATACAGAATATCCACTTGAAGGTGTCAGAGCTCTAACTGAACACAGTATTTAAATGGCAATGGAAATGTGCTGCAACTCTCATCTCTTAAACTTTTCACAAGGAAGAAAGAACTAGACTTTCTAACCGGCATTTATCTAAATCTCCAATAGTGTCTCTTTGAAATGTATCTCACATTCGTCCATCTTTATCTTATCTCTCATTGTGCTTCTCCTCTGGTGGCAAACACAGGTCAGATTGTATAGAAGTCTTTGAGAAAATGGCCTTACTGCTCACTTGATTTAATACAGTAAACATTTTCCCGATCAGTCTTTGTTTTCGATCTCTGGATTCAAGTCTTTTTCAAATCTGCATGATGTTCAGTTTCTAAATGATCGTCCCAATTACAGTAAAATAGACAGGGTGTACTTTAGGGCGGGGCTAAAATGTGATTGACAGGTGATTACCACACTCCTTTGTCTAGTTTGGGTTCGTCTTACAACTTTGAACCCTTTCACTGAGTGTTTTCAGTTCATAGAAGCAGATGTTGTTCTCCGTGGTTTAGTTTATTGGTTTAGTTGTCATGGACCATGTACAAAAATAACATACGTCTCAAAGATATAAAATGCTTTGGACCAGATTATATCAGTTTGCTCGTTTCCATCTGCAGTCCCTTGGCCGGTCAACACAAAATACAGCACATTCAATTTTATAATAGCATCTTGTTCAACGTTTGGCTCGCTCAACCCTCTAGTCCCTTCTGGTTACAAAAACAAAGATGGAGATGGGGATCCAAAAAAAACAAGATATCAACGACCAAAACACGAATTTCCAGCCTTCAAAATTGTCTTTCCACAAACGAATGGTTGAGGTTAAAGTGACTGTGACCTATTATTGCATACAGTGAATAACAAGAATGAAAGGGACTAGAAAGAAATGATAAATGTTTGGATAAGAAACTGAAAATAAAAAGAGATAGGAACGGAGAAAACAGAGAAGTGAAAAGAAAGTCTGGATACATTTATATAGTTGTTGACGCTACTAGAAAGTTCTTGAACGTTGTTGAAGTTACTCGAGAGTAAGTGAAGGGGCAGGGGTGGGAACAAGTTTAGCTTATTTACGTTTATCTATTTTCTTTTTCCCATAGTGTTACTTCAGGTTAGTGAAAACAGGGGATTTTGGAGAATTTAGTGTTGTTATCGAGGTGGTAATGCAACTTTATTTGTATTACCAGTTTATCACCAGGTAGGTTGACACGTACGAGGAATTTGACTTGTTGTTGTGGTGCATACATAAAAGTAAAACAAAAATTAAAAACACAGATAGAGAACTTTTTTAAGAAAACTTTAATAACGTAAAAATACATAGTGAAATATAGCAGTATTTATATTGAAATATAATTGGAATAAAATATGTGCAGTCATAAAAAACAAGATATTGTGTACATTGAGTGCATTAATGTATTGCAGAGAGTAAAAACCAAAGAAGAAGAAAAGGTAGAAATGGGAGACTGATGGAAGTAAGGAAAGGTGAGGTGAAGAAGCAGAATGTATTTTCAATGTAGTGTTTTGTGTTTGTCTGTTACGTACAAAACAATTTAAAATAAAGTTTTCAACAAAAATAAATAAGTAAAGAAGGATGTTTACCTTCACACTGTCCTCATCCTGTCCCAGATACAGACTGCTGTCCGGCAGCGTGAGTCCTTCCTGATCAATCTGCACACACACACACACACACGCACGCACGCACGCACACACACACACAGACAGACAGACAGACAGACAGACAGACAGACAGCAGACAGACAGACAGACAGACAGACANCAAAAGTTGAACATTGCTCAACTTTTGAATCCTGAGATGCCTGGAAATCTCCGCTTTGCTTCCCACAATGCAGTTCGGCGAAAAGTGAGGCAAAGTGACGTCACCCCATTCAAAGTGAATGGGCAGAAGCGTTGGAAGATTTTTTTAACGCTGCTGTTTGGACGGGCCGTAAGGGAGAGAACGGCTGCTCAAGGCTGGGCAGCTGCGTCAGAGGGCGAAGGAGGACACGCAGGGCAAATGATTCCCCAACAGTTAGGATATAAGGAGCTACTGAGTTTTGATTGATCACAGAGAGAGCTATTATAACGCACATATTGTATTCTCAGGGTAAATTGTATTATCATTATTGTAGTTGTTTTGTGTATGTTTAAAAATCTCGTTAACATTTTTTCTTACACGTTTCAAAATGTATGATCGTTTCTTTAATATCTTTTGAAATAGTTGTATATTTTCTCTTTTTTTAACAACTTATTTCCTCTAACTGAGCATATTCCTAGCACGTGTAAACTAACCATAAATCTGATTCTGATTACAAATGAAAATTGGCTCCACAACACCACGTGCAAATGATCAAATCTGCAGAGAAAATGCGAAGCATGTCTTTTTAATGCCAGCGTTTGACTCTTCCAGACTTGATTTACGACAACAGGAACAAAGCTAATGATAAACTCAAGTTACATTTAAACAAAAGCCTAAGAAAAGAAGAGGGGTCAGAGCCCTGGGAACAACATTCACTGCAGCAGAATCCTCATTAAGTCATTAAACATGTTGAGACTCGACTGCGACGCTCCACCCGAGCTCTAAACAATCCGGCTCACTTCCTGGGAGCTTCCCTCTCTTCCTTCAGCCTCCCTCTCTTCCACCCCCCACGCGCACTTCCTGTCATTTTCCCGAAACAGAGCCTTTGCTGACATCCAGATGCAGTTTCCAGTTTGCTGATTCATTTCTCCTCCGAACTCGGGAGGTGAACCCCTGCGAGTTTCGGAGAGGTGTTTCCCTTCAGAATGATGTAACCATAGAACATCTACTCCTAAGGGTTTACTGTTGCTGTCTTAGTGGGTCATTATGCAAGTTATTTTGAGTATCTATTTTCATTAGTATTACTGTGACGGTCTTCTTACGATAGTATTATTATTAACAGCACCTGTATTTGCACTCTGTATTTTCTCCTGTTACTTTGTTATGTGTGGAAAATCCAACAAAGTGTTCTCAGTACATTTACTCAAGTACTGTATTTAAGTACAATTCTGAGATACTAGTACTCTACTTAAGTATTTCAATTATGATTTGCTACTTCGTACTTGTACTCCACTACTAATCAGAGGTAAATAGTGTACTTTTAGTCCACTACATTTATTTAATAATGTACTTTAATAACAGTACTTTTCACCTCTGTATGTGACCGAGCCTCCCACAGCGAAAGATTTGGAGCAGTGGGAACATCTGGCAGCTCTCACTGACCTTAACTTCCAGCTGTTTGGAGCTTCAGAGCTCTGCCACCAGCCAAAGACAGGAAGTGGGGAGCCAGTAGGCCGTCAAGTCAACCCAACACTAAAGCTGCAAAACACAACCTTTGTTTTTTCCACCTTTAAAATGCCTACGCATCTCAGCAAGGTGCTAAAGCTGTCTGTGTATCTCTAAGAACGGTGTTTACTCTGCCTAATCCAGCACTCTTAAAGACTCACTTTAATCTACGGATTTAAGATGCTGGTTTCCAACAGATCATGTCAAAACAATCCTCAAACAATCACAGGATGAGAGTAATTATTTACTTGTCCTGATATAAATCTCAACTAAGAAAACAGATTTATCTTAAGAGGATAATAACAACTGTCTACGTCAGGGGTGTCAAACTCAAGGCCCGGGGGCCAAATCCGGGCCGCAAGCTAATTTTATGTGGCCCGCAAGAGCTTGCAAAGAATATAATATACAATACAATTGGTGGAATTGTTGAATATTTACTTTCATTTATTTGCCCTAGACTTCTGCTTTCAGACGTAGTTACTTGTGAAGATATTACCAGAACTGATAATAATCCAATGCAGGGCCAACAATGTAATATAATACATTATTTAATATATATTATATATATTTACATATGTATATTTATATATAATTAAAATTACAACCGGTCCTTTGAGTGCAACCATAATGCTGATGTGGCCCGGGATGAAATTGAGTTTGACACCCCTGGTCTACGTCTTTCAATTAGACGTGTGGATAAACCAATCTAAGCCTTTCATTAACTGACACTGACAGGCGGAAACAAGCAGAATGGCATTACTATATTCGATGAACACATTAAAATAATCCCAATAGCAGATTTTTGGAGTATCAGTGAGAGGTCACGGTCACATTTCCCCAAAATATACATTTTCTTCCAATACTGAAGCAGATTTCCGATCTGGACTTTCACGCAAATATAGTTGCGGTCTACATTCACGCATGTGTGTCTGTGCACTAACAAAGAGTCCTAAAGAGTGCTGCATTATGGGTTGTTTGAGTACGTTTCTTCAAGCTTGTTTTCCAGCTAATTCCCATCTATCCTTTGCTAGAGTTCAACTTTGGTGAACTTTCAGGCAAATATGGACTCTGCAAGCGATGGCAACTAACCTGCATGTGTGACCACTATCGCAGGCTCCTAAACAGCATGGCACTGAGATGTTTGAAGCCATGGTGTTTGTCTTCTAGCTCTCGGTAGCTCTAAGGTTTAAAGTAAGCTCACTTTAAGCTAATGGCTCATTTGATGCGTTTGCAGCTTCGTTTACTTGCAATGAAAAACGTATTAGTGGCAATCATTTGGATCCTTGCCACGATTGGAAATAAAAGTTACAATCAGTTGAAAGAATGTCTCGTGCAGCTCCGATCAGTTAGGTTCTGCTCTAACAAAAAATGGTGGCACTGACATGTCGTGTATCAGTTGAACAAGAAGACAGGCTTAAATGATTGGGACTAAGGGTGTAATGGTTCTGAAACGCAGATGAAACTTGGACATGAGAGCATGAACCGCTTCATGCTAATTTCTTTACGAGGCAGAGCTCTCAGCACAGCTGCTAATAAAACTGAGATTGCAGTTCCTAATTCATGCGAAGCTGAATTATAATACCTCCGTGTTATATAGCATTATGCCATTTGATTTCATAAAAGCCAAACTACACAAACAAATCTACTGGGAAAGGTATCTGCTTTCAAAAAACATCTGTATATGTGTAGAAACGGCCTCATATTCAGGGTGGCCTTATAAATCATACGGATATAAAAAAAAAGGTATAAATGTGTAAGTGAGGCTGTGGCTCAGTGGATAGTGTGCTGGACTTCGACTAAGGGGGTAGCAAGTTCGAGTCCCACTGCAGTCAGCATGTCGTTGTGTCCCTAAGACACTTCACCCCACATTGCTCCTGTGGGGATTGTCCACAGTACTGAATGTATGTAAGTTGCTTTGGATAAAAGCGTCTAACAAGTGACATGTAATAATAATAATAATAATAATAATAATAAAATGTGGGATAACACGGTCGACTGCTCACCTCAGGTCTTCCAGGAGGTCACACTCTGTCTGGTGTTTGATTTGTAATCTGCTCATCTGCTCTGCATGAGTGTGTTTCAGCTCCTGGGTGACCCGGACCTGCAGGGGAACACAGACAAAGTATTTATTTAAAGTTATCTGGACTGTTTTCTTCAGCTCGTACAGAAAGACAAAGATATTTCTCCACGTTGTGTTTGAGTATTGATTCCCAGATGTTTACCAACACCTTAAGAGGCGAGTGTTGAATCAGCTGTTCTAGCAAAAGGTGTTAATGAAAATGAGCCGCTCTAATTAACAGGCAGACACTCCGGACAGGTGACAGTTGGTCTCACTGGGTTTCTAATTGGCTGTTAGATTAATTAGGACATACTATGACCAGGTCTCATTACTCAGAACTGGGAGTGTTGTTAACTTACTTATTTATTTCCATTATGAGCCAGATTTATGTTCAATAGTTGCAACTAAAATAGAGTTTTCAACAAAAACACACAATATAAGGTTTGTCTTCACCACATAAGATATTGAACTGTAAAAGCTAGTGCTGCTCAATTAGTCACCTTTTAATTGCAATCACAATTTTGGCTTTCCACAATGAAATGATCACATGCGATATAAAAGTTTTAAATAAATGCTCTGCTCACAGAAAAAGCCACTGCATATAATTATTATAGCCTCTTGACTTTGATCTAAAAGTGCATTGAATTTGAAAAATGTAGGCTTTAAATATAGGTTGAATACATAATGTCAATTTGTTCTTATGTTCTGCATCCTTCATTAACACGATTGTATCACAACATGGAAGACCAAGCAGTGATTTCTTTATTTAAATGTGAAAGAGTTGTGCACGTAGCTAAAACCAATCTCAATATTGATCAAAATAATATCGTAATCGTGCAGCTCTACTTAAAGGTCCCATCTTACGCTCCTTTCTAAACCATTATCTATTAGAACGAGTTAAAGCCACTCTTTATGCCTGTCTGAATATAGCCGTCTGACACGCTGAGTTAGAGCGCGTTTCAACGTAATTGCAAAGCCATGCAACAGCTTGGGTTCCTTATTACTTCCTGTCAGCAGTTTTCATTCACATACCATGCAACTGGGACACAGCTCTCAATTAGTCGGTGGAAATTAAATTAATTGTCAACTATTGTGCCAACTAATGAAGCGGGAGGATTTGTGCCGTTTTGAAACGGATATTTTTAGGTTTTAAACAAAACAGGCAATTTAAAATGTCCATTTCGGCATTATTTCCCACAGCAAACAACCAAATGGAGTCTT
>NW_011369945.1:5024041-5026541 GCF_000735185.1 Notothenia coriiceps
GACAGACAGACAGACAGACAGACAGACAGACAGACACACACACACACACACACACACATTAATCCCAGCATGTAGTCACATATGTGCTGCTCAGACCTGAACAGATGCACATTCAANCACACACACACACACACGGACACACGCACACACGCATGCACGCACACACACACACACACACACACACACACACACACACACACACACACACACACACACACACAGACACACATTAATCCCAGCATGTAGTCACATATGTGCTGCTCAGACCTGAACAGATGCACATTCAAAGGCTTTATGAATATTTAATTAAATCTGCATTAGTGCCAACCTTTATAAGCCATTCCACACACTGTTTGCTAAACATATGAATTATTTATAATATTCAATAAGTTATGCCCACATGTAGAGTCAATGTTATATTACACAACGTAAATATCATTGCATACATTTCATATTTCTGACATAAGGAGGATTAAGTATTTCTTCCACTTCTTATGGCAAACAAAGCTCTTTAAAGCCCATGTGATTATCTGGAAATTGTGTCATTACAAAGCTGGAAACAGGACTGTTTGTCCTAGCTGATAAAGAATAGCCATCTTTGAGATCTACGGTTTTCTAAAGCCGGCGCCAATACTAGATTTTCCCTCTGATAACACTTAGTTGATAGATGATATGATTTGTTTATTGTTGTTTTTGTTGTCAAACTGAGGCCACACACCATTCTATAAAAGCTGGAACACAACTTTTACTGCACAATAAAACATCCTAAATTCAATGTTTAGTAGCTCTTTCAACAGCTCTCATTCATATATAAGTGCAACATTAGGGTAATGGGAAAACAGGGTATGCAAAACCAGAGTTTATTCATTTGACATGTACTCCCTTAACACAAAAGTTAACTTACCTATAGCTAATATTATAACTACTACTGGCTGCTATTTCTTAGTTAGTCCATCCAGCAAGAAGAATATGTAGGTACCTATGTGCAATATTTGTACTACTGTTGTCTACCTGCTACTACACTGCATTCTACAATGTTACACTTACTTATTTTATCTAAAATGTCCCCTCTGTGGAACAAATAAAGGATTGTATTTCCTGTGCAAATGGAAGCTCATTTAAAAAAGATTGCATGCATTCAACGAGCATAAATGGACATGTGTTGAATGAGGAATCACTTTTTTAAAGATATCATAGGAAGCATTGTAGAGGAATACTTTGCAAACACACACACACACACACACACACACACACACACACACACACACACACACACACACACACACACCCATGGTTTCCCATCACCCTTTCTCTCACCCTGATTGCGTTCCTGGAGGAGTTCTTGTCGTCCACGTTGACGGTGAGCGAGAAGAAGACGGCGGTGCTGTAGACGCCCTGCGTTCGGTACAGAAGCTCGTTGAAGTCCGGCCTCTGGGGGGCGCCCTCTCTCTCCCACCCCGGCGTTTTGGGAGGAGCTCCACTCATGTCCCACCCTCCACAGCTGTCAATCACCTCCGTCATGGGGTCCGATCCCAACTTATCGATCTCTTGCACGTTGACGCACGATCGGTAGAAGTCCTTGACTTTTCTCTCGGCCGAATCGACGCCTTGTCTTCTGATCGGCTCCAAAAGTAGGCGTTCCATTTTCTCCTCGTTGTGTTCCCCGATGGCCGTGATTATTCCGTAGCTGAGTTTATCCTCGGGGATGCCGTGGCGCCTCAACCATCCGCCACATGCGAACGAGTAGAAATCCTGGCACGGTTGAATGGTCGGGTCAATATTGGACTGGACGAATCGTGCCGCCCTCAAAAGGGAGCGTTTCCGTTGGCAGTCTTGTCGACACTGAGGGTCTTGTTGGGCGTCCAGGGAAATGTACTTCAGTGCCAACATGCTGCCCAAGATAACACACATACCGGCGGCAAAAACCAGCGCCGAAAGGAGGCATATCTCCCTACGACTCCATCGAGGAAGTCCTCCGCTGCTGCTGGTGCTTCCCAGGTCTTTGTTTCGCCCGTTGGACAAAGTCCCGCCTCGACCACGAGTCGTATGTCGATCCAAGCTTCCCCCGAGACTAAGAGTCATACCATTACTGAGGATATCGCTGCTGTAGCGACCGCCATATTTAACTTCCTGGAACTCATCGTAGTGGGCGGTTAACGAGTATGTCTTCTCCATTTTCAATGCACTGTCGTTTGGTAAGAGAAAGGGGATGAAAGAGGACTTGTTTCTTTGTTGTTAGTGTACATTCATGACTAGTCCCACTACTCAAAAGACAGGACTCCCACCATGGGGCAAAACACTGTCAAAATCCTGTTGACCCTCTTTAGGCAAAGTCCCGTTTATTTATTTTTTAATCAAAATCCGGCAGAGCGAGGGACTCCCATTGTGTGTGAGGATTCTCTTGGGTCCAGCTCTCTCTCACGCATCCTCTTTCTCTTTGCTCCCTTTCCATTTGTTCTCCTCCCTCTCTCCAAACCAGTTACAGCTGACCTGTCGGTAA
>NW_011369945.1:5029041-5034633 GCF_000735185.1 Notothenia coriiceps
AGACTTAATATAAAATCCTTGTATGGTACAGATAACAGTGATCATTTCAGTATGTTTGTTATTGATAATGTTAATAAGGTGTAGGAAATGGTCATTTGGTCATATTGGGAATGTCTTTGCAAAAGTACTCAAAATTAGTTGTTTTTTTCAAAATGCGTGCAGCCCAAATCTAAATGTATGTACAGAATAAATGTTACTATGAAGTGTGAGGGCATTAGCTGATCTTCTATGGATCATATGCATCCCAAATTGTTTTAATTTATACTCAGAATAAATACACACAAACTCTAAGACCTACAATACACTGGATTCAAAGCAATTCGATCATTTGATGTGGAAAAAACAACCAGACAAACACAGACAGATGTATTTTAGCTTTTTCCTTTAAATATAGCCTGTCGGCAAAATGAGAAGCCTTAACACAGAGAGACTGACTGAAACTGATTGTTTTATGGATGCTTTCCCAATGCAACTTCACACCCTTGAATGTGTGTGTTGTTTTAATGGCTTGATGCAGTGTACTTGCGGAAAAGCTGTGCAGGCGATCTGCGGACATTGATCCCCGTTATCTCCGCTGAGAATAGCAAACTTCAGCACTGATGTCTTTAACAAGCTGTCTCTGCTCTTATGGGAGTGCAGTATGTAGATAAGACGGAGAAAAATAAAGAAATAAAGGATAGAAAAGCAAGCATGTAAACATAGATGAGTACTGGATCGAATCCTGTGAGAGGTAGTCATAGCAATAATGACGGAATTGAAAATGGGTGGTGAATTGTTACTAGAGTAAAAGGGAAAATAGATATATTTAAATACAATTATAAAGGGAAAGGAGTGCAAGGGTGAAGAGATAACATTATTTTCTATCACTGATGAGATCTGAGGTTCAAGTCCTGGTGGCATTCCAAATTGACTGTAAGACAACTTAAGTTTCTCCTTGAAAAGCCAGAGTGACGATGTTCATATTGGATGATGTCAAATGTCTGATTTACGTTCAGTGTCAAGATAGGAGGGAGATTCTCACAAAACAAGAGAGGAAAGCCTGAATCAAACTTTCCATGTAGCCGGTAGGGACAATTTTGACACATTTCACATTTCCTTATCTGCTCTGCAAGGGTACTCACTTCAAAATAGATAATGAAAAGTATTGAACAATCCACAAATCACATGCACAATTAATGGAGTGTACGGACTGAAACATTAAAACCTATGAAGGAAAGAAAAAGGTCACAAATCCAATAGCCGCTTTCTCACCAAGTACTTTGCCGTACTTAGTGACAGCACTTAGTACCCCCATGGAACTAAGTAACATATCGCGTTCACACTGGAATAAGTTCCCTGAGGGAAGATTACGCAAATAAAGCCGCTGACGTCACTTATTCTTCTTCTGCTTTGGGTCCCCGGACGGAAGTCCCCAGAGTTAGGGACTGGCTTCAGTAGAAGCTGCTGGGACTCCCAGCATTCCGGTAAATCGGCCAGAACGCGCGACATCCTCCTCATCACTCCACCGCTCCCATGCTTTTTTTTTTGTTGCCATAAGTTATTCTCTCTCTGTTGGTGCGCGGGGCTAATGCTAATGCTAATAATGCTAATGCCAGCAAACACAATGGCGGCCTCACAAAACTTTTCAGAGTTTTACGGGGCGTGGTTTGCAATTCGTCCAGCCAATCAGAAATTGTTACTTTTTTCTCCCCAGGTTAGTCCCACCTCTCTAGCAGGCACTAAAAATGGGGGTAAAGGTTCTCGGAACTAAGTTATCTTTTTGGTGGGAACGCAAAATACCAGGCACTAACGGAACTAAACGGGAAAAGTACGGGTAAAAGTACTCCGGTGTGAACGCGCCTAAGGTTTGATGTCATATCTGATCTAAAATACCCATAAAATACATATTGTGCTCTTAAAGGACCATATCATTTACTCCAAATCACATCAAAGCTAGCCATATTGCAGTGTTTTCAAAAAGTGAAGTATTTTCCCAACACTCTGGACATCCATTGGTTTTTCCCAGCAGGGGATTGAGAAACAGAGTACACAGACATGCAGTGAAGCCTACCTGTCACAGACTGACAGCATGTTGTTAGTGCTATTGAAGAGTAAGGACCAAACAAGAAGCTAACAGTGCCTGAGTGACATCTGCAGGAACGTTTACATGCTGTTTAATGTGCTGCAGCTGAGCAGCTAATTAGCTATCTAGCCTGCAAACAGATGTAAGAAGTGCACCTTTTCCACAGTGTGTGTGTTGGCTAATTCATTCAACAAGAAGGACAAGACGTTGGTTCATGTTGTAACGTAGACAAGAAGGAAGCCTATGTTGGAGCAGGATTCTGTGTAATTGTTAGTCAGTGTGAGTGCCTGCTTAATGTGTGATTGAATTACGCTAATAGAATTTTAAATGATTTGATTTGCTGTATGAAAACAAGTTGTCATTTGGACTAACAGTATAGACATAAACTAATGAAAAGCTAAGAGTACACGAATGAAACTGAAATATTAAATTAAGGACCACACAAGTCCTTGTGTGGTCCTTGAATTTTCTCTTTTGGTTTCAGATTTTTATTTCAAAAGACAACTCTTTAAATATTTTTAAGGAGACTAATTTATGTAATATGCGAACAACAATGGTCAGCAAACATCTAAAGGATACATACATTATACAGAGTGTTTACATCAGAAACTGCTAAGCTAAAGGTGGCTAATGTTGGGCTATAAAGGAACTACAGCACGGTCACATGACCTCACGTCACCACCGCTAAGCTAAAGGAGGCTAATGTTGGGCTATAAAGGAACTACAGCACGGTCACATGACCTCACGTCACCACCGCTAAGCTAAAGGAGGCTAATGTTGGGCTATAAAGGAACTACAGCACGGTCACATGACTTCACGTCACCACCGCTAAGCTAAAGGAGGCTAATGTCACCGCTAAGCTAAAGGCGGCTAATGTTGGGCTATAAAGGAACTACAGCACGGTCACATGACTTCACGTCACCACCGCTAAACTAAAGGAGGCTAATGTTGGGCTATAAACGGTCACATGACCTCAAGTCACCACCGNCAAAGGAGGCTCTTAAAGAAGAAGTTACAGGTCTGTGAGAGCCAGAAATCTTGTTTGTTTGTTGGTGACCAAATACTTATTTTACCGAGGAATTTACCAATTCATTCATTAAAAATCCTACAATGTGATTTCCTGGATTCTTTCCCCCCATTCTGTCTCTCATAGTTGAAGTGTACCTAGGATGAAAATTACAGGCCTCTCTCATCTTTTTAAGTGGGAGAACTTGCACAATTGGTGGCTGACTAAATACTTTTTTGCCCCACTGTATATATATATATATATATATATATATATATAGTTTAGTATCATATCAAATACTAATATCTTCATGCATGTATGAATGACTAGGAAAATTACAATATATAGGTCTAAATATTGAATTTATTACTTGTCAAATAATATACATTTGAATTTATGTAAATGCATGTTTGTTCCATAACGGTCAGTAATGCAAGGTTGCCATAGAAATGCAACAGATGGTACACACAGGGCTATGGATAAAACCATACGTGTTTGTTCTAGTTTTGAAGAGAGCAAACGTCATTTGAAGTGATTCATTGGATGCTGCAGTGTTCTGTTTTTGTTCTTCCCTTTAATCCTACCATCCCTCTGTGTATATTCATCGCAACTGTCAAACACAGGACTCCCTTCAGCTGTCAGATTACACCCAGAAGAAACGCATTAACAAAGAAAGAGAGAGAGAGAGAGAGATTGTGTGTGTGTGTGAAGCTTTACTTGTAGGGTTACAGTTTCTTCTATTTTGGTTGTCTAGGGGATTCCACATAAAGGTTTAAATACCAATGCTGTGAAATCTGAGACACTGAAAACTATCTAGCGCGTGGTTCGTGATGGGAATACTTTCGACCAATTTAAATTTTTCAGTTATTACTGTAATCTGACCCAGTAGATGGGATCAACTGTAACAGAATAGATGGTCAGGCGTTCTGCCGGGTGGATGGTTTAGAAAATCGTTCACATAATTTCTCTTTACTGGCTCAGTTTCTGTGAACACGGAGAAAATAATTAAAGCGTGGAAAAATGAATATGAAGATACAATCACTTCAGAGGATTGAAACATGCCTACACACACAAACACATCTGTCATGGATTGGATGCTCTGGGCTGCACAGTACTGTTGCTCATTATGGCAGAGAGGAAAATACAAAGCCAGTTTTGAGTGGGAGCAAAATCTAGCAAGGAACAAAGTCACACGACATCAAAGAAGTTAAGCAAAAATATTTCTCAATGTGAATGTTCACAGTGACACAATTTATACAACATCCTATCTGCTCAAGTAAGATATATACCGCGAGAAAAAACATGTCTAGTTTAAGAAACAAGAGAGTGAAAGAGTCATCCGCACAGAGACATTCAAAACCAATGAGGAAGTTTTTATACTGTCTTATAGTTGATTCATTGTAAAGGATGTTCTCTCCAAAGTATCAACTTTGCATTTGTGAATTTTATAATCCATTGCTGTCAGCTTATTACATTTATTTTATTACATTTCTTAGCACCTTCATTTTACAGCAAGATAAGCACTTTATGTTTACATGTACATAACAATCTAACTCAGGACAGGCTACTAATGCACGGTTCATATTTACATACATTTACATTCAAGTCATGACCCTTTAATAACTCAACTGGGATGGATAGGTAGATGGATCATTTGATAGATTTCAAAGGTCCTGTCCCCCAATGATACAAATCTGTCAATAGATCCTAATTGCACTAAATCTTACTGGTTGTTCGGTACATGGTCTGCTCTTGTACGTTTTGAACACGGTCGGGGGACCTGGTAAGTAGGTATCTGGATTGGATGAGAAGTATATGACTACAGAAAGGCATGCTTTATATCAGTGGTTCTCAAACTTTTTCTGTCAGGCCCCCCCTTTGGAGAAAAAAAAAAGTCGGGCCCCCCCAACACAAATAGTCAGGCTCAGTGGCTGCGCCAGAGATTTATTTTGGGGGTGCTGTGGGGTAGCTTGACGTTTCATAGAGGGTGCTCAAACATTTAGGGTTTCCCATTAATGTACCGGGCGCTACAGTGGAATTTTCTACTGCAACAATCCCCACGCATATACACAACGTACCTGCAACTGTTACAATGAAGGCTCGATAATCAGCTCACGGCATATAGGTGTAAGCAGGGGTAAAGTGCTATTTTTATAGGTGGTGTGTGGACCTCACATAGGGGGGTCCGGGGACAAGCACCCCCGGGAAGATTTTTAAATATTGAAGTTAAAAGCATCAATCTGGTGCACTTTGAGAGCAAAATGAAGAGATCTATGGATACNTGTGTGCCTTGGCAGTCTCACATTAGAGATTTTCTCTCATAAATGTCCGATGAGCCACAACTTTTCTTTCAAAAGAAAGCTGCCAAATGGGGTGGCAGCTGGGGTGGCAAGGCATTTTTCTGAGGTGGCAGCTGCCACCCTGTGCCACCCCGTAGAACCGCCACTGCTACTAACTAAACCCATTTAACCAAACAAATACAATTTACCATTTTACCATCAAAAGCATATGAAAACAACAGCTT
>NW_011369945.1:5034669-5039392 GCF_000735185.1 Notothenia coriiceps
TCTTTATGGATATTTTACAAATCACTCCCCTTTTAAACTTTATTCATTTTTTAATGTCATATAGTATTTCATACCTGTTTTTAATTTACTCTCTTATTTTTTTATAACTATAATGATCGTGTAAACGTGTGCCTCAGAAATAATTGTTTACATTAATGGTGAGCAAAACGTTTGAGACACACTGAGAGAGTCCTTTAGCTCACTGAGCCTNTCGCTAATTATTCTCTTCACACTTTCCTCTCCGCTTCTATCTGCCTCGCTCTCGTCTCTTCTTCTGTGTTTCTCTCCCTGTATCGCTGTATAATCGGCCCATCAAAATTGAAATCCCCTATTAATGTATTGATTATAGGTCCGGGTCCGTATAGGTCGGCGTCTGGGTCCGTATCCGGACCGCGGTCCGCCTGTTGCCGACCCCTGCTCTACTGTGACATGTCTCCATGCTTTAATGTTCTAAAATCTCTTTATTTTTCTCATACTGCCTGTGCTGCAGCACCTCTTTTCACCCTCTGTCTGAAACCAGAGCCCAGTCTGCTCTGATTGGTTAGCTGGCCAGCTCTGTTATGATTGGTCAACCACTCAGAGGTATGTTGGAGATGTCCCGCACCTCAGCCTATCCCGTAAACAACCCGGTATCACGGCAAGACGTGAACATGTGACGATTTACCATGCTGGGAGACGTGAAGATGTCACGATTTCGTCCCTTCAAACATGACAGTTACACGGTATTTTGTAACATGGCCCAACCAGTTGAGATATACCCGGAAATGCCAAGCAAATGCTACCCCGATGGTCGGTTGTTATTGTCAATATTAATATAATAATTATTTATTTTTTAATAGTCACACTCGATTTCGCCGAATTTCTTGTTTCCCCAGCTAGTCGACACCTCTTTTAGCAGAAACACAGGCTGCGTTAATGTATTGAATCGATGTTAATCCATGTGTGCGGTTGTGGAATTAACGCACGTGACGTTGTGTGATTGCGTTGCATGTTAATTTACAAACTCTTCAACTAGAACCGTAGTTATATTTAAAAACATTTTAGAAGGCCTCACGAAATACTTTAATGTAAATTTAAATTTAAATGTGAAGGAATGTGTGTACAAAATACATCCGTCACAAACAATACCGGAAACAGACGTAGGCAAGATCCTCAGTTTGGTTATTTAATGGTTTAGCCGCAATGCACGTTGGGATATGGTGTTTATGCGATGTCAAATCCGAAAACATTTAAAAAAAATAAAATAATACTTTATTCTGAGTGTGCTTGCTTTTCTCTTTGAAAGTCATCACATAACGGCATTGTAATACACGGTTCGGCTGCATTAAATATTAAATATCTGCCATAGTTCTCTATTTATAGAGCCCTGATGAAAAGACTTCTAGACAAACAGGAAGGACTGCCGCCAAAACTGAATATGTGACGTGGATCATAAATATATCAGCAATTAAACAACATCTTACATTTCTTTTCACACAATACGTCTCTTTGCAGTATCAACACTAATTCGGCTGACTTTTATATTTGATCCAATTGGTAGATAGGCTGTATTTACACCATAAAGGTGCAGAGCTGATAGAAAGGGACACCTCGTGGTTAAAGCACGTTATTGAATTTTATTATTTGTATTATTAGATATTAATAGGAGGATGTGCAAAACAGACAAACTAATAAGGCTTTATTCAAACATTAAAGAATACTTTAGGTTAAGGGCTTCTTTTGAATAATAAAAAAGCTTTGGGGTATCTATCTACAGATAAATATTAAGCCTGACAAAGTACTTAACGTCTAATATATTGCTTTCCTGCAATGTTAACTATGTTCAAGCACTTAATTTAACTGATATTATACATGTGTATTATACTCTTATAAGATGTATGTAGATAGTATAAGAAATGTGCAGAATATGACAGTTTAATGGTGGAGGTATACACACATATTGATAGATGTCTTGTAATGCACTGTTGAGGAACCTGCGATCCAAAGTTTTTCATTCATTAATTCCTCATACTAATAAGTTAATTAAAGATCTGTATAATAATGGCTATTTTGCACATCCCTTTCAAGATTTCGAGATTTTCTAAAGGTATTCATTCACATATCATCCATACACAACTTACGGTGTAGTTATGCAATGAATGAAAAACTTGGGTCGGCAGGTTCGCTCAACAGTGCATTACAAGAGCATCTATCAATATGTGTGTAATAACCTTCTCCGCGCTCACATCCTTGTGGGTGGGACTAAGATAGCCGAGGAATAGGAGTCGGGAGGGGAATTAGAGATGAGAAAGGGCCGCAGGTATATCAGACTTCTCAGAAAATACAATGAGATGACATGCAACATCTTTCGCATAACAAAGCAAATGTTCTAGTTTTCATGCATTACTAGACGCATTTTTTCAACAATCGTATCGTAAAATGGGCTGTTTTTTGTTTAGTGCCAACTTCACCGCACGAATACTGGGAGCCGCGTAGCTTGCGAACACAGGCAATTTATTGGCTCTCNAATGATCGTGTAAACGTGTGCCTCAGAAATAATTGTTTACATTAATGGTGAGCAAAACGTTTGAGACACACTGAGAGAGTCCTTTAGCTCACTGAGCCTCTCAGTCTGACAGGAGAGGACTCTCCTCCACTTTGTGGTTGAAAGAACTCCTTATATCCGTTAGCGTAGCTCGCTAGTACGAGAAGCTAACATCAACGATCTCCGGTACCGGTGCGCTCTCTCTCTCTTTCGCTCGCGCACGCACACAAAATGGCTCGTTCCACACACACACACAGAGCCAAGCTTTAATGAAACACAGAGACCCAGACGTAATAGTACTGTATCATATTATTTTCGAATCAATAATTTTTCAAAATATTATTTTTCTTATTTGTATTTTTTAATCTTTTTTTTATTTTTATTTTAAATAACCATTTTTCCTCCTGGTCTGTCGCGCCCCCCCTGTCATGCCTCTGCGCCCCACACTTTGAGAACCACTGCTTTATATGATTTAGTCCATGTGACTAATCACTTTGAGTATGTTTGCTCCTGAAGATACGCACCAAAGCGATCAGAAATCTGATCTAGTCTGATTTACCATTCAGACTCCCTGCTGTGCCAGCCACCCCTCACTGAGGTCTAGGTGTTGGTAAAGTTCAAAATGAAACATGTGACACACACACACACACACACACACACACACACACACACACACAGGAAATCAACCTTTTTTCGCTCTGGAATAAAGGTGATAATGATGATTCAGAGATGAAGCGGGACACGACTATGGCACGTTCCAACACAGGTGCCGCTGTGCTGCATGAACGTGTTGTTTGTTTAAAAATTAAATGAAAGAACACGGCAGTTATGGAAAGGTATTTCTGTCTCGGAGAGAAAGATCAGCAACAGGTTTCTAAGACCCGTTTCATAGTGGAGACGTTATCACTTCTGTTTTACAGAACTGTGTGCTGCATGCATCGTGTGTAAGGTTTATACATAAGTGTAGTTGGTCAATTTGTTTTGTCCCAGTCATGTTATTATTCTTTATTTTTGGAGATGTAAGAAAAAAAAGGTCTTTTTTTATCTTTGTACAGAAAACATTGAAAACACCCTGGTGGAAAAATTGTTCAACATGAATTGTACTTTTAGCAAGAGGAAAGTAAATAGTTCTGGGAGTGTGTGAGGTTTCTGCAGAAGTTATTTGAGGACTGGGAGAGACTCTTTCCCCTTAATGAACAAGCAGCACATCAACTTTTATTTTTTGTCTTGTGGGGTTATATCTAAGCTTGTTTTAGCTTTTGTTTGTGTTGTTGTTCCTCTGTGGCTGTCACGCGTTGTTGTTGTTGATGCACTGTGCATCCTCTGCTAATGTTCAGTTTCAGTGCAGTTTTTGGCTGACTTTGAAGTTGGATGGGTCTGGAGTTTGGCTTCCTCAGCAAGTGCTCCTTCTCACTAACTAACTCTCTGCATTGGTGGCTTGTCACTTTTCTGTGCTTCTCAAGAAAAATGCAGACATGCTAACATCAGCTCAGAGAAATCACAGATCTGTGAAGTATTTTGGGACCACCTGGTTGGAGGGGAAACAGTACAGTAGGAGGAGTCAGAAAGCATCTCAGGTTTTGTGAAACATCATCCCTGTACGAGGATACAGTCAGCTGCAGAGGGGTGATGCTTCCCTAAAGGGTGTGTGTGTGTGTGTGTGTGTGTGTGTGTGTGTGTGTGTGTGTGTGTGTGTGTGTGTGTGTGTGTGTGTGTGTGTGTGTGTGTGTGTGTGTGTGTGTGTGTGTGTGTGTGTGTGTGTGTGTGTGTGTGTGTGTGTGTGTGTGTGTGTGTGTTGTGTGTGTGTGTGTGTGTGTGTGTGTGTGTGTGGTTGTGTGGGTGGGTGTGGTGGGTGTGTGTGTGCCTCTTGTGGCAGACTCATGTCTCAGGAGTGTATGAGAGGATTGGGACTGACATTGTGGATATGTAACCTAGCATCCTCAGCTCAGCAGCCCGTCTACTCAGTGTACACAAACTCGTTCTCAGATGATTGGTTAGGACCCCTGGGCGCCACTTTTTCAACAGACTGGGAGGCCTGCCTGTCAAACCACGACTCTTCCCCTAAAGGTCGCCGTTTTAAACCCATGTTTAACTTTGTAAGTTCAATGAACTACTTAGTTGGGTCAAGAAAAACATCCTGTTTTAGGTTTAGAATACATTTGTTATGTAAGTTATGTTGCGTATGTAGGTTAAGCAGTA
>NW_011369945.1:5039437-5043751 GCF_000735185.1 Notothenia coriiceps
ACATATGTATTATACTCTTATAAGACGTATGTAGATAGTATAAGAAATGTGCAGAATATGACAGTTTAATGGTGGAGGTATACACACATATTGATAGATGTCTTGTAATGCACTGTTGAGGAACCTGCGATCCAAGTTTTTCATTCATTATTCTCTACTAATAGTTAATTAAAGACTGTATATAATGGCTATTTTGCACATCCCTTTCAAGATTTCGAGATTTTCTAAGGTTTATTCACATATCATATACACAACTACGGTGTAGTTATGCAATGAATGAAAAACTTGGGTCGCAGGTTCCTCAACAGTGCATTACAAGACATCTATCAATATGTGTGTATACCTTCTCCGCTCGCATCTCCTGTGGGTGGGACTAAGATACGAGGATAGGAGTCGAGGAGGGGAATTAGAGAAATGAGAAAGGGCCCAGGTATATCAGACTTCTCAGAAATACAATGAGATGACAGCAACATCTTTCAGCATAACCAAGCAAATGTTCATAGTTTTCATCATTACTGACCATTTTTCAACAATCGTAAAATGCTGTTTTTTGTTTTAGTGCCAACTTCACCCACAGAATACTGGGCCTGTAGCTCGAACACAGCATTTATTGCTCTCATTAAGAAACTCAGCCAGCTTTAAAGCTTCAGTAGGTGTAAAAACACTTAGAAAACTGCAGAGCCAGGAGAGGTGTTTAATACTGCTTATGCAAATAAAACACACACACACACACACACACACACACACACACACACAGCTAAACAGATGTTAATCCTTGTCCACTGGCTGTTTTATTATTCTCTTTCTTCAGTTTTGCATAATTGGTATGGGTGAGTGATAATGAAGCCAAATGCACATTCTAGATTACTTTCAATCGATTTTTGGGAGAAAATCCTCGTACTTTACTCGGTATTCCTGCTAGTTCAGTTTTTGGAAGACAAATGACACAAGTCACATTTTAATCCACATTAAAAGGAGATACACGTTATCTTAAAGCTCATAATGGAAAGAAAACCCTGCTAACTTCTGATAGCGATTCAACATGTTACACCGCCCTGAGCTTTCTTTACCTCTCAGCTTTACAGTAGGTCTCTTAATAATGTTGAGAAGTGAATGAATAAAGATGCAGATTTGAATTGATACAATCCCAGCGGCTCGACGCATTCCCAAATGAACGAGTCTGCTCCTGATTGATAGGCTGCAACATTTTATGATACTATCAAATCACAAAGTCAATTTTAATAAATCTTCACCTGCTAAACATCAGCGACTCAAACATTAATCTGCATGCAATCTGAGAGTCATCAAAAAAAACAAAGGAATCCCTCCTAAAGGTCGACTAAGTATTATTATGCAAATCTGCTGAGTAACTAACTGACCATGACATTAACCCGACTAAAGAGCATATGAGAGCAAAACCAAACACATATTATTGTTGACCTTTTGTTGAAGGTGACCATTTTTGAAATAGCACTTGATTGCCAGGGTGACGAGCTTTAAGAAAATGTCAGATAACAATACAAGAAACAGACAGGCTACGTGCGGTGTGGTTCAGTTTACAAAGACAGACATTAAAGCCAAATCTAAGTTTATATCTGAGAATCTGTGGAAAATGAACAGGCTAACAGTTGGCAACAGGCACAGGCATTAAAAGGCTATATGGCAGTTTGAAAATACAGGTAGAAAAGAGGAAGAAAATGGCTTTCAAAACAGACACTGTGAATAAGAAATGGACAAAAGTATAGTAATCAAACTCTGGTGCCGACCAAGTCAACAGGTGCGAGAACAAGACCTGTGTTTACCAATTACACAAAGTGAAAAACGCAGGATAAAGTGCACTACGAAACAAAATCAGAATCAAAGACAGCTGATATATCCATCTCACTTCGATTCGGATAAGCCAAACTGACTATTGGGGCGTTCACACCGGAGTACTTTTCCCGTTTAGTTCCGTTAGTACCCCTTATGTTGCATTCACACCAAAAAGAGTACTTAGTGCCGGGAACTTTTACCCCCATTGTTAGTGCCTGCTAGAGAGGTGGTACTAAAAAAGTACCAATTTCTATTGGCTGGGCGAATTGCAAACCACGCCCTGCAAAACTCTGAAAAGTTTTGTGAAGCTGCCATTGTATTTGTGGCATTAGCATTATTAGCATTAGCATTAGCCCAGCGCAGAAACGCAGAGAGACTAATTGATGGCAACACAAAATAAAACATGGGAGCGGTGGAGATGAGGAGGTGTCGGCGTTCTGGCGATTTACTCGGAAGGCTTCAGTAGAAGCTGCTGGGAGTCCCAGCAGCTTCTACTGAAGCCAGTCCCCAACTCCGGGGACTTCCGGCCGGGGACTTCCGGCCGCAGTATACGCCGTAAAGTTGTTTGCGGCCTGCCAGTAAACCCAACCCTACGAACACACGGGCGAAGATGCTTTTAGTCTACAGAAATAATACTTAATAACGTCCTCCGTCTCTATTTCTGTAGACTAAAAGCATCTTCGCCCGTGTGTTCGTAGGGTTGGGTTTACTGGCAGGCCGCAAACAACTTTANGAGAAGTAGAAAGTACAGGTATTTGTGTTCAACATGTAAGAAGTAGAAAGTACAGGTATTTGTGTTCAACATGTAAGAAGTAGAAAGTACAGGTATTTGAGTTCAACATGTAAGAAGTAGAAAGTACAGGTACAGGTGTTCAACATGTAAGAAGTAGAAAGTACAGGTATTTGTGTTCAACATGTAAGAAGTAGAAAGTACAGGTATTTGTGTTCAACATGTAAGAAGTAGAAAGTACAGGTATTTGAGTTCAACATGTAAGAAGTAGAAAGTACAGGTATTTGGGTTCAACATGTAAGAAGTAGAAAGTACAGGTATTTATGTTCAAAATGTAAGAAGTAGAAAGGACAGGTAGAAAGTAAAAAGTGGTCAGAAAAATAAGTAGTGGGGTAAAGTACTGATACCAGAAATATTTACTTAAGTACATTAACAAAGTATTTGTACTCCACTACTTCCCACCTCTGTCTGCTGGGGGTTTCTCGTTGTAATTCTGGGTGTGAAGGCAGTGAGTGTTGTGGAATCATTTTTTGCCAAGTGTCCTGCTTCAGTGCCGAGCTGACAGCTGAACCCAAATCCAGAGCTTCACTGAGCCGGATTATAGGCCAGTGTGCTGTTTCCCTCACTGTTATTATACCTGAGAGCAGAATGGGTAGCGGTCAAAATCGTCAAAAGAAATGAGGTGTTATGTCATTTCCTCACCATTTCCCCTCGATCTCAGGGAAAAACGTCATGGGGTTGAGGAAAGATGTGAAGGAGAGTTCATCAGGATTCAGGGAAAGAGACTGTATTATCATTATTACTGTTATTACTGTTGTTACCTGTGAGCAGCGGTGGAAAAAAAATGAGGTGCTATGTCTTTTGCTCACCATTATTTCTTTAATCTCAGTGAAAAACGTCATGGGGTTGAGGAAAGACGTGAAGGAGAGTTCATCAGGAGCGAAAGAGACTGGATTGGTTATTATGATGAGACGGAGGACGTTATTAAGTATTATTTCTGTAGACTAAAAGCATCTTCGCCCGTGTGTTCGTAGGGTTAGGTTTAGGGTTAGTTTAACACATTGCTGAAAGTTCAAAACAAAAAAGCACTTTGGCATTAGGTGTAAAATGCTTAATAAGCAAAATACTTCAGAGGATATTTGTCGGTCAAGATCGGTTGTTTCCGTTTCGTCACGTTACATGTTGTGGGACACCATTATCTCCTTTCCTTTGGTAAAGGATGGTCCTGTGTATCCTTAGATAAAGGTGATGATAAAGGAAGCATTGAAGCTCCTTTCCTATCATATACAGAATTCAAGAAGCTCTTATCATGGCTGCTCCAAAGGTACTTCCGGGTCATTTCAAAGTGGGATAAAATGACTGCAAACTACTGTAAATGTGAATCAGCCGAGGAAATCTCATCCATGTGAGGATTTTAATATGTGATGTGAATCCTTATCTGAGTCTGCGCTTTCTAATTAAACATAAACGTCCCAACAGAGTGCCGGAAAAACATGGAAATGTCTAATAAATCCATTGTTTACCTTTTAAAGAGCCCTTTTACGAGCTATAAGCCGCTTTCACACCAAGTACTTTACTGTACTTAGTACCCCAGGGCATTAAGTACAGATCGCGTTCACACCGGAATAAGTTCCCTGAGGGAAGATTACGCAAATGAGCCGCTGACGTCACTTCGTCTTCTTCTGCTTTGGGTTTACTGGCAGGCCGCAAACAACTTTACAACCATACTGCGGCCGGAAGTCCCCGGCCGGAAGTCCCCGGAGTTGGGGACT
>NW_011369945.1:5043796-5047954 GCF_000735185.1 Notothenia coriiceps
AGAAAAAACAATAAATACAAAAAGTTGGGCCCCTCAGGCAGTAATAAAACTTTGATTTACTGAAAAATATGAGACAAATCCAGGCATCCTTGCAACCTTAATGTCCTAGGCACCAACCCCTAAACGGCAGCAACTATTCCCAATACAGTTATAGCCCACTGACTACACGAACCCGAGTACCACATTCCATAATTTTACAAAATATTATTGTTCTATTTGTATTTTATAATATGCTGTTATTATATTTACAAACCTTTTTCCTCTGGTCTGTCGCGGCCCCCCTGTCATGGGAGCTGCACAGATTCGTGAGAACCACGGCTTTATAGATCAGTCCATGTGACTAATCACCTTTGAGTATGTTTCTTGAAAAAGATACGCACCAGGCGACAGAATCTGGATTAGTCTGATTTACACAATTCAGACTTGCTGTTGCCAGCCAGAGGCTCACTGAGGTCTAGTGTTGTAAAGTGCAAAATGAAACATGTACAAACACACACACACACACACACACACACACACATTAACACACACACAGGATATCAACCTGATTCGCTCTGGATAAAGGTGATAATATGTTCAGAGATGCAAGCGGGACACGACTATGGCACGTTCGCTACACGACAGTCGTGCTGCTGTGCTGCATGAACCGTGTTGTATTGTTTGAAATATATTAATGAAAGGAACACGGCAGTAATATGGAAAGGTATTTCTGCTCTCGGAGAGAAAGATCAGCAACAGTTTCTAAGACCCGTTTCATAGTGGAGACGTTATCACTTCTGTTTACAGAACTGTGTGCTGCATGCATCGTGGTGTAAGGTTTAATACATAAGTGTAGTTGGTCAATTTTGTTTTGGTCCCCAGTCATGTTTATTATTCTTTATTTTTTGGAGATGTAAGGAAAAAAAAGGTCTTTTTTTTATCTTTGTACAGAAAACATTGAAAACACCCTGGTGGAAAAATTGTTCAACATGAATTGACTACTTTAGCAAGAGGAAAGTAAATAAGTTCTGGGAGTGTGTGAGGTTTCCTGCAGAAGTTATTTGAGACTGGGAGAGACTCTTTCCCTAAATGAACAAGGCAGCACATCAACTTTTATTTTTTGTCTTGTGGGGTTATATCTTAAGTTGTTTTAGCTTTTGTTTGTGTTGTTGTTCCTCTGTGGCTGTCAAGCGTTGTTGTTGTTGATGGGCACTGTGGCATCCTCCTGCATAATGTTAAGTTTCAGTGCAGTTTTTGGCTGAACTTTGAAGTTGGATGGGTCCTGGAGTTTGGCTTCCTCAGCAAGTGGCTCCTTTCTCACTAACTAACTCCTCTGCATTGGTGGCTTGTCACTTTTCTGTGCTTCTCAAGGAAAAATGCAGACATGCTAACATCAGCTCAGAGAAAATCACCAGATCTGTGAAGTATTTTGGGACCCACCTGGTTGGAGGGACACAGTAACAGTAGGAGGAGTCAGAAAGCATCTCAGGTTTTGTGAAACATCATCCCTGTACGAGGATACAGTCAGCTGCAGAGGGGTGATGATGCTTCCTAAAAGGGTGTGTGTGTGTGTGTGTGTGTGTGTGTGTGGTGTGTGTGTGTGTGGTGTGTGTGTGTGTGTGTGTGTGTGTGTGTGTGTGTGTGTGTGTGTGTGTGTGTGGTGTGTGTGTGTGTGTGTGTGTGTGTGTGTGTGTGTGTGTGTGTGTGTGTGTGTGTGTGTGTGTGTGTGTGTGTGTGGGTGGGTGGTGGGTGGGTGGGTGGTGGGTGTGTGTGTGCCTCTTGTGGCAGACTCATGTTCTCAGGAGTGTATGAGAGGATTGGGACTGACATTGTGGATATGTAACCTAGCATCCTCAGCTCAGCAGCCCGTCTACTCAGTGTACACCAACTCGTTCTCAGATGATTGGTTAGGACCCCTGGCGCCACTTTTTCAACAGACTGGGAAGCCCTGCCTGTCAAACCACGACTCTTCCCTAAGGTCGCCGTTTTAAACCCATGTTTAACTTTGTAAGTTCAATGAACTACTTAGTTGGGTCAAAGAAAACATCCTGTTTTAGGTTAGAATACATTTGTTATGTAAGTTATGTTGCGTATGTAGGTTAAGCAGTAAAAAAAAAACGAAGTATTTGGATATTTGTTTCAGACTGGACACAAACTGCGGTCTTGTGGGTGAAAGTCATGCTTTTGCATCCATCCATCCAACCCATACTCCTACATGCATAATACAGCATAATATTGCTGTGAACAGGTAGATATACTTTATTGTTGGTTGAGAGCCAGAGTTGAGAGTTCAGGAGATTGTTCTATAAATGATTGTTTAAATACTAGATTATCCTGTCCAATGAAACTGCAGCAGTCAAGGCAAGGCTTGTTCCTGTTTTGGCTCTATCAGCTTAAGGTCAAAGTAGACATCATGTCAGTGTCATTTAGTTCACACTTGCTGCCCCAGTGACTCAGAGTTCTTACTGGAAGAAGAAGCTGCTACTGTATGATTGCATGGTACAGAGCGCCATCGTCATTATCGCCACTCATTGCAAACTAAAACAAACTATAGCACATTGCAGCCCACTGAACTCAGATTGATGAAAAATGCTCAGTTTTCTTTGGAAACACTGGGAGCTGTGGTTTATTGTCCTTGATGTAGATGATGTAAAGAAGGGACCAACACTTTGTGAATGTTGACAGTGTGTTTGTATTCTGTTGATTCTTTTGTGTTCTTTCTGTTCTAGTTTTTTATTCATATTTGATCTTGATGTTCCCACCCCAGGTATTGTACGCTTCGTCAATGAGGGCATCCTGCTCTGTGAGCGACTACCAAAGGCTTCTATTTTTCCTGCCTAATTATGTAGTGACAAAAAATTTTCTTTGTCTTCATCGAGGGTCTAAGTTTGTGCGTTGTTGTTTTCTTTCTTTTTTTACTGACTTCATTATAATGGAGGCATTCTGAAAACTTTTGGAGACAACAGGGGACAAAATAACTTGATTTCAATGTGCAGACTAAAAAAGGTTATTTCAACCTGCTCAAGTTGATATTGATTGTTGATTAATATGACCAAAAAGAAAATTCCAGACTTGAATGAAAACCTTTATGAGCTTTTAAGAAATCAACCACAGTTGTCTTTCCTCATAGTGTTCAAATGTTCCTTCTCTTTCCCATTCAGTGCGATTGTGTTAAGAAGCTGCTATTCACAGTTCACTTGGGCTTATAATGGAGTGACTAAGCACAGATTTCATATTGGACTTATTGCTACTTAGCAACGACGGGAATAAACTGTCAGCTTTTCTCTGAAAAGTGATATCTTGTCAAGTTTGCACCCTGGTTGGTTTGCGACATTAAAATGTAAAAGCTGTCTCTAATAACCTGCTGACTGCTGGATGACAAATCATAAGAAAAAGAGGTACCAGGGTTGGGGAAATCTACGCTCTGCTGACTGAATATAAAGACTCAGTCAACATGGATGACCTATTTACAGTCAGACACACTGCCACACAAAGACACACCAGACAAAAACCACAGCCTTATGTTAATACAAAGTTATTTGGGAAGCATCTCAGGGCTAGACATTATAAATGTCCCGCTGGCCCGGAAGCACTATTTAGACACCCCGGGCCAGCATAACGTACTTTCCACTTGCCCACTCGGCCATTCAAAATATTGCTTTAAAAAAAACAAGAAATAGTAAAGACATACAATTACATTGTCCTGTGGTATTGGTATTTTGACAAGCAATTTTGTTAAATTATTTCGCGGGAGCGCGCTCCTTCACTACAGACTTTCGCCCCACCTAACCATTCGTGAAAATGTTTTTAATACCAGCCAAGCGCCTGGCTCAAATAAAAGAAAGTCACCGGAGGAATTAAAGGAGAGTGACAGGGAGTATGAGAAGAAGAGGGAGAGAAAGTTTCAGCCACACCGGCTTGATCGATGGAGTTGGCTTCAATATGATGATATAAACAAGGTCTTTTGTCGGCTCTGTACATCAATGCCGACCTATGCTGATAAATAAGTGAAGAGTAGAAAATATAAAGGTATATTCGCTGTAGGGAAATGTCCCAGCAGTTTAGGATAATGAAGTTTCTACTCTATTACATAGCCATTACATTTCTAACTCCTGATAATGACAGGAAGGCAGAAAGTGTATCATAAAAATAATAATACTCATAGCAGAATTGTCACCC